>NC_142444.1:113702121-114005151 GCF_059453495.1 Arachis ipaensis | reverse complement strand
TCGTTGTGGCTGCTGAAACCACTGCCAAAGCTCCGGGCTAAGCTTCTGCCACTTGAGACCTTGCTGCCGTCGCCGGAAAAGTATGCCGATAAGGGTTTTATTTGAGGTTTCTGCCTTTTTGGATTTCGAGAAGGTTTTATAGCTGCACAGTTTTTATAGTTGATCCACCAAAGCTTTTGGCCGCCGCCGGAGCTATTGCCGGGCCTGTTCGAAATCGCAGCTGCTTTGTTTTCGTATTACAGTAAGTATCTTATGTTTCAAAAAAGCCTCGCGTTAGTATTCAGTTGTGTTTGGTTAATGAATATGAGTTTTGGTAACGTGAGATCGAGTCCTGATTATTATATGTTGTGATTAGTGTTGCTATGGTTATTGCGAAAGTGGCTGGGAGCTGAGGTTTTGGTTACCGTCAGTTCGTGTTAAGGCGGAAAGGACTTGATGAGGCGTTTGGGTTATGGAATTGCGTTTTGAGGTAGGGGCGCTTTCCGGAAACTATATTTTATATGTTGGAATTATTACATATGGATACTGTTGTGAGACAATTTTGTATTTGGTGATGGTATCAGCCTTATGTATTATTGATTGTCTCAAATGATTATGAATGTTTGCTTGGCTGGATTGTTGTGTGTTTTTGTGAAATGCAATGTTTTGAAGTTGATTCTTTAAAGGTTTGAAATCTGAGTTTAATCCGTTGAGGATTGATTTGAATTGAGTTAATTAGTTTGATGATGTGAAAAGTCGAATGCACTTTTGAATTCAGCCTGGTTTACTTTAATTGACTTGGTTTTGGACAAAAGATTTGTTACTGAACCGTTTCTTTAAAGCTGTAGGAATGAGTTAAATCGGTTGATATTGATTTGATTTTTGAAACGGTTTTCTTGAAATATGGAATTGAGATGACTGTTGGATTTTGGCTTGCCTTGGACTGATTTTTGGATTTTGGGCTGTCGAAAAGAATTGTGAAATGGTTTAGTTGGGACCCGAACCGGGTGGCAAAGTCCAAGTTTTAGGGGAGATGCTGCCGAAATTTCTATAAAATTCGAGTCTTTATTGAAATGTTGTTTGGAAAAACAATGAGTTAAAGACTTCTACTATTTTATTTGAATTATCAAGAAAAGGATGATTCATGCTTTTGAAATGATTTATTAAAGAGGAAATTGTGATTTAGTCTTGCTTCTTAAGAAAGGCATTGTATCACTTTCAGGAGAAAGTTATTTAGATGAAACTTATGTTTTAAAGCTGTTTAAATGTGACAAGGGCAATGCCTTTGAATTTGACTTGAGGGTTTCAATTAGAGGAGTTTCAATGACTTTGAAAGAACCTGAATGTCTATTGACAAGTTTCATTTTAAAATGTTTTCAGAAAGGTTTTAAGTACTCTTTGAATTCTGAATTCTTGCAAGACTAAAACAATTTTGAGTCATTGAGACGTTCTAGAATTTATCATGGGGGTTGAAGTTGGTTTTGCCTAAGTAAAGGAATCGGATTTGAAAGAAGTGAATGATTATATGACTCGGTTTGGCTTAGATCCTATTTTATTACTCAAATCAGGAAGCCAAGGTTTTTAATGAATTTAAATGAACTTGGCGAAATGAGTTATGTTATCCTCCCTTAAAGACTTGGGACTCTGCCGAGAAACTTTGTTATAAAATCCCATTGTGGGATGGGTGATTTTGAATGTTCCCAAAGTGAATCTTTAACTTTCCATGGTTTTGGAAGTTTTGGAAAGAGGATGCCGAGAGCGGCTTTGTTTTAAAAAGGGAACTTACTTTGAGTAAATTTGGCTTATGAGCCTGAGATGATTTGAGAAATGAGATCTTTAAAGCCAAGGCTGAAAAGAGTTGAAACTTGATTTCAAAGTGAAATGAATTGAGAAAAAGTGATTTATGGCTTAAATGCCGATTTTATGAGTTTAATGATGTTGAATGGTGGAAGTGCTGTTTTGTTATGGGCCAGAATGGCTGTGTATGATTATGAACATTGGCTGGTTTTGGATTGAACCGTGAGCCGGAATGGCTGCGTATGATATTGATTTATGGCTGATTGCCAAATGAGTTATGGGCCGTATGGCCGACTATGAATTATAAATTTAAGCCGGATGGCTGAGATGGATGTTGATCCATGGCTGGGACTGAATGAATATATGCTTGAGATACCTGGGTAGTAGCAAGGGTTGTGGTTCGTCCCACTTGCTCCAGGTCAGAGATCGTGACGCCTGGGTAGTAGCGATAGTAGTGGTGATTCCACTCGCTCCAGGTTGAGCTTTTAAACACCCGCCTGGGTAGTAGCCGCAGTAGTGGTTATTCCACTGGCTCTGGGTTGAGCGGGTAGAAGCAATGGGGTTGTAGCTCAAACCTACTTGCTCCGCGATGGGTGTTTCTTTCCATGGTTAGCTACCAGGACGTGTCGGGTTGGCTATATAACCGACAGATGATATCATCAGCCACTAGGGTAGGCATGCATCATATGCATTTATGTGACATCGTTTGGGTGTGCATATTGTACGTGGTTTGCCTTTGAGATTAACTGCTACTTGTTCTACTTGCTGTAACTGTTTGTTTGTGCTTGAACTTCCTATCTGTGTTTGCAACTTGGACTCTGTTGGATTGTGGTGATTGGTTGTTGGTTGGATTGCTTGGGCCTAGGGCCGTGGTTGAATTGAGATGGACCGATGGTTAGTTTTGGTTTTGTGGTCCTGGTTTGGAAATGTATGAAATGTTATTTGGTTCAGCATAGATAAACCTTTTGAAAAGCTTTTGAGTTTTAAGAATGTAACAGTTCCTCTTTCAGAAAAGATTTTCAGACCTTACTTTTATTGTAAACCGTTGTTTTTGAAAAGGAGGCATAAGACGGTTATTAATCACTAGTACGGTTTATCTTCACGTATCCTATTACAGTAATTCCCAAAAATCCTCTACTGAGAACCCTTTCGAGGATGATGTTCTCACCTTCCTACATTTTTCTCCTTTCAGGATATGGGCGCAGAAGTCACGAAGAGTTTATTTAGTTGTTGAAATGCTCTGTATTACTTTAGATTATTACTTGTTGTACCCTCGCCTTTATCTTGATATATTCTGTTAGAGGGATAGGAATTGTATTGGTTAATGCTTGTAATGTTATATATATATATATGGATGTACTCTTTATGAGTCTTTGTGAGTTGTATGATATCAATGGATGTACGTTATCGAACAAAAGTATTTTTGGAGCGGCTTTGCGGTTTAAAGTTTTAAACAGGCTCATATTTTAGTATTAAATAGTATAAGTGTCGTCGTAATGTCCGAGCTATCAGAGTCGCGCAGCCGGAAGCGTGAGCTTTGGTAGTTAGGGTGTTACATTATGGTATCAGAGCAGTCTTTCCTGTAGAGCCTAAGTAATGGACCGACTATGTATCAATTGCATACTCTAAATGTTTGTCATGTATTAGGTCTTGTCAAATGACGAGAATTAGATCTTTATGCACATGACGATCTATTGATCAACGCTGTTAGTCTTACATTGCATAATTCTTGGTATTAACTTTGGCCAGCTTAATACTAGTGAATTATGTATATGAAAGCACTGATGGGTTATCATAGATGATATACGAGTTTTGAGTAAATCGAATCGCGGGTTTGGGAACGCTAGAAACTATTTCTCGAGGCTATTCAGTTGTGCGTCTTGAATTCTGTTCGAGTCGACCTGTTCTTTCATGTCCTAAGTTGAAGTCTAATTCTCTTGAAAAGGAATTTTATTCTTTCAACTCTATTCCTCTATTCATATGAATTCTTATTTGATCTTAAATGCATATGCTTGTTTGGAATCCTTGTTGCATCTATCTTTCTCTGTTTGAATTCTTCCTTATTCAAATATTCTTTGATATCGCTTTGAACTTGTCTTAATGCGCTATGCATTTTAACTCCGTATTCCGAGTCCATTATTAGAGAAATTGTTGTTTCAGTTTTTCTCTTATTTGACAATGACCACAGCCAATTTTGAGACTTTATAAAAATTGTTGTTGATTAGATGTATACTTATCTATATATGAGACTTTGAAGATTTCTTATACAATTTAACAACTACTTATTTCTAATACCTCGCCTGTGCTTTTACTAGTTTATAGAACTGCATTTACTTTAAATTACAATTTGACTTTCTAGTAATTTTACTATAGTTCTAATGCACATCTTCATTTGATTATATATTTGAGGTATTTTTCAAAATTCTGGAAAGAAAGGGGATTTTTTGCTTTTATCCCGGTTGAGTTTCGTTTGATAAACTTTACTTAATTCATTTTGATTTGAGTTTGATTTAGCATACTACATGGTTTATGTCATTGTTGTTCTTTTGAAAATGTTGGACTCATAGCTTTTTTTCTTATGAACGGACTCGCTCCTTCTTAAGCTTTTCACCTCTATGAATGTCATACGTGATTTTGTTTTTAATTACACATCTATCTTTTGGGAGCACTACAATCAATCTCAGCTTTCCTTTCTCTGGTGAATCTCATTCTTATATGAGTCAGTTTGATTCGTTTCAAAATAGTGCATCGTTTATCCTCTCATTGTCTCTACCAGAGTTTTTAGTCAAAAATTTATCCTTGAGAAATTACTAATGATTTAGTTGTCTTTTTCTATGACTTTTGTATTCTTTTGGATCAATTTAAAACTTGTTTGGTGTTTCATGTCTAGTGGATCTTGTTTGAACTACCTTGATTTAAGATCCTTTCTAGTATGGCTTGACTCCTTTTTGTACATCTTAAACTTCTTGAATGTTCTTCTGAGACGGTGATTTCAAGAACACTTTTGGAGTCTTGTTTCGAACATTGGTTAAATGAGTTTTGAATCCTCTTTGAAGAAATATTAAACGGAATTCATTTTCTGTTGCTTGATTGATACTGAAACCATTGTTCAATTTTGACGAAGTTAATTTAAAGTTGGCATGCGCTATTTTAAATGAGGTTTTGGAAAGCTTCCTTGTTTAGTGGAAACCGGTTTATTTGTAACGCACCACTTATTTCCCTTACCAAATTGTAAGTAAATTTTTACTTCAGAATTTCTTTTCTAAAAGGAGTTTAACTTCCTCTTTCGTCCTTGCTATAAATGATATACATGCTTGTTTGAATATGAATTTTTGGAATTTTTGAACAAGCATTTGATTACTTCCAAGTTTTCATGAACTGCTTTTGGTTAAGCTATCCACCTAACTATCTTTCTAAAGTATTTGAGGAAATATTTTAGCGCTTAACCAAACCTGTGTACATGTTGTTTTAAAACTCTATATAATATACTTCAACATGAACTTGTATTAAAGCAAAGCCACGTTTATGCTTTTGTTACTCTCTTGAAGAATGGTTGTTGCTTAACTTTTCTGTTAGCCTGCGAAGTGATTTTTTTCCGCAAATTTTCGACTCTTTTAACGAACAGAGTATTCGGAAGTATTTTAATCGTGCTCTTGAGTTCTATGAGCCTTGTCTTGGGTTTGAGATATTCTCTTCTGTAAACCTCATACTTCTTCGACTCAGCTTGAATTTGTTTCAAACCAATGCGCTGATTTTCTTCCTATTGATTCTATTGGATTTCTTTGATTCAAGGGTTATCTTTGAAGTTGTCAATTGAATTGTGTTTAGCAAACTTCGTTGCTTGAGTATCCTTGTTTATCTGAAATTGGATACGTTCTCTCAAATCTATGAGTATTACCCTTGACAATTGTCTCTCCGTTCTAAATCTGGTATCCTTCTGAGTAGACTCGAGAATTGTTTTGATATCACGTGCGACTTGTAGACGTAGTAACGCGATGCGTTAGTTCTTTAAGACGTGATATGTGTATATGGAAGCTGAAGCGGTAGGTGTGCAACGTTACGAGTTGTGAGTGTTTTGTTCCTTGCGAACGGATTTGTGGTTGTCAGGCTTATGATCGAATATGGGGATTGTTAAGTGATTGATGAAGTTGGGAAGTTTAAGCTTTGAGGTTGGTACGAGATTAGTGTGCGGGTATTAAGCACGTCGTTGTAACCTCATTCTGTTTTATAGCCTTCAATGCCTTGCCTTACTATCACATGTTTGACCCATGCCATCTTTTGCATTGAGCCTACCTTGTAACGTTTGCTTTGCAATCACACTTCTACCCTTGCATCCTTATGCATATGACAATCAAAGCATTTG
The DNA here is from genome assembly GCF_059453495.1 of Arachis ipaensis. Taxonomy (NCBI): domain Eukaryota; kingdom Viridiplantae; phylum Streptophyta; class Magnoliopsida; order Fabales; family Fabaceae; genus Arachis; species Arachis ipaensis. The sequence continues at coordinate 113,999,012 of NC_142444.1, read as the reverse complement.
AGAAACCATATATATATATATATATATATATATATATATATATATATATATATATATATATATATATATATTTATATTTTGAGATATTTTTGCTTCATTCTTAAATGTGTTCAAGGGTGGACTGTTATGAAATTTCTTTCATTTTGTATCAATTTTCGAGGACGAAAATTTTTATAAGGTGGGTAGAATGTAAGACCCAGAACTTTTGAAAAAGGACTATTATGAGCTAATTTCAAATTCAGTATTTTTGTAGCTTTAATTTTAGGGATTCTTTATTAAAGAGAATTAAGGCGAGTTTTGATTTATTGAATTTTAGATAAGTTATGATTATTATCCAATTTTACAATTATTGGATTATTTTCTATATTTAAAATTATAAAGTTGGTAGTTACGAAATGAAAAGAATTTTATATAATTTGAATTAAATAATTAATATTTTAAATATAATACTGCTATTTTGAAAAATGAAGAAATTAAGTGTATTATTTCTAATTTTTAGATTTGGGAATTTTATTGAAAATAATTGGTAAAATTGATGAGAAAATAGTATTTTTCCATATACAATTAGTGTTGAATTTACATTGGGTTTCAATTACTATATTATTCCCAATTTTATGTGAAATTACTATAATACCCTTAACCCTAATTTTCAAAATGAAACCCTTCCCTAACTTAACTTCTTCAGCCGCTGAGTTCCTCTTCTCCCTCACAAGTTCAACACACACAGTTTCCTTTGTTATCCCTGAAAGAAAGAAGCAAAGAAAACGAAAAGGGGAATGAGGGAACAGGAGATCCGGAGGAAGAGCACCGAGAAAGCAGCAGCTCGCCGGCCAGCCGCGTTCTGCCACCACGTCTAGCTCGCTGCCTATTGCGCTCCCGTTTGCGCCGTCACTAGGGAGAACAGAACCGAGAAGGGGTTGGCTCGCGAATGTGGGTGGTCGCGGGCTCGGAGCCGCCAGGCCTTCATCACCACCGCGTCCACGCCGTGCCACCGCCACTGCTAGAGTTTGCCGCCGCCACCTTATCACTGCCAGCAGGCACAGCGGGAGAGAGAAATCGGAGTTTTGCACAGTAGGAATGAAGGGAGAGCGCGACAAGGGAAGCCATCTCCGCCTGTGTCACCGTCGCCAGACCTCCTTGCCGTCGCCGAACCTCCTTGCCGTCGCCACAGAAGCTGCCTTCGTCGGTGCCGTTGGAGGCACGAATGGAAGAAGAACGCGCACGAGGGAGCTTACAGAGAGGATGATGCACGATGGTGGTAGGTTATTCCGCCGCCCTTGCTGCCGTCAGAAGCTGTCGCCACGGCCGCCGTCCTCCTAGCCGCCGCTGTGGTTGGAGTCCGTTGTGTACGGTCACCGGAGAAGTCGTTGTGGCTGCTAAAACCACTGCCAAAGCTCCGGGCTAAGCTTCTGCCACTTGAGACCTTGCTGCCGTCGCCGGAAAAGTATGCCGATAAGGGTTTTATTTGAGGTTTCTGCCTTTTTGGATTTCGGGAAGGTTTTATAGCTGCACAGTTTTTATAGTTGATCCACCAAAGCTTCTGGCCGCCGCCGGAGCTATTGCCGGGCCTGTTCGAAATCGCAGCTGCTTTGTTTTCGTATTACAGTAAGTATCTTATGTTTCAAAAAAGTCTCGCGTTAGTATTCAGTTGTGTTTGGTTAATGAATATGAGTTTTGGTAACGTGAGATCGAGTCCTGATTATTATATGTTGTGATTAGTGTTGCTATGGTTATTGCGAAAGTGGCTGGGAGCTGAGGTTTTGGTTACTATCAGTTCGTGTTAAGGCGGAAAGGACTTGATGAGGCGTTTGGGTTATGGAATTGCGTTTTGAGGTAGGGGCGCTTTCCGGAAACTATATTTTATATGTTGGAATTATTACATATGGATACTGTTGTGAGACAATTTTGTATTTGGTGATGGTATCAGCCTTATGTATTATTGATTGTCTCAAATGATTATGAATGTTTGCTTGGCTGGATTGTTGTGTGTTTTTGTGAAATGCAATGTTTTGAAGTTGATTCTTTAAAGGTTTGAAATCTGAGTTTAATCCGTTGAGGATTGATTTGAATTGAGTTAATTAGTTTGATGATGTGAAAAGTCGAATGCACTTTTGAATTCAGCCTGGTTTACTTTAATTGACTTAGTTTTGGACAAAAGATTTGTTACTGAACCGTTTCTTTAAAGCTGTGGGAATGAGTTAAATCGGTTGATATTGATTTGATTTTTGAAACGGTTTTCTTGAAATATGGAATTGAGATGACTGTTGGATTTTGGCTTGCCTTGGACTGATTTTTGGATTTTGGGCTATTGAAAAGAATTGTGAAATGGTTTAGTTGGGACCCGAACCGGGTGGCAAAGTCCAAGTTTTAGGGGAGATGCTGCCAAAATTTCTATAAAATTCGAGTCTTTATTGAAATGTTGTTTGGAAAAACAATGAGTTAAAGACTTCTACTATTTTATTTGAATTATCAAGAAAAGGATGATTCATGCTTTTGTAATGATTTACTAAAGAGGAAATTGTGATTTAGTCTTGCTTCTTAAGAAAGGCATTGTATCACTTTCAGGAGAAAGTTATTTAGATGAAACTTATGTTTTAAAGCTGTTTAAATGTGACAAGGGCAATGCCTTTGAATTTGACTTGAGGGTTTCAATTAGAGGAGTTTCAATGACTTTGAAAGAACCTGAATGTCTATTGACAAGTTTCATTTTAAAATGTTTTCAGAAAGGTTTTAAGTACTCTTTGAATTCTGAATTCTTGCAAGACTAAAACAATTTTGAGTCGTTGAGACGTTCTAGAATTTATCATGGGGTTTGAAGTTGGTTTTGCCTAAGTAAAGGAATCGGATTTGAAAGAAGTGAATGATTATATGACTCGGTTTGGCTTAGATCCTATTTTATTACTCAAATCAGGAAGCCAAGGTTTTTAATGAATTTAAATGAACTTGGCGAAATGAGTTATGTTATTCTCCCTTAAAGACTTAGGACTCTGCCGAGAAACTTTGTTATAAAATCCCATTGTGGGATGGGTGATTTTGAATGTTCCCAAAGTGAATCTTTAACTTTCCATGGTTTTGGAAGTTTTGGAAGTTTTGGAAAGAGGATGCCGAGAGCGGCTTTGTTTTAAAAAGGGAACTTACTTTGAGTAAATTTGGCTTATGAGCCTGAGATGATTTGAGAAATGAGATCTTTAAAGCCAAGGCTGAAAAGAGTTGAAACTTGATTTCAAAGTGAAATGAATTGAGAAAAAGTGATTTATGGCTTAAATGCCGATTTTATGAGTTTAATGATGTTGAATGGTGGAAGTGCTGTTTTGTTATGGGCCAGAATGGCTGTGTATGATTATGAACATTGGCTGGTTCTGGAATGAACCGTGAGCCGGAATGGCTGCGTATGATATTGATTTATGGCTGATTGCCAAATGAGTTATGGGCCGTATGGCCGACTATGAATTATAAATTTAAGCCGGATGGCTGAGATGGATGTTGATCCATGGCTGGGACTGAATGAATATATGCTTGAGATACCTGGGTAGTAGCAAGGGTTGTGGTTCGTCCCACTTGCTCCAGGTCAGAGATCGTGACGCCTGGGTAGTAGCGATAGTAGTGGTGATTCCACTCGCTCCAGGTTGAGCTTTTAAACACCCGCCTGGGTAGTAGCCGCAGTAGTGGTTATTCCACTAGCTCTGGGTTGAGCGGGTAGTAGCAATGGGGTTGTAGCTCAAACCTACTTGCTCCGCGATGGGTGTTTCTTTCCATGGTTAGCTACCAGGACGTGTCGGGTTGGCTATATAACCGACAGATGATATCATCAGCCACTAGGGTAGGCATGCATCATATGCATTTATGTGACATTGTTTGGGTGTGCATATTGTACGTGGTTTGCCTTTGAGATTAACTGCTACTTGTTCTACTTGCTGTAACTATTTGTTTGTGCTTGAACTTCCTATCTGTGTTTGCAACTTGGACTCTATTGGATTGTGGTGATTGGTTGTTGGTTGGATTGCTTGGGCCTAGGGCCGTGGTTGAATTGAGATGGACCGATGGTTAGTTTTGGTTTTGTGGTCCTGGTTTGGAAATGTATGAAATGTTATTTGGTTCAGCATAGATAAACCTTTTGAAAAGCTTTTGAGTTTTAAGAATGTAACAGTTCCTCTTTCAGAAAAGATTTTCAGACCTTACTTTTATTGTAAACCGTTGTTTTTGAAAAGGAGGCATAAGACGGTTATTAATCACTAGTACGGTTTATCTTCACGTATCCTATTACAGTAATTCCCAAAAATCCTCTACTGAGAACCCTTTCGAGGATGATGTTCTCACCTTCCTACATTTTTCTCCTTTCAAGATATGGGCGCAGAAGTCACGAAGAGTTTATTTAGTTGTTGAAATGCTCTGTATTACTTTAGATTATTACTTGTTGTACCCTCGCCTTTATCTTGATATATTCTGTAAGAGGGATAGGAATTGTATTGGTTAATGCTTGTAATGTTATATATATATATATATATATATATATATATATATATATATATATATATATATATATATGTGTATATATATATATATATATATATATATGGATGTACTCTTTATGAGTCTTTGTGAGTTGTATGATATCAATGGATGTACGTTATCGAACAAAAGTATTTTTGGAGCGGCTTTGCGGTTTAAAGTTTTAAACAGGCTCATATTTTAGTATTAAATAGTATAAGTGTCATCGTAATGTCCGAGCTATCAGAGTCGCGCAGCCGGAAGCGTGAGCTTTGGTAGTTAGGGTGTTACATTATGGTATCAGAGCAGTCCTTCCTGTAGAGCCTAAGTAATGGACCGACTATGTATCAATTGCATACTCTAAATGTTTGTCATGTATTAGGTCTTGTCAAATGACGAGAATTAGAGCTTTATGCACATGACGATCTATTGATCAACGCTGTTAGTCTTACATTGCATAATTCTTGGTATTAAGTTTGGCCAGCTTAATACTAGTTTATTATGTATATGAAAGCACTGATGGGTTATCATAGATGATATACGAGTTTTGAGTAAATCGAATCGCGGGTTTGGGAACGCTAGAAACTATTTCTCGAGGCTATTCAGTTGTGCGTCTTGAATTCTGTTCGAGTCGACCTGTTCTTTCATGTCCTAAGTTGAAGTCTAATTCTCTTGAAAAGGAATTTTATTCTTTCAACTCTATTCCTCTATTCATATGAATTCTTATTTGATCTTAAATGCATATGCTTGTTTGGAATCCTTGTTGCATCTATCTTTCTCTGTTTGAATTCTTCCTTATTCAAATATTCTTTGATATCGCTTTGAACTTGTCTTAATGCGCTATGCATTTTAACTCCGTATTCCGAGTCCATTATTAGAGAAATTGTTGTTTTAGTTTTTCTCTTATTTGACAATGACCACAGCCAATTTTGAGACTTTATAAAAATTGTTGTTGATTAGATGTATACTTATCTATATATGAGACTTTGAAGATTTCTTATACAATTTAACAACTACTTATTTCTAATACCTCGCCTGTGCTTTTACTAGTTTATGGAACTGTATTTACTTTAAATTACAATTTGACTTTCTAGTAATTTTACTATAGTTCTAATGCACATCTTCATTTGATTATATATTTGAGGTATTTTTCAAAATTCTGGAAAGAAAGGGGATTTTTTGCTTTTATCCCGGTTGAGTTTCGTTTGATAAACTTTACTTAATTCATTTTGATTTGAGTTTGATTTAGCATACTACATGGTTTATGTCATTGTTGTTCTTTTGAAAATGTTGGACTCATAGCTTTTTTTCTTATGAACGGACTCGCTCCTTCTTAAGCTTTTCACCTCTATGAATGTCATACGTGATTTTGTTTTTAATTACACATCTATCTTTTGGGAGCACTACAATCAATCTCAGCTTTCCTTTCTCTGGTGAATCTCATTCTTATATGAGTCAGTTTGATTCGTTTCAAAATAGTGCATCGTTTATCCTCTCATTGTCTCTACCAGAGTTTTTAGTCAAAAATTTATCCTTGAGAAATTACTAATGATTGAGTTGTCTTTTTCTATGACTTTTGTATTCTTTTGGATCAATTTAAAACTTGTTTGGTGTTTCATGTCTAGTGGATCTTGTTTGAACTACCTTGATTTAAGATCCTTTCTAGTATGGCTTGACTCCTTTTTGTACATCTTAAACTTCTTGAATGTTCTTCTGAGACAGTGATTTCAAGAACACTTTTGGAGTCTTGTTTCGAACATTGGTTAAATGAGTTTTGAATCCTCTTTGAAGAAATATTAAACGGAATTCATTTTCTATTGCTTGATTGATACTGAAACCATTGTTCAATTTTGACGAAGTTAATTTAAAGTTGGCATGCGCTATTTTAAATGAGGTTTTGGAAAGCTTCCTTGTTTAGTGGAAACTGGTTTGTTTGTAACGCACCACTTATTTCCTTTACCAAATTGTAAGCAAATTTTTACTTCGGAATTTCTTTTCTAAAAGGAGTTTAACTTCCTCTTTCGTCCTTGCTATAAATGATATACATGCTTGTTTGAATATGAATTTTTGGAATTTTTGAACAAGCATTTGATTACTTCCAAGTTTTCATGAACTGCTTTTGGTTAAGCTATCCACCTAACTATCTTTCTAAAGTATTTGAGGAAATATTTTAGCGCTTAACCAAACCTGTGTACATGTTGTTTTAAAACTCTATATAATATACTTCAACATGAACTTGTATTAAAGCAAAGCCACGTTTATGCTTTTGTTACTCTCTTGAAGAATGGTTGTTGCTTAACTTTTCTGTTAGCCTGCGAAGTGATTTTTTTCCGCAAATTTTCGACTCTTTTAACGAACAGAGTATTCGGAAGTATTTTAATCGTGCTCTTGAGTTCTATGAGCCTTGTCTTGGGTTTGAGATATTCTCTTCTGTAAACCTCATACTTCTTCGACTCAGCTTGAATTTGTTTCAAACCAATGCGCTGATTTTCTTCCTATTGATTCTATTGGATTTCTTTGATTCAAGGGTTATCTTTGAAGTTGTCAATTGAATTGTGTTTAGCAAACTTCGTTGCTTGAGTATCCTTGTTTATCTGAAATTGGATACGTTCTCTCAAATCTATGAGTATTACCCTTGACAATTGTCTCTCCGTTCTAAATCTGGTATCCTTCTGAGTAGACTCGAGAATTGTTTTGATATCACGTGCGACTTGTAGACGTAGTAACGCGATGCGTTAGTTCTTTAAGACGTGATATGTGTATATGGAAGCTGAAGCGGTAGGTGTGCAACGTTACGAGTTGTGAGTGTTTTGTTCCTTGCGAACGGATTTGTGGTTGTCAGGCTTATGATCGAATATGGGGATTGTTAAGTGATTGATGAAGTTGGGAAGTTTAAGCTTTGAGGTTGGTACGAGATTAGTGTGCGGGTATTAAGCACGTCGTTGTAACCTCATTCTGTTTTATAGCCTTCAATGCCTTGCCTTACTATCACATGTTTGACCCATGCCATCTTTTGCATTGAGCCTACCTTGTAACGTTTGCTTTGCAATCACACTTCTACCCTTGCATCCTTATGCATATGACAATCAAAGCATTTGAGAAACCATATATATATATATATATATATTTATATTTTGAGATATTTTTGCTTCTTTCTTAAATGTGTTCAAAGGTGGACTGTTATGAAATTTCTTTCATTTTGTATCAATTTTCGAGGACGAAAATTTTTATAAGGTGGGTAGAATGTAAGACCCAGAACTTTTGAAAAAGGACTATTATGAGCTAATTTCAAATTCAGTATTTTTGTAGCTTTAATTTTAGGGATTCTTTATTAAAGAGAATTAAGGCGAGTTTTGATTTATTGAATTTGAGATAAGTTATGGTTATTATCCAATTTTACAATTATTGGATTATTTTCTATATTTAAAATTATAAAGTTGGTAGTTACGAAATGAAAAGAATTTTATATGATTTGAATTAAATAATTAATATTTTAAATATAATACTGCTATTTTGAAAAATGAAGAAATTAAGTGTATTATTTCTAATTTTTAGATTTGGGAATTTTATTGAAAATAATTGGTAAAATTGATGAGAAAATAGTATTTTTCCATATACAATTAGTGTTGAATTTACATTGGGTTTCAATTACTATATTATTCCCAATTTTATGTGAAATTACCATAATACCCTTAACCCTAATTTTCAAAATGAAACCCTTCCCTAACTTAACTTCTTCAGCCGCTGAGTTCCTCTTCTCCCTCACAAGTTCAACACACGCAGTTTCCTTTGTTATCCCTGAAAGAAAGAAGCAAAGAAAACGAAAAGGGGAATGAGGGAACAGGAGATCCGGAGGAAGAGCACCGAGAAAGCAGCAGCTCGCCGGCCAGCCGCGTTCTGCCACCACATCTAGCTCGCCGCCTATCGCGCTCCCGTTTGCGCCGTCACTAGGGAGAACAGAATCGAGAAGGGGTTGGCTCGCGAATGTGGGTGGTCGCGGGCTCGGAGCCGCCAGGCCTTCATCACCACCGCGTCCACGCCATGCCACCGCCACTGCTAGAGTTTGCCGCCGCCACCTTAACACTGCCAGCAGGCACAGCGGGAGAGAGAAATCGGAGTTTTGCACAGCAGGGATGAAGGGAGAGCGCGACAAGGGAAGCCATCTCCGCCTGTGTCACCGTCGCCAGACCTCCTTGCCGTCGCCGAACCTCCTTGCCGTTGCCACAGAAGCTGCCTTCGTTGGTGCCGTTGGAGGCACGAATGGGAGAAGAACGTGCACGAGGGAGCTTACAGAGAGGGTGATGCGCGATGGTGGTAGGTTATTCCGCCACCCTTGCTGCCGTCATAAGCTGTCGCCACGGCCACCGGCCTCCTAGCCGTCGCTGTGGTTGGAGTCCGTTGTGTACGGTCGCCGGAGAAGTTGTTGTGTCTGCTGAAACCACCGCCAAAGCTCCCGGCTAAGCTTCTGCCACTTGAGACCTTGCTGCCGTCGCCGGAAAAGTATGCCGGTAAGGGTTTTATTTGAGGTTTCTGCCTTTTTGGATTTCGAGAAGGTTTTATAGCTGCACAGCTTTTATAGTTTATCCACCAGAGCTTCTGGCCGCTGCGAGAGCTATTGCCGGGCCTGTTTGAAATCACAGCTGCTTCGTTTTCGTATTACAGTAAATATCTTATGTTTCGAAAAAGCCTCGCGTTAGTATTCAGTTGTGTTTGGTTAATGAATCTGAGTTTTGTTAACGTGAGATCAAGTCCTGATTATTATATGTTGCGATTAGTGTTACAATGGTTATTGCGAAAGTGGCTAGGAGCTGAGGTTTTGGTTACCGTCAGTTCGGGTTAAGGCGGAAAGGACTTGATGAGGCGTTTGGGTTATGGAATTGCGTTTTGAGGTAGGGGCGCTTTCCAAAAACTATATTTTATATGTTGGAATTAGTACATATGGATACTGTTGTGAGACAATTTTGTATTTGGTGATGGTATCAGCCTTATGTATTATTGATTGTTTCAAATGATTATGATTGTTTGCTTGGCTGGATTGTTGTGTGTTTTTGTGAAATGCAATGTTTTGAAGTTGATTCTTTAAAGGTTTGAAATCTGAGTTTAATCCGTTGAGGATTGATTTGAATTGAGTTAATTAGTTTGATGATGTGAAAAGTCGAATGCACTTTTGAATTCAGCCTGGTTTACTTTAATTGACTTGGTTTTGGACAAAAGATTTGTTACTGAACCATTTCTTTAAAGCTGTGGGAATGAGTTAAATCGGTTGATATTCATTTGATTTTTGAAACGGTTTTCTTGAAATATGGAATTGAGATGACTGTTGGATTTTGGCTTGCCTTGGACTGATTTTTGGATTTTGGACTGTTGAAAAGAATTGTGAAACGGTTTAGTTGGAACCCGAACCGGGTGGCAAAGTCCAAGTTTTAGGGGAGATGCTGCCGAAATTTCTATAAAATCCGAGTCTTTATTGAAATGTTGTTTGGAAAAACAATGAGTTAAAGACTTCTACTATTTTATTTGAATTATCAAGAAAAGGATGATTCATGCGTTTGAAATGATTTATTAAAGAGAAAATTGTGATTTAGTCTTGCTTCTTAAGAAACGCATTGTATCACTTTCAGGAGAAAGTTATTTAGATGAAACTTATGTTTTAAAGCTATTTAAATGTGACAAGGGCAATGCCTTTGAATTTGACTTGAGGGTTTCAATTAGAGGAGTCTCAATGACTTTTAAAGAACCTGAATGTCTATTGACAAGTTTCATTTTAAAATGTTTTGAGAAAGGTTTTAAGTACTCTTTGAATTCTGAATTCTTGCAAGACTAAAACAATTTTGAGTCGTTGAAACGTTCTAGAATTTATCATGGTGGTTGAAGTTGGTTTTGCCTAAGTAAAGGAAACGAATTTGAAAGAAGTGAATGATTATATGACTCGGTTTGGCTTAGTGATGACAAGTCATCTTAGCCTAGTTTCACTAGCCTTTTTCTTTTGTTTTCACTTGATTTATGCACTTTCTTGAGCCATAAGCAAGCCAATTGGGTAGATTTCCATGTTTCCTTTGATTCAATCAACCATGTATGAATTAATGCAATTTCATGAGATTCTATGCTATAATTGTCATATATTATGAAAGAATAACAAACTCATGATTTTAAGCAAAGCTTTGATGTGTTTGGTTGATTGATGATAGGTGAAAAGAGTTTTGAAGAAGGTTGAAGAAGGAAGGAATGGCTAGGAGCAAGAGAGAACAAAAAGCTTGAGCAAAAGTTTGACCTCAAACTTTACCTCAAACTTTTGGAAGAATTGAAAAACACTCCAGAGGAAAAAAGCTTGAGCAAAAGTTTGACCTCAAACTTTAGCTCAAACTTTTGGGAGAAAAGCTTGAGCCAACGTTTGCCTCAAACTTTTTGGCAAACGTTGGCATCACAAAATCAATACCCTGGAGAAAAAAGCTTGCGCCAACGTTTGAGGTCAAACTTTTGCTCAAACGTTGGCGCCACTCTTGCACACCCTGGAGGAAAAAGCTTGCGCCAACGTTTGAGGTCAAACTTTTGCTCAAACGTTGGCGCAACACACATTTACATGGGGGCCAACGTTTGAGCAAAAGTTTGACCCCAAACTTTGGCTCAAACGTTGGTAGCAGCAAGAATGGGGCAGCTGGTATAAAAAGCTTGAGCAAAAGTTTGACCTCAAACTTTTACTCAAACTTTTACTCAAGCTTTTATGTTTTTCAACCCGGTTCACAATGGATCTTTCTCCAACTCCAAGAGCAATCAACCAAGGCCTTTATCAACCTAATTCCATCAAGAACAAAGGCCCAATTGAAAGCTTGAAGACCATTTGAAGAAAGTGTATAAATAGCTTAGGATTTAAGTTTTTAGAGAGCTTCCTTTTAGAATTTTTCATAACACTTACAGTAGAGAACGCACTTTACATTTTTTGAATTGTTGTTTTAGAATTCTAGAGAATTGGGAAGGAGAATTGATCTCTCTTCTTCCTTGTTCTTGCTCAGCACTCTTTACTTTCCTTGTTTTGGATCTTGGGTGGAGAATTGAAGAAATTCTGTTTCAATCTCACCTTTGGATCTTGTTTAATTTTATGCTTAATTGAATATCCTTTTCTGTTAATTGCTTCTTCTTCTATTCTCTCTACAATTTACATTTCTTTATCTCCTTTGCAATTGTTCTTGCTGGATCTAGGAAGGCAGTGAGATATAGACTCAGCTATCTAGTCTCTTGGGTCCTGAGATCTACAGCTTTAAATTTTAATTTCCCTGTTTTGTTGCTACACCAAGCTGATTTCCATTTTTGTTAAGATCCGGTTCAATTGAATCCATCTTCTACATTCCTGTTGTTTGCAATTTATTGTTCCTTGTTTAATTTCTGCAAATCCACTTCCCAATTCCCTTTACCATTCAAGCCATTTACATTTCTTGCACGTTAAGATTCTGCAATTTACATTTCTTGCAATCTAAGTTTCTGAAATTTACATTACTTGTTCTTTAAGATTCAGCTTATTTACTTTCTTTGCTCTTTAATTTTCTGCAATCTACCCTTCTCCCTTTTAATTTCATGCAATTTAGCTTCCGTCGAATGCAAACCACTCAAATCAACTCTTGATTCGCTTGACTAAATCAACCACTAAACTAAAATTGCTCAATCCTTCAATCCCTGTGGGATCGACCTCACTCCCGTGAGTTTTATTACTTGATACGACCCAGTGCACTTGCCGGTTAGTTTTGTGTATTTGGAATTCGTTTATTTTCGTTTTCCAAAAATATGCATCAAGTTTTTGGTGCCGTTGCCGGGGATTGAAATAGATTGACAATGATTATGTGAAGTGGAGATCTAGATCAAGCACTTTTTCTTTTCTGTTTCTTTAACTTTTGACTAACACGCTAACTGTTTGAATTTTTGCCTAAGCTAACTAATATTTCACTTCAGCCATGGATTGAAGTGTTATTGCTTTTCTGGTATTGTGTGATTCTTGTGTTTTGCTTGTATGTCAGATACAAGAAGAGAGATCCCTACCTTTCATGAAACTGACGAAAGAATCCTCCGAAGGCTAAGAAGAGAAGCAAGAGAAAAAAATGTTGCTGGAGAGGAAGAATCAGATGAAGAATATCATGAATTGGAGGAACACTCAACAAATCCAACAAATCCACCAGTGAGAATGGCCAACAACAATGGTCAACCCCAGAGGAGAGTCTTGGCTTCATATACACTTGCTAATCCAAGGCATTGTGGGAGTAGCATCCTTACCCCAAATGTCGATGCAAATAACTTTGAATTGAAGCCCCAACTCATCACCTTGGTGCAGAACAACTGTTCCTATGGAGGAGGCCCCTTGGAAGATCCAAACCAGCACCTATCCACCTTCCTGAGGATATGTAACACAGTGAAGACCAATGGTGTGCATCCTGACAGTTACAAATTGCTGCTATTTCCATTTTCCCTCAAAGACAAAGCCACTCAATGGTTGGAGTCATTTCCAAGAGATAGCATCAACAATTGGGAAGATCTAGTGAGCAAATTCCTTGCTAAATTTTACCCGCCTCAGAGGATTATTAGATTGAAGACCGAAGTACAAACATTTACACAGATGGATGCTGAACCTCTCTATGAGGCATGGGAGAGATACAAGGCTCTAATCAGAAAGTGCCCTCCTGAGATGTTTAATGAATGGGATAAACTCCAAAATTTCTATGAAGGACTGACAATGAAAGCTCAAGAGGCACTTGACTATTCTGCAGGAGGCTCGATGCAACTTATGAAGACAGCTGAAGAAGCTCAGAACCTCAATGATATGGTGGCAAACAATCAATACTTCTTTGCTCATCAGAGACAACGCCAACCATCACTAAGGAAAGGAGTGTTAGAAATGGAAGGGGTGGACACCATCCTAGCTCAAAACAAGATAATGCAACAGCAGATTCAAGAACAATTTGAGCAGATGGCTAAAAAGATTGATAGTTTACAAGTTGCAGCAGTGAATACAAGCCAACCATCAACCACATGGGGACAAAATGAAGAGAACCAAGAAAATCAGCAGCAGGAACAACCTCAATATGTGCACAACCAAGGCTCAGGCCAAAATGAGGTTTATGGTGACACCTACAATCCATCCTGGAAGAACCATCCAAATCTCAGATGGGGAGATAACCACACCCACAGCCAGCAACCGTGGCAGAAAAACTCAAACCAAAACAACTCAAGAAACACAACTTACTCAAACCACGACCAGCAAAACGCTAATAATAATCAATACAAGAAACCACAAAATACATATCAACCACCCCACCACAATCCACAAACTCATCAAAATAGCATTTCCGCACCAACATCTAACCCCCAAAACTACCACACTACCCCTACAAATAACTTCCAGCAACCACATTCCACCCCCATCATACCACCAATAGACCATCATGAAAGTAGAATTTCAAGTCTTGAGGCAGCCATACAAGCAATTGCTCAGTCCACTCAAAACTTGGTCAAAGTGCAAGAGAGAAATGAAGCTACCATGAAGAGCCTTGAACGACAAGTGGGACAATTGGCCAAACAAGCTGAACGGCCAACCAATGTTCTCCCAAGTGATACAATCTCCAATCCAAAGGACAAAGGAAAAGCTACAAAGTGGGAGGAGTGCAAAGCAATTATAGTGAAAAGTGAGAAGAAAGCCATCAATCAGGAAGAACACAACAGAGAAGTTCCACAAAAAGAGACAGAAGAGAGAAGTGAAGAAGATCAAGAAATCAAGAATGCAAAAAGCTCAAAGAGAGATAAGGACATCCTTGAAACACAACTACAAGAGAAGAAGGAAGGGGTGAAGCCACATATCCCCAAACTTCCATACCCTCAGAGGTTCAAAAAAGAGAATGAGGATAAGTAATACTCAAAGTTCCTGGACATATTCAAGACCCTCAGAATCAATATTCCTTTCTTAGAAGCACTTGAACAGATGCCGGTGTATGCCAAATTTATGAAGGAAGTGCTGACAAAGAAAAAGTCCCTAAAAGAAGGACAAATTGTTGAGATGACAATGGAATGTAGTACTATTCTCCAAAGAGAATTACCAGAGAAGAAAGATGATCCTGGGAGTTTTTATATACCTTGCACCATAGGAGACATAACAATTGAAAAGTCATTCTGTGACCTTGGTGCAAGCATAAACTTGATGCCTTTGTCTCTAATGAGGAAACTTCGAATTTGTGAGCTGAAATCCACACGAATACTCCTTCAAATGGCTGACAAATCCATCCAGCAAGCAGTTGGAGTTGTAGAGAATGTACTGGTAAAAGTGGAGAAATTCCTTCTCCCAGCTGATTTTGTCATTCTGGATATGGAGGAGGACCCTAACACCCCCATCATCCTAGGGAGGCCTTTTCTTGCTACGGGCAGAGCATTGATAGATGTTGAAAAAGGGGAATTGTTGCTGAGAGTGCATGATGAGCACCTAGCATTCCATATTTTCAAAACCCCACATGAGCCCACTCAAGAAAAAGAGTGTACGGAGGATAAGGCCGGAGATCAAAATTTGAAGGAAGTAGTCAATGAGTTAGCTCCAAGACTTCCAAATCCATGCTTGAAAGAAGTAGAGATGGTGCAACAGACCAAAGAAATCAAGAAGGAACCAGATCCAAAACCTCCAGATGAGAAATTCAACATCTCAGATAAGGAACCACCAAGGCAGGGAGTATCTCTTGAGAAAGAAAAGAAGAAGAGGCCAAGAGGGTGGAGAAACAAGAAGATCCCCACTGAAGGCTTTTCACCAGGGGATAAAGTAGTGTTAAACACCCAACCAATGAAGGTATCCCCACAATCATCTGAATGCTATACTGTGAACCGGATCCTTTCACTTGAACACCTAGAGATCATCAAAGAGGAGACCGGAAGAAAGTTCATAGTAAGAGGAGAAAAGCTGAGGCACTATGATTTTCAACCTCCATGATCAAAAGAACAAGATGTCAAGCTAGTGACATTAAAAGAGCGCTTGTTGGGAGGCAACCCAACCTGAGGTAATTTTCTTTTCATAGCTATTTCAATAAAAAGGTTAAATGATTGGAATGTATTGCAAGGAGCTAAGTTTGGTGTTTCACACCAAAACAATTTAAGGGAGAATAAAGGATTCTAAGTTTGGTGTTCCACCAAAATCTCATTTAAAAGCACATTCTCACCTTCTGCACAAAGGGTTACTAGCTCCAAGCAATCTGATAAATCATTTAATCATTGTCTGTTTCTAGTTTTTAGTTTTATTACCTTTAGCAAAGACTTAGGCTTTCACATATGGTTATTTTAATGCATAAGAAACATGGCAAGGGACTAAGTTTGGTGTTCACACACCAAAGTAAGTTCAAACGCCTACAAGAAAGTCTTGCACACTAACCAGTCATCTAAGGGCTTGAGAAACAAGCAACTTCCATTAACACTGCAGGAATTTAATCACTCTCTTGGGAGGACTACACACCATTAGCTGAGAGAAAGAAGAAGAAGCCACCAAGAGGTTGTATTGTCACTTAACTCCATCAGCATTGAATTGCTCTAAATTGGAAGTGTGAATATGCACATCTTAACAGTAACTGTTAGTTTAGTAGTCTTTGCATCATTTCTGTTTCAATTTAAAATAAGTAAGCTAGTCTAAGTGTGTGCTTGTGTGTTTACTTTCACTTAACAAAAAGCATGCTTTGTCCCCTGCATCTTTAATTCAATAAAAGAAATGTTTGAATGTGAAGTAAGATAGTTCTTTGTTAGATAGAAGTACAATAAAAGTAAGTGGTGGTATGTGTGTGTGATTGTATGATAGCTCACTTTTAGTGAATAAGAGAACTAGGATGTCTCCTTCTAAGTAGAAAGTGGCCTACTGTCTATGAATCTCAATCAAATAAAAGTCCTTGGTTAAAAAGAAAAAAAAAACAAACAGAGAAAAGAAAAAGCCAAAAATGGGCAATAGCATAAAAGAAAAAAAGAAACAAAGCTAGACACCAATAGCTTGAACCTTAGAATATATGCCTGTGGTGTCTTTGTACTAGGATCTGCTTGGATTATTAAGTTCTTTGGAGTGCATCAACACTTGGTGACTTGGGTTAACTAACCCGGGATCATTAGCTGAAAGTCCACTATCAAGAGCAACCTAACTACAAGGCATTTAGTAACCCAAAGAGGTGCTGGGCATCAATGTTCTAAGAAGAAATGTGAGCCAAGTGTCTATAGTGAATAATGTGTCAAGTATAAAGAAAGAAAAGAACTTGTTACACATGACACTGAACTAAAGCTTTTAGAAAAAAAATAATAATAGTCAAGGACAAAGGAATAATGAGAGGTTATAGCAGTGTGTTGCTTGATGCTTGAAGGGGGCTTTCTAGACCTAAAAGTCAATAAGAAGTGAGTGTTTACATATCCACAGAAAACCCCATGAACTACCAATAATACTCTGCTAGCATGAACATCCTCTTCCATTTCACTCTTTCTTCTCAATAATTCTTTTCTTGCTTGGGGACAAGCAAGCTTTAAGTTTGGTGTTGTGATGACAAGTCATCTTAGCCTAGTTTCACTAGCCTTTTTCTTTTGTTTTCACTTGATTTATGCACTTTCTTGAGCCAAAAGCAAGCCAATTGGGTAGATTTCCATGTTTCCTTTGATTCAATCAACCATGTATGAATTAATGCAATTTCATGAGATTCTATGCTATAATTGTCATATATTATAAAAGAATAACAAACTCATGATTTTAAGCAAAGCTTTGATGTGTTTGGTTGATTGATGATAAGTGAAAAGAGTTTTGAAGAAGGTTGAAGAAGGAAGAAATGGCTAGGAGCAAGAGAGAACAAAAATCTTGAGCAAAAGTTTGACCTCAAACTTTAGCTCAAACTTTTGGAAGAATTGAAAAACACTCCAAAGGAAAAAAGCTTGAGCAAAAGTTTGACCTCAAACTTTAGCTCAAACTTTTGGGAGAAAAGCTTGAGCCAACGTTTGCCTCAAACTTTTTGGCAAACGTTGGCATCACAAAATCAATACCCTGGAGGAAAAAGCTTGCGCCAACGTTTGAGGTCAAACTTTTGCTCAAACGTTGGCGCCACTCTTGCACACCCTGGAGGAAAAAGCTTGCGCCAACGTTTGAGGTCAAACTTTTGCTCAAACGTTGGCGCAACACACATATACAAGGGGGCCAACATTTGAGCAAAAGTTTGACCCCAAACTTTGGCTCAAACGTTGGTAGCAGCAAGAATGGGGCAGCTGGTATAAAAAGCTTGAGCAAAAGTTTGACCTCAAACTTTTACTCAAACTTTTACTCAAGCTTTTATGTTTTTCAACCCGGTTCACAATGGATCTTTCTCCAACTCCAAGAGCAATCAACCAAGGCCTTTATCAACCCAATTCTATCAAGAACAAAGGCCCAATTGAAGCCTTGAAGACCATTTGAAGAAAGTGTATAAATAGCTTAGGATTTAAGTTTTTAGAGAGCTTCCTTTTAGAACTTTTCATAACACTTACAGTAGAGAACGCACTTTACATTTTTTGAATTATTGTTTTAGAATTCTAGAGAATTGGGAAGGAGAATTGATCTCTCTTCTTCCTTGTTCTTGCTCAGCACTCTTTACTTTACTTGTTTTGGATCTTGGGTGGAGAATTGAAGAAATTCTGTTTCAATCTCACCTTTGGATCTTGTTTAATTTTCTGCTTAATTGAATTTCCTTTTCTGTTAATTGCTTCTTCTTCTATTCTCTCTACAATTTACATTTATTTATCTCCTTTGCAATTGTTCTTGCTGGATCTAGGAAGGCAGTGAGATCTAGACTCAGCTATCTAGTCTCTTGGGTCCTGAGATCTACAGCTTTAAATTTTAATTTCCCTGTTTTGTTGCAACACCAAGCTGATTTCCATTTTTGTCAAGATCCGGTTCAATTGAATCCATCTTCTACATTCCTATTGTTTGTAATTTATTGTTTCTTGTTTAATTTCTGCAAATCCACTTCCCAATTCCCTTTACCATTCAAGCCATTTACATTTCTTGCACGTTAAGATTCTGCAATTTACATTTCTTGCAATCTAAGTTTCTGAAATTTACATTACTTGTTCTTTAAGATTCAGCTTATTTACTTTCTTTGCTCTTTAATTTTCTACAATCTACCCTTCTCCCTTTTAATTTCATGCAATTTAGCTTCCGTCGAATGCAAACCACTCAAATCAACTCTTGATTCGCTTGACTAAATCAACCACTAAACTAAAATTGCTCAATCCTTCAATCCCTGTGGGATCGACCTCACTCCCGTGAGTTTTATTACTTGATACGACCCGGTGCACTTGCCGGTTAGTTTTGTGTATTTGGAATTCGTTTGTTTTCGTTTTCCGAAAATACGCATCACTTAGATCCTATTTTATTACTCAAATCAGGAAGCCAAGGTTTTTAATGAATTTAAATGAACTTGGCGAAATGAGTTATGTTATTCTCCCTTAAAGGCTTGGGACTCTGCCGAAAAACTTTGTTATAAAATTCCATTGTGGGATGGGTGATTTTGAATGTTCCCAAAGTAAATCTTTAACTTTCCATGGTTTTGGATGTTTTGGAAAGAGGATGCCGAGAGCAGCTTTGTTTTAAAAAGGGAACTTACTTTGAGTAAATTTGGCTTATGAGCCTGAGATGATTTGAGAAATGAGATCTTTAAAGCCAAGGCTGAAAAGAGTTGAAACTTGATTTCAAAGTGAAATGAATTGAGAAAAAGTGATTTATGGCTTAAATGCCGATTTTATGAGTTTAATGATGTTGAATGGTGGAAGTGCTGTTTTGTTATGGGCGAGAATGGTGTTCAAATATTCTTATTCAACTGTTACATCTTTTCTGGTATTTTCTTGGTGCTTAATGACTTGTTTAATTCTAATTGAGTAATATTATTTAAATCAATGCCAATCTTTTATATCTGTATTACTTTTGCATTGACATGAATTTATATTATCTCTCATTCCCCACTCTCTTCCCCATTGTTGTACATTTTGTACCACTGGCATGCCATGGCTTCTATTGTTTTCTCACTTGCATGTTGTAGCTACCATGTAATTGAGACCCTTATTATTTGGCATTAACCCACCCATACTGTATTTATTTTCCTATCTTTATTTCTGGGTTACTCTTCTTCCCTTTTTCTTTCAGGATGGCCACCCGGAAGAGAACCGGAAGACGTTTACATGGGGAGACAGGCAAGTCAATCTGCACAATCTATAGAGAAAAGCATCAGTTAAAGCCACCCGTCCACTTGCACATCTTAGCATGCACCGAGGACGGTGCAATCTTTAAGTGTGGGGAGGTCGATACCAATCTCCATGGGTTAGTACCATTCTGTTTCAACACCAATGTTTAAATTTTCTTTGTTAAATTAGTTATTGCATTTGCATATTTGTTTGATTTTATGCATTTAGTTACTACTTGGTTAAAGTAATAAAATTCTTTTAAGACCCTATCTTTAAAAAAATTCACTAATTTAAATTGAAATTTTTTTTATGTTAATACTTGTTTGAAGTTGTATTTGAAACATGGTTTTTGAGCCAAAGAACACACAACCTATGAGATTTTGAGCTTATTTACATGGTTACATTATTTAACCATAAATTTTTATTCTTGTGTATTTTGTTCACTATGATTGTAATCTATATTTTGTTCCAATCTATATGTCCATTATTTAGTTTATTTACATGCTTGCATATGATTGAGGCCATTGTTTGATTTTAGCTCACTTATCTCAAATAAGCCTACCCTTTAAATCACACTTGTCAGCCACTTTGAGCCTTTTAATCCCCATTTGTTCTGTATTTTACCGCATCACTAGCCTTAAGTAGAAAAACAATTAAATATCCCAATTGAATCTTTGGTGAGCTTAAGATAGGGATTGTGCATCAACTAAGTATGGGGAAATTATGGGAACTTGGGTTAATAAGAGAATGTATCATGTTTCTAATTTATTTGAATATTGGGAATGTGGGAACCTACTCATGAAAAACCAAAATAGAAAAATAATGGAGAATCCATGTGCATTGATAAGTTATGTTTGCTTTTATGATTCAAAAAAAAAGTGAAAAAGAGAAAAAGAAAAAAAATATATATATACATATAATATAAATAAATAAATAAGGGGACAAAATTACCCCAATGTTAAGTTAATGAAAAATCAATGCACATGTGATAAATCAAAAAGAAAAAGTTGATACATGAGTATGTGATGTAAAAGTGGGAATTTTGGGTAGCTAGGCATGAATTAGAATTATATAGAGTATATGTATGTTAGGTGAAAGTTTAGGTTAATTAAAGATTCAATTTATAGCTCACTTAACCATATAAGAGTTCCTAATCTAGATCTAACCTACTCCTAATCCTAGAGAGAAGTGAGAGCTTCTCTCTCTAAAACTAACTTTTCCTCCAAAAATTAAACTAAACTAAAGTAGTGTGTAAAGTATCTAAATTATGTTAATTTCCCTTCAATTCTTGGGTTAAATAGCATCAGAAATGAGTTGGATTGGGCCCACAAGGCTTTAGAATTTGCTGGCCACGTATTGCTTTAAGTGGATCATATGGCAGCAACGATGTGTGCGCGTACAATGCACGTACACGTCACCATACGTATAGCAACTATAGCAAATCTTATATCATTTCAAAGCCCCGGATGTTAGCTTTCTAACGCAACTAGAACCGCATCATTTAGACCTCTGTAGCTAAAGTTATGATCGATTAAGTGCGAAGAGGTCGGCTTGACAGCTTTTGCGATTCCTTCATTTCTTCATGAGTTCTCCATTTTTACATGCTTTTCCTTCATTCCCTTGATCCGATATTTGCCTCCTAAATCTGAAATCACTTAACAAACATATCAAGGCATCTAATAGAATCAAAGGTAAATCAAGATTAAATAATTAAGGACCTAAAAAGCATGTTTTCACTCTTAAGCACAATTAAAGGAGAATTTACAAAACCATGCTATTTCATTGGATAAATGGGAGAAAGGTTGACAAAACCCTCTAAATCCAACACAAGATAAACCTTAGATATGGGGTTTATCAACCTCCCCACACTTAAACCAAGCATGTCCTCATGCTTAAACCAAGAGGAAGCAAAGGATATCAACATTTATTCAATGAGATCTATCTAAATGCACCCTACCTATATGCAACTATCTACATGAATGCAACTAAATACAAAATGATTCTACCTACTTGGTTAAAAATAAATCAATCCTCCAAGACATACATGCACAAGTAGGGCTAAGGTCCCATGACGACTCATGAATCCTACCAATTTAAATATCAAAATGAAGTTCAAGTAGGCTTGCAAGAAGAATGCTCATGAAAGCCGGGAATCAAGGAATTGAGCATCGAACCCTCACCGGAAGTGTTTGCAATCTAGTCGCACAAGTGTGTAAGGTCGATTCTCTCAATTCTCCCCTAATCATGCTTTCTAACATTTGTTTTTCTTCTAACAATCAACATATATTTCATGCATGCATACAAGTATCATGAGGTCTTTTCTTTAGGTTATAATGGGGCTAGGGTCAAGGTAAGGATGCATATTTGGTCAAGTGAGCTTGAAAGTTGAATCTTTGATAAGCTTAGACTTCCCACCTAACCTATGACATCCTATACAGTTCAAAACTAACCTAACTACCTATTTTTCACTTTTTCACATACTCATGCATTCTTTTTCATTTCACAACACTTATGCATTGATTTTATTGAGCTTTGCTTTGCTTTGGGGCATTTTGTCCCCTTTTTATTTCTTTCTTTTTCTTTGTTTCTTTTTTTTTCTATTTTTTTCTTTTCTTTTCCATATTGTTGTTTTTTTTCTTTTCCTTTTCCTTTTTCTCATTTTTTTTCTATATACAAGATCATCAATGCATAAGGTTTTACATTCATTACACATGAGCATGTACCCAATTCCCAATATTTACAACAAATATACAAAACTACCCTTTTATTCACCCAATGTCCTAAGATTTCCCACACTTAAATGACACACACACACACACTAGCCTAAGCTAATCAAAGATCCAAATTAAGGACTTTTATTGTTTTCCGCTTTAGGGCTTGTAATGTGCTACATTAAGAACAAGTGGGTTAATCGTAGGCTCAAATTGGCTAACAATGGAAGATAAAAGGTAAGGCCATTTGGGTAAGTGAGCTAAATGAAATGATGGCCTCAATCATATAAATGCATGAATACACAAAATAATGGACATAAAGAATCAAACAAATCAAAGATCACAATCATAGAAAGAGAATAATGCACACAAGAAGGGAAAATAAGTGGTTATAAGATGTAACCACGCCATTAGGCTCAAATCTCACAAGCATGTGTTCTTAGCTCAAAAACCATGTTCCAAAATAAATTCTTTCAAGCAAGTTCAATAAAAAGTTTTCAAATTAGTAGGTTGCCCTAAAAACAACTTCTTGGAAAAGAAATCATCACCCTACCCAAGTAGTCCTAATAGGAAAGAAGTGGTAAAAATATGTACAAATTCTAACTAACATGCAACCTATCATGTAATGCAACAACTATCTAACGAAGAAAATAATAAAAAAAAATTTGGTGTTAAAAAGGAAATTGTTACCCATGGAGATCGGTCGAACGACCTCCCCACACTTGAAGATTGCACCATCCTCTATGCATGCAAAGAAGAGCAAGGTGGATGGGTTGCTATAATTGATGAGCTTCTTCGAAAGGTTGTGCGGATGACTTGTTCGTTGCACCATCTCAAAGCTTTTCCTTTTCCTCCTTTCTTGGTGGCCAACCTAAAGGGAGAGAAAAAGAAAGAAAATTAAGCCTATAACAAAGATATCAAAGCAAAGAGAACATAGGCGGGGGCTAATGCCAAATAAGGATAAGGTTCTCACTACATGGTAGCTACAACATGTGAGTGAGAAAATAATATAGGCAAAGGGCATATGAACTAACACTTGATGCAAGAGTAAAATCAAAGCTTGAAGAACATATTGAGCATCAAGTTCAAATAAAAAAGAGTGGGCATGAAAAACAATATTAGGTCATATCAATGCACAAAGACACAAGAGTCATATAAGATTAAGCATTGATTTAAAAGTTTCATCACCCAACAATATCAAACAAGTCAAGAGGCACCAAAATAATGCAAGAAATTCTCAACGATTGAATAGGAAAATTCAACACCATTATTAAAATAAGAAACTTAAAAAAAAAGAGAATTACAACAAGCTATAAAATCAAAATTAAAATGCAATGAATGAAAGTAAGCAAATGCAATAAAAGAAAATGGAAGAAAATTTTTTTTTAGTATTTTATTTATTTATTATTTTTTTAAATTTTTTTAAGAGAGGAAGAAGAAAGGTAGAAAGAAAGAAGAAGAAAAGAAGAAAGAAGAAGAAATGAGAAAGGAGAAATGAGAAAAACAGGGTGCAAATCCACGCGTACGCGCGCATGGCGCGCACGCGTCGATGGCTTTTTTTTTTTTTTTGAGAGTGACGCGTACACGTCATGTACGCGTACGCGCGAGTGGTTTTGTGCCAAAGGCACAATGCGCGCGCAGCGTTCGCACAACTCTTAGGTTTTTGGCTTGGGGTGGAATTTCTCAATCCACGCGTACGCGTACATGGCGCGTGCGCGCGGATAGGCAAAAATGCTTGATGCACGCATACGCGTACAGTGCGCGTACGTGCGGATGGCGCGTTTTTTTTCAAAATTTTTCTATATTTTTGCACCAATCCAAGCATTCCAAACCTCCAAACAGCTACCAAAACACCATAAAACCTTATTTAACATACTAAACTACCAATTATACTCAACAAATCAACCAAAAACATGAAATTAAACTAATTACCAATATGTACAAAAAGGAGAAAATGAAAAGAAGTTACCATGGTGGGGTGTCTGCCACCTAGCACTTTTGTTTATTGTCCTTAAGTTGGACTTATGGGGAGCTTCTTATCAAGGAGGCTTGTGCTTGAAGCTATCTTTGAACATCCACCAATGCTTGAATCTCCAATAAGCTCCATTCTTCAAAGTTAATATCTTCAAGCCTTGATGGAGTTCTGCACAAGCTATGAGCTCCCAAATTTGATTTTCCTTGTGCGATCCGGGTTCCCACACTTTATTTTCAACCCGTCTTGAAGTTGATCATTATTAGTCCATCCGGGTGGCATGACTTTAGAATTCTCATGTAAGTGACCAAACAACTTCCTAGACTCATGCAATTTGGTTCTCCATCAATCATTACTATACAACTTTGAGCATGCAACCATCATGAACTTAGAGTGATGTTTCCAACCACTACACAACTCTCGTCTACTTTTAACTCCACAAAGAGCTCTAAGTTGACCATCATTTTCAATCAAACCATATTCAAGTGAGAAAGTAAAGCTTAGGGATAAGAATTTTATCCACTTAAATGTTGTGTTGGATGGTGACTTGGGGAGGGAGACCTCCCCACACTTAGACAATGCGAGGTCTACTTCTTTAGGCTCTTCTTTAGTTGTTTCCACCTCTTCGCAAGCTTCTTCAATTTTAACATTTTCCCCTTTATCACTTGGCTTGGTGTTGTCTTCAAGAACTTCAATTTCTTGCCCAATGAGAGGTGATTCAATTTTGGATAGGAATTCATTGATGAATGAATTCATCTCTTGATCAACCTCTTCATATTCTTCAATTTCGATATACACCAATTCAACTTTTTCCTTTTGGTAGCTTTCTTTCGATTCACTTTCTTTTTCATTGCTCACTAAGGGTATGAGAGGTTGTGTGCATTCTTCTACAATTTCAACTTCATGTCCAATGGGAGAGGATTCCATTGTAGAGAGGAATTCATCCATGATCGAATCCATCTCTTGATAAGCCTCTTTCAAGTCTCCAACGATGATATGCCTTCGAGGTTGTGCACCCTTATCAAAATCAATATTAAGCTTCTTGGAAGAATGCTCCATGATGCTACATTCCCTTGGACTTTCAACATCTCCTAAATCTTCAACCACTTTTTCCTTTTCTTCAATGATCATAGGCTCCTCCAATTGTTCTAACACAAAGTGGCATCCCTCATTTTCCACCGGAGTTTCCAATCTCTCCTTCATGCTATGCTCTTCAATTGATTCTTCACATGTGGCCATGGAAGCACCTTGAGTGTTCAAGCATTGGTAGGCCAAAGTATGCACTACCTTGGTCAAATTAGTCACAAACTCTAGGGTATTCCTTTGCATATCCGCTTGGTCTTGAAGTAGCAAGGTGAGAAAATTATCCATTGGGGCTTGGGGTGGATAAGAGGGTTCATTATTTTGGAGAAAAGGTTCATAGTAGGAAGGTGGTTCTTCTTGGTAAGGGTATGGAGATGGTGAGTATTGAGGTGGTTCTTGGTAATAATTTTGATATGGTTGTGGTGGTTCTAAAGATTCTTGCTCATAATGGCCATGAGAATATGGTATGGGTGATTGGTCATATGATGGATATGAATCATACGAAGGTGCTTGGTATAGAAAGGCTTGGGAGTATGGTTGAGGTTCATGTTGAGGATAAGAGTTATAGGCATATGATGGTGGTGGTTGATTTTCACATAAAGTTTCACCATAGCCATTGAATTGACATGCGTTAGGATGTGAATTATACCTATGCCTATCCGGAGGTTGTTGCCAATAGGAGTGATCATTTCCTTGAAGCTCTTCCTATCTTTGTTGGTTCCATCCTTGATGCATATGGTCATTGAAGTTCACATTTCCTATAACACAATTAGAACCAAACTCATAGCCAAAGTGAGAATTCATAGGGGAAAAGCAAAATAAAACTAACAAAAATTAGAAACAAGCAAAATACAAACCTATTCACAATATTCACATATATACAATAACCAATAATACAACACCATTGCCATTCCCCGGCAACGGCGCCATTTTGATGATTGGACTTTTGTGTGGTCTAGAATTCAAAATAAATTCTCGTTGTAATATAGTTTCTAAACCAACAATAGTCCTTTTTATGCAAAAGATTGTTTGTCACAAGTACAAACCCCTAAATTTATAAACCGAAGTATTGGAACCTCGGGTCGTTCTCCCTAAGAATTGCAACAAAGTGTTCTTGTTATTGGTTATGAGATATTTTCGGATTTTCGGGATAAGAGACACGAAATATAAATGGCAATGAAAATAAACTAACAACTAAAAAGGTCTTGGCAAAGGTTGGTGGTCAAGGATCTCTATCATAATCACTAACCACAACATGAGAATTGGCAAGGATCAACCCCACTAAGTTAACCCCTAACTAATAGTAGAGGAAAGTCAAGTGAGCTATGTCAATCCAAGTCCATAAGTCCTAGTTCTCAACCAAATCAATTAGTGAGATCTAGAGTTAATGGCTCCCAATCATCAATCACTTGGACATTAGTAACTCAAGAGTTCCTAAGTTACCTTTCTAAGCCAAGAGCATAAAATTCTATACTAAAATCCAACTAAGTATTTCATCAAACACTTAGAAGACATAAAAAGAAAGTAAAATGAACTAAGCAATTCAACAATAAAAGAACAAGAATCATAAATTGCATTGAAATGAAAATAGAAGAAACAAAAGTGCATCAATATAAAATTAAAGAATTACAATAATTAAATGCAAAAATAAAAAGAAGAAAGGTAGAAGAAGAGGAATTACAAAGAGAAAAGTAAATCAAAGCATAAAATTAAACTAGATCTAAGAGTTCTTAATCTAGATCTAACCTACTCCTAATCCTAGAGAGAAGTGAGAGCTTCTCTCTCTAAAACTAACTTTTCCTCCAAAAATTAAACTAAACTAAAGTAGTGTGTAAAGTATCTAAATTATGTTGATTCCCCTTCAATCCTTGGCTTAAATAGCATCATAAATGAGTTGGATTGGGCCCACAAGGCTTTAGAATTCGCTGGCCACGTATTGCTTTAAGTGGATCATATGGCAGCAACGATGTGTGCGCGTACAGTGCGTGTACGCATCACCATACGTATAGCAACTACGACAAATCTTAAATCATTTCGAAGCCCCGGATGTTAGCTTTCCAACGCAACTGGAACCGTATCATTTGGATCTCTGTAGCTCAAGTTATGATCAATTAAGTGTGAAGAGGTCAGCTTGATAGCTTTTGCGATTCCTTCATTTCTTCATGAGTTCTCCATTTTTACATGCTTTTCCTTCATTCCCTTGATCCGATCTTTGCCTCCTAAATCTGAAATCACTTAACAAACATATCAAGGCATCCAATGGAATTAAAGGTAAATCAAGATTAAACAATTAAGGACCTAAAAAGCATGTTTTCACTCTTAAGCACAATTAAAGGAGAATTTACAAAACCATGCTATTTCATTGGATAAATGGGAGAAAGGTTGACAAAACCCTCTAAATTCAACACAAGATAAACCCTAAATATGGGGTTTATCAAAGCTCAAACAGAATTTCGGAAGCGCAAAACGTTCACACGAAGCTAACGAACAAGATACAAGATATAGGTACAAGAGAATAGAACAAATATATAGATATAGTAATATAAACATAGGGAACTAGCCGCAGCTTGCAGAGTTTAAGCTGACTAGTTACAATTATAAAAGTGCAGAGTTTCAGATTTTAAAATAGCTTATACAACCTATCTCTCAACATAGCCTCTAAGGCCATAAAGATAAAATACAAAAAGATGTGAGAGCAACTATAACAAAGTATGATAAATTAAACCACGGAAGAACCATACTCCGCTCTGTCACCATATCCGTAATCTCACCGAAGTAGATTATGACCTGCATCTGAAAAATAACAACAAAGTATGGAATGAGAATCGGAGGTTCTCAGTATGGTAACAGTGCCCAATGATGTAAGATGTAAGGCTCCAGGACGCCAAAGGCAATCCTAGAACTTCACATCACATAGTGATATTCAAGGTTAGAACAAAATAAATGAAAGAACTTAAACCATAAACCAGGGTTATCTAAACTTAGGGGGATTCTAACTAACACTAATCACACCACTGTATCCCACAGCCTTCGCCAACCTTACCTCCGTGCAATCCCATCACCACCACCTACCTAACCTCCTTAGCACCAGACAATCACAATTAATGCAAACAAATAAATCACAAGTAAAAGCATATAAAGCAAGTAGTTCAAGTAAGCAAATAGGCATGTTATACAATTAGGCAAACTCACGTAATCAAAGCAAACAAGCACATAAAAGATGCATATGATGAATGCCTATTCTATTGGCTCGTGATATCACTTGTCGGTCCATAAATGCCAACCCGACACATCCTTTTAGATGTCGCTTTTCTACCGCACCCACGAATATAGTGTCGGGCACACGCTATTCACCCACGGATATAGTGCCTGGCACACTCTTACAACAGAAAAAATTATCAATCATAATTCAATCCCAGGGACACAATACCCTACACACTATCATACTTAACCCAAGGATATAGTGCCTGGCACACTCTGTAAGACCCAGAACTTTTGAAAAAGGGCTATTATGAGATAATTTCAAATTCAGTATTTTTGTAGCTTTAATTTCAGGGATTCTTTATTAAAGAGAATTAAGGCAAGTTTTGATTTATTGAATTTAAGATAAGTTATGATTATTATCTAATTTTACAATTATTGGATTATTTTCTATATTTAAAATTATAAAGTTGGCAGTTACGAAATGATAAGGATTTTATATGATTTGAATTAAATAATTAATATTTTAAATATAATACTACTATTTTGAAAAATGAAGAAATTAAGTGTATTGTTTCTAATTTTTAGATTTGGGAATTTTATTGAAAATAATTAGTAAAATTGATGAACAAATAGTATTTTTCCATATACAATTAGTGTTGGATTTACATTGGGTTTCAATTACTATATTATTCCCAATTTTATGTGAAATTACCATAATGCCTTTAACCCTAATTTTCAAAATGAAACCCTTCCCTAACTTAACTCCTTCAGCCGCTGAGTTCCCTTTCTCCTTCAGAAGTTCAACACACGCAGTTTCCTTTGTTATCCCTGAAAGAAAGAAGCAAAGAACACGAAAAGGGGAATGAGGGAAAAGGAGATCCGGAGGAAGAGCACCGGGAAAGCAGCAGCTCGCCGGCCAGCCGTGTTCTGCCACCACGTCTAGCTCGCCGCCGATCGCGCTCCCGTTTGCGCCATCGCTAGGGAGAACAGAACCGAGAAGGGGTTGGCTCGCGAATGTGGGTGGTCATGGGCTCGGAGCCGCCGTGCCTTCATCACCACCGCGTCCACGCCGTGCCGCCGCCACTGCTAGGGTTTGCCGCCGCCACCTTATCATTGCCAGCAGGCACAGAGGGAGAGAGAAATCGGAGTTTTGCACAGCAGGGAGAAAGGGAGAGCACGACAAGGGAAGCCATCTCTGCCTGTGTCACCGTCGCCGGACCTCCTTGCCGTCGCCACAGAAGCTGCCTTCGTCGGTGCCGTCGGAGGCACGAATGGGAGAAGAACGCGCACTAGGGAGCTTACAGAGAGGGTGATGCACGATGGTGGTAGGTTATTCCGCCGCCCTTGCTGCCGTCAGAAGCTGTCGCCACAGCCGCCGTCCTCCTAGCCGCCGCTGTGGTTGTAGTCCGTTGTGTACGGTCACCGGAGAAGTCGTTGTGGCTGCTGAAACCACTGCCAAAGCTCCGGGCTAAGCTTCTGCCACTTGAGACCTTGCTGCCGTCGCCGGAAAAGTATGCCGATAAGGGTTCTATTTGAGGTTTCTGCCTTTTTGAATTTCGAGAAGGTTTTATAGCTGCACAGTTTTTATAGTTGATCCACCAATGCTTCTGGCCGCCGCCGGAGCTATTGCCGGGCCTGTTCGAAATCGCAGCTGCTTTGTTTTCGTATTACAGTAAGTATCTTATGTTTCAAAAAAGCCTCGCGTTAGTATTCAGTTGTGTTTGGTTAATAAATGTGAGTTTTGGTAACGTGAGATCGAGTCCTGATTATTATATGTTGTGATTAGTGTTGCTATGGTTATTGCGAAAGTGGCTGGGAGCTGAGGTTTTGGTTACCGTCAGTTCGTGTTAAGGCGGAAAGGACTTGATGAGGCGTTTGGGTTATGGAATTGCGTTTTGAGGTAGGGGCGCTTTCCGGAAACTATATTTTATATGTTGGAATTATTACATATGGATACTGTTGTGAGACAATTTTGTATTTGGTGATGGTATCAGCCTTATGTATTATTGATTGTCTCAAATGATTATGAATGTTTGCTTGGCTGGATTGTTGTGTGTTTTTGTGAAATGCAATGTTTTGAAGTTGATTCTTTAAAGGTTTGAAATCTGAGTTTAATCCGTTGAGGATTGATTTGAATTGAGTTAATTAGTTTGATGATGTGAAAAGTCGAATGCACTTTTGAATTCAGCCTGGTTTACTTTAATTGACTTGGTTTTGGACAAAAGATTTGTTACTGAACCGTTTCTTTAAAGCTATGGGAATGAGTTAAATCGGTTGATATTGATTTGATTTTTGAAACGGTTTTCTTGAAATATGGAATTGAGATGACTGTTGGATTTTGACTTGCCTTGGACTGATTTTTGGATTTTGGGCTGTTGAAAAGAATTGTGAAATGGTTTAGTTGGGACCCGAACCGGGTGGCAAAGTCCAAGTTTTAGGGGAGATGCTGCCGAAATTTCTATAAAATTCGAGTCTTTATTGAAATGTTGTTTGGAAAAACAATGAGTTAAAGACTTCTACTATTTTATTTCAATTATCAAGAAAAGGATGATTCATGCTTTTGTAATGATTTATTAAAGAGGAAATTGTGATTTAGTCTTGCTTCTTAAGAAAGGCATTGTATCACTTTCAGGAGAAAGTTATTTAGATGAAACTTATGTTTTAAAGCTGTTTAAATGTGACAAGGGCAATGCCTTTGAATTTGACTTGAGGGTTTCAATTAGAGGAGTTTCAATGAC
Source organism: Arachis ipaensis (assembly GCF_059453495.1). Classification (NCBI taxonomy): domain Eukaryota; kingdom Viridiplantae; phylum Streptophyta; class Magnoliopsida; order Fabales; family Fabaceae; genus Arachis; species Arachis ipaensis. Next base: position 113,967,636 of record NC_142444.1, on the reverse strand, counting down.
TTTGAAAGAACCTGAATGTCTATTGACAAGTTTCATTTTAAAATGTTTTCAGAAAGGTTTTAAGTACTCTTTGAATTCTGAATTCTTGCAAGACTAAAACAATTTTGAGTCGTTGAGACGTTCTAGAATTTATCATGGGGGTTGAAGTTGGTTTTGCCTAAGTAAAGGAATCGGATTTGAAAGAAGTGAATGATTATATGACTCGGTTTAGCTTAGATCCTATTTTATTACTCAAATCAGGAAGCCAAGGTTTTTAATGAATTTAAATGAACTTGGCAAAATGAGTTATGTTATTCTCCCTTAAAGACTTGGGATTCTGCCGAGAAACTTTGTTATAAAATCCCATTGTGGGATGGGTGATTTTGAATGTTCCCAAAGTGAATCTTTAACTTTCCATGGTTTTGGAAGTTTTGGAAAGAGGATGCCGAGAGCGGCTTTGTTTTAAAAAGGGAACTTACTTTGGGTAAATTTGGCTTATGAGCCTGAGATGATTTGAGAAATGAGATCTTTAAAGCCAAGGCTGAAAAGAGTTGAAACTTGATTTCAAAATGAAATGAATTGAGAAAAAGTGATTTATGGCTTAAATGCCGATTTTATGAGTTTAATGATGTTGAATGGTGGAAGTGCTGTTTTGTTATGGGCCAGAATGGCTGTGTATGATTATGAACATTGGCTGGTTCTGGAATGAACCGTGAGCCGGAATGGCTGCGTATGATATTGATTTATGGCTGATTGCCAAATGAGTTATGGGCCGTATGGCCGACTATGAATTATAAATTTAAGCCAGATGGCTGAGATGGATGTTGATCCATGGCTGGGACTGAATGAATATATGCCTGAGATACCTGGGTCGTAGCAAGGGTTGTGGTTCGTCCCACTTGCTCCAGGTCAGAGATCGTGACGCCTGGGTAGTAGCGATAGTAGTGGTGATTCCACTCGCTCCAGGTTGAGCATTTAAACACCCGCCTGGGTAGTAGCCGCAGTAGTGCTTATTCCACTGGCTCTGGGTTGAGCGGGTAGTAGCAATGGGGTTGTAGCTCAAACCTACTTGCTCCGCGATGGGTGTTTCTTTCCATAGTTAGCTACCAGGACGTGTCGGGTTGGCTATATAACCGACAGATGATATCATCAGCCACTAGGGTAGGCATGCATCATATGCATTTATGTGACATTGTTTGGGTGTGCATATTGTACGTGGTTTGCCTTTGAGATTAACTGCTACTTGTTCTACTTGCTGTAACTGTTTGTTTGTGCTTAAACCTCCTATCTGTGTTTGCAACTTGGACTCTGTTGGATTGTGGTGATTGGTTGTTGGTTGGATTGCTTGGGCCTAGGGCCGTGGTTGAATTGAGATGGACCGATGGTTAGTTTCGGTTTTGTGGTCCTGGTTTGGAAATGTATGAAATGTTATTTGGTTCAGCATAGATAAACCTTTTGAAAAGCTTTTGAGTTTTAAGAATGTAACAGTTCCTCTTTCAGAAAAGATTTTCAGACCTTACTTTTATTGTAAACCGTTGTTTTTGAAAAGGAGGCATAAGATGGTTATTAATCACTAGTACGGTTTATCTTCACGTATCCTATTACAATAATTCCCAAAAATCCTCTACTGAGAACCCTTTCGAGGATGATGTTCTCACCTTCCTACATTTTTCTCCTTTCAGGATATGGGTGCAGAAGTCACGAAGAGTTTATTTAGTTGTTGAAATGCTCTGTATTACTTTAGATTATTACTTGTTGTACCCTCGCCTTTATCTTGATATATTCTGTAAGAGGGATAGGAATTGTATTGGTTAATGCTTGTAATGTTATATATATATATATATATATATATATATATATTATATGGATGTACTCTTTATGAGTCTTTGTGAGTTCTATGATATCAATGGATGTACGTTATCGAACAAAAGTATTTTTGGAGCGGCTTTGCGGTTTAAAGTTTTAAACAGGCTCATATTTTAGTATTAAATAGTATAAGTGTCGTCGTAATGTCCGAGCTATCAGAGTCGTGCAGCCGGAAGCGTGAGCTTTGGTAGTTAGGGTGTTACATTATGGTATCAGAGCAGTCCTTCCTGTAGAGCCTAAGTAATGGACCGACTATGTATCAATTGCATACTCTAAATGTTTGTCATGTATTAGGTCTTGTCAAATGACGAGAATTAGAGCTTTATGCACATGACGATCTATTGATCAACGCTGTTAGTCTTACATTGCATAATTCTTGGTATTAAGTTTGGCCAGCTTAATACTAGTGAATTATGTATATGAAAGCACTGATGGGTTATCATAGATGATATACGAGTTTTGAGTAAATCGAATCGCGGGTTTGGGAACGCTAGAAACTATTTCTCGAGGCTATTTAGTTGTGCGTCTTGAATTCTGTTCGAGTCGACCTGTTCTTTCATGTCCTAAGTTGAAGTCTAATTCTCTTGAAAAGGAATTTTATTCTTTCAACTCTATTCCTCTATTCATATGAATTCTTATTTGATCTTAAATGCATATGCTTGTTTGGAATCCTTGTTGCATCTATCTTTCTCTGTTTGAATTCTTCCTTATTCAAATATTCTTTGATATCGCTTTGAACTTGTCTTAATGCGCTATGCATTTTAACTCCGTATTCCGAGTCCATTATTAGAGAAATTGTTCTTTCTGTTTTTCTCTTATTTGACAATGACCACAGCCAATTTTGAGACTTTATAAAAATTGTTGCTGATTAGATGTATACTTATCTATATATGAGACTTTGAAGATTTCTTATACAGTTTAACAACTACTTATTTCTAATACCTCGCCTGTGCTTTTACTAGTTTATGGAACTGCATTTACTTTAAATTACAATTTGACTTTCTAGTAATTTTACTATAGTTCTAATGCACATCTTCATTTGATTATATATTTGAGGTATTTTTCAAAATTGTGGAAAGAAAGGGGATTTTTTGCTTTTATCCCGGTTGAGTTTCGTTTGATAAACTTTACTTAATTCATTTTTATTTGAGTTTGATTTAGCATACTACATGGTTTATGTCATTGTTGTTCTTTTGAAAATGTTGGACTCATAGCTTTTTTTCTTATGAACGGACTCGCTCTTTCTTAAGCTTTTCACCTCTATGAATGTCATACGTGATTTTGTTTTTAATTACACATCTATCTTTTAGGAGCACTACAATCAATCTCAGCTTTCCTTTCTCTGGTGAATCTCATTCTTATATGAGTCAGTTTGATTCGTTTCAAAATAGTGCATCGTTTATCCTCTCATTGTCTCTACCAGAGTTTTTAGTCAAAAATTTATCCTTGAGAAATTACTAATGATTGAGTTGTCTTTTTCTATGACTTTTGTATTCTTTTGGATCAATTTAAAACTTGTTTGGTGTTTCATGTCTAGTGGATCTTGTTTGAACTACCTTGATTTAAGATCCTTTCTAGTATGGCTTGACTCCTTTTTGTACATCTTAAACTTCTTGAATGTTCTTCTGAGACGGTGATTTCAAGAACACTTTTGGAGTCTTGTTTCGAACATTGGTTAAATGAGTTTTGAATCCTCTTTGAAGAAATATTAAACGGAATTCATTTTCTGTTGCTTGATTGATACTGAAACCATTGTTCAATTTTGACGAAGTTAATTTAAAGTTGGCATGCGCTATTTTAAATGAGGTTTTGGAAAGCTTCCTTGTTTAGTGGAAACCGGTTTGTTTGTAACGCATCACTTATTTCCCTTACCAAATTGTAAGCAAATTTTTACTTCGGAATTTCTTTTCTAAAAGGAGTTTAACTTCCTCTTTCGTCCTTGCTATAAATGATATACATGCTTGTTTGAATATGAATTTTTGGAATTTTTGAACAAGCATTTGATTACTTCCAAGTTTTCATGAACTGCTTTTGGTTAAGCTATCCACCTAACTATCTTTCTAAAGTATTTGAGGAAATATTTTAGCGCTTAACCAAACCTGTGTACATGTTGTTTTAAAACTCTATATAATATACTTCAACATGAACTTGTATTAAAGCAAAGCCACGTTTATGCTTTTGTTACTCTCTTGAAGAATGGTTGTTGCTTAACTTTTCTGTTAGCCTGCGAAGTGATTTTTTTTCGCAAATTTTCGACTCTTTTAACGAACAGAGTATTCGGAAGTATTTTAATCGTGCTCTTGAGTTCTATGAGCCTTGTCTTGGGTTTGAGATATTCTCTTCTGTAAACCTCATACTTCTTCGACTCAGCTTGAATTTGTTTCAAACCAATGCGCTGATTTTCTTCCTATTGATTCTATTGGATTTCTTTGATTCAAGGGTTATCTTTGAAGTTGTCAATTGAATTGTGTTTAGCAAACTTCGTTGCTTGAGTATCCTTGTTTATCTGAAATTGGATACGTTCTCTCAAATCTATGAGTATTACCCTTGACAATTGTCTCTCCGTTCTAAATCTGGTATCCTTCTGAGTAGACTCGAGAATTGTTTTGATATCACGTGCGACTTGTAGACGTAGTAACGCGATGCGTTAGTTCTTTAAGACGTGATATGTGTATATGGAAGCTGAAGCGGTAGGTGTGCAACGTTACGAGTTGTGAGTGTTTTGTTCCTTGCGAATGGATTTGTGGTTGTCAGGCTTATGATTGAATATGGGGATTGTTAAGTGATTGATGAAGTTGGGAAGTTTAAGCTTTGAGGTTGGTACGAGATTAGTGTGCGGGTATTAAGCACGTCGTTGTAACCTCATCCTGTTTTATAGCCTTCAATGCCTTGCCTTACTATCACATGTTTGACCCATGCCATCTTTTGCATTGAGCCTACCTTGTAACGTTTGCTTTGCAATCACACTTCTACCCTTGCATCCTTATGCATATGACAATCAAAGCATTTGAGAAACCATATATATATATATATATATATTTATATTTTGAGATATTTTTGCTTCTTTCTTAAATGTGTTCAAGGGTGGACTGTTATGAAATTTCTTTCATTTTGTATCAATTTTCGAGGACGAAAATTTTTATAAGGTGGGTAGAATGTAAGACCCAGAACTTTTGAAAAAGGACTATTATGAGCTAATTTCAAATTCAGTATTTTTGTAGCTTTAATTTTAGGGATTCTTTATTAAAGAGAATTAAGGCGAGTTTTGATTTATTGAATTTGAGATAAGTTATGATTATTATCCAATTTTACAATTATTGGATTATTTTCTATATTTAAAATTATAAAGTTGGTAGTTACGAAATGAAAAGAATTTTATATGATTTGAATTAAATAATTAGTATTTTAAATATAATACTGCTATTTTGAAAAATGAAGAAATTAAGTGTATTATTTCTAATTTTTAGATTTGGGAATTTTATTGAAAATAATTGGTAAAATTGATGAGAAAATAGTATTTTTCCATATACAATTAGTGTTGAATTTACATTGGGTTTCAATTACTATATTATTCCCAATTTTATGTGAAATTACCATAATACCCTTAACCTTAATTTTCAAAATGAAACCCTTCCCTAACTTAACTTCTTCAGCCACTGAGTTCCTCTTCTCCCTCACAAGTTCAACACACGCAGTTTCCTTTGTTATCCCTAAAAGAAAGAAGCAAAGAAAACGAAAAGGGGAATGAGGGAACAGGAGATCCGGAGGAAGAGCACCGAGAAAGCAGCAGCTCGCCGGCCAGCCGCGTTCTGCCACCACGTCTAGCTCGCCGCCTATCGCGCTCCCGTTTGCGCCGTCACTAGGGAGAACAGAACCGAGAAGGGGTTGGCTCGCGAATGTGGGTGGTCGCGGGCTCGGAGCCGCCAGGCCTTCATCACCACCGCGTCCACGCCGTGCCACCGCCACTGCTAGAGTTTGCCGCCGCCACCTTATCACTGCCAGCAGGCACAGCGGGAGAGAGAAATCGGAGTTTTGCACAGCAGGGATGAAGGGAGAGCGCAACAAGGGAAGCCATCTCCGCCTGTGTCACCGTCGCCAGACCTCCTTGCCGTCGCCGAACCTCCTTGCCGTTGCCACAGAAGCTGCCTTCGTTGGTGCCGTTGGAGGCACGAATGGGAGAAGAACGTGCACGAGGGAGCTTACAGAGAAGGTGATGCGCGATGGTGGTAGGTTATTCCGCCACCCTTGCTGCTGTCAGAAGCTGTCGCCACGGCCACCGGCCTCCTAGCCGTCGCTGTGGTTGGAGTCCGTTGTGTACAGTCACCGGAGAAGTTGTTGTGTCTGCTGAAACCACCGCCAAAGCTCCCGGCTAAGCTTCTGCCACTTGAGACCTTGCTGCCGTCGCCGGAAAAGTATGCTGGTAAGGGTTTTATTTGAGGTTTCTGCCTTTTTGGATTTCGAGAAGGTTTTATAGCTGCATAGCTTTTATAGTTTATCCACCAGAGCTTCTGGCCGCTGCGGGAGCTATTGCCGGGCCTGTTTGAAATCACAGCTGCTTCGTTTTCGTATTACAGTAAATATCTTATGTTTCGAAAAAGCCTCGCGTTAGTATTCAGTTGTGTTTGGTTAATGAATCTGAGTTTTGGTAACGTGAGATCAAGTCCTGATTATTATATGTTGCGATTAGTGTTACTATGGTTATTGCGAAAGTGGCTAGGAGCTGAGGTTTTGGTTACCGTCAGTTCGGGTTAAGGCGGAAAGGACTTGATGAGGCGTTTGGGTTATGGAATTGCGTTTTGAGGTAGGGGCGCTTTCCAAAAACTATATTTTATATGTTGGAATTAGTACATATGGATACTGTTGTGAGACAATTTTGTATTTGGTGATGGTATCAGCCTTATGTATTATTGATTGTCTCAAATGATTATGATTGTTTGCTTGGCTGGATTGTTGTGTGTTTTTGTGAAATGCAATGTTTTGAAGTTGATTCTTTAAAGGTTTGAAATCTGAGTTTAATCCGTTGAGGATTGATTTGAATTGAGTTAATTAGTTTGATGATGTGAAAAGTCGAATGCACTTTTGAATTCAGCCTGGTTTACTTTAATTGACTTGGTTTTGGACAAAAGATTTGTTACTGAACCATTTCTTTAAAGCTGTGGGAATGAGTTAAATCGGTTGATATTGATTTGATTTTTGAAACGGTTTTCTTGAAATATGGAATTGAGATGACTGTTGGATTTTGGCTTGCCTTGGACTGATTTTTGGATTTTGGACTGTTGAAAAGAATTGTGAAACAGTTTAGTTGGAACCCGAACCGGGTGGCAAAGTCCAAGTTTTTGGGGAGATGCTGCCGAAATTTCTATAAAATCCGAGTCTTTATTGAAATGTTGTTTGGAAAAACAATGAGTTAAAGACTTCTACTATTTTATTTGAATTATCAAGAAAAGGATGATTCATGCGTTTGAAATGATTTATTAAGGAGGAAATTGTGATTTAGTCTTGCTTCTTAAGAAAGGCATTGTATCACTTTCAGGAGAAAGTTATTTAGATGAAACTTATGTTTTAAAGCTATTTAAATGTGACAAGGGCAATGCCTTTGAATTTGACTTGAGGGTTTCAATTAGAGGAGTCTCAATGACTTTTAAAGAACCTGAATGTCTATTGACAAGTTTCATTTTAAAATGTTTTGAGAAAGGTTTTAAGTACTCTTTGAATTCTGAATTCTTGCAAGACTAAAACAATTTTGAGTCGTTGAAACGTTCTAGAATTTATCATGGGGGTTGAAGTTGGTTTTGCCTAAGTAAAGGAAACGGATTTGAAAGAAGTGAATGATTATATGACTCGGTTTGGCTTAGTGATGACAAGTCATCTTAGCCTAGTTTCACTAGCCTTTTTCTTTTGTTTTCACTTGATTTATGCACTTTCTTGAGCCATAAGCAAGCCAATTGGGTAGATTTCCATGTTTCCTTTGATTCAATCAACCATGTATGAATTAATGCAATTTCATGAGATTCTATGCTATAATTGTCATATATTATGAAAGAATAACAAACTCATGATTTTAAGCAAAGCTTTGATGTGTTTGGTTGATTGATGATAGGTGAAAAGAGTTTTGAAGAAGGTTGAAGAAGGAAGGAATGGCTAGGAGCAAGAGAGAACAAAAAGCTTGAGCAAAAGTTTGACCTCAAACTTTAGCTCAAACTTTTGGAAGAATTGAAAAACACTCCAGAGGAAAAAAGCTTGAGCAAAAGTTTGACCTCAAACTTTAGCTCAAACTTTTGGGAGAAAAGCTTGAGCCAACGTTTGCCTCAAACTTTTTGGCAAACGTTGGCATCACAAAATCAATACCCTGGAGGAAAAAGCTTGCGCCAACGTTTGAGGTCAAACTTTTGCTCAAACGTTGGCGCCACTCTTGCACACCCTGGAGGAAAAAGCTTGCGCCAACGTTTGAGGTCAAACTTTTGCTCAAACGTTGGCGCAATACACATTTACATGGGGGCCAACGTTTGAGCAAAAGTTTGACTCCAAACTTTGGCTCAAACGTTGGTAGCAGCAAGAATGGGGCAGCTGGTATAAAAAGCTTGAGCAAAAGTTTGACCTCAAACTTTTACTCAAACTTTTACTCAAGCTTTTATGTTTTTCAACCCGGTTCACAATGGATCTTTCTCCAACTCCAAGAGCAATCAACCAAGGCCTTTATCAACCTAATTCCATCAAGAACAAAGGCCCAATTGAAGGCTTGAAGACCATTTGAAGAAAGTGTATAAATAGCTTAGGATTTAAGTTTTTAGAGAGCTTCCTTTTAGAATTTTTCATAACACTTACAGTAGAGAACGCACTTTACATTTTTTGAATTGTTGTTTTAGAATTCTAGAGAATTGGGAAGGAGAATTGATCTCTCTTATTCCTTGTTCTTGCTCAGCACTCTTTACTTTCCTTGTTTTGGATCTTGGGTGGAGAATTGAAGAAATTCTGTTTCAATCTCACATTTGGATCTTGTTTAATTTCCTGCTTAATTGAATATCCTTTTCTGTTAATTGCTTCTTCTTCTATTCTCTCTGCAATTTACATTTCATTATCTCCTTTGCAATTGTTCTTGCTGGATCTAGGAAGGCAGTGAGATCTAGACTCAGCTATCTAGTCTCTTGGGTCCTGAGATCTACAGCTTTAAATTTTAATTTCCCTGTTTTGTTGCTACACCAAGCTGATTTCCATTTTTGTCAAGATCCGGTTCAATTGAATCCATCTTCTACATTCCTGTTGTTTGCAATTTATTGTTTCTTGTTTAATTTCTGCAAATCCACTTCCCAATTCCCTTTACCATTCAAGCCATTTACATTTCTTGCACGTTAAGATTCTGCAATTTACATTTCTTGCAATCTAAGTTTCTGAAATTTACATTACTTGTTCTTTAAGATTCAGCTTATTTACTTTCTTTGCTCTTTAATTTTCTGCAATCTACCCTTCTCCCTTTTAATTTCATGCAATTTAGCTTCCGTCGAATGCAAACCACTCAAATCAACTCTTGATTCGCTTGACTAAATCAACCACTAAATTAAAATTGCTCAATCCTTCAATCCCTGTGGGATCGACCTCACTCCCGTGAGTTTTATTACTTGATACGACCCGGTGCACTTACCGGTTAGTTTTGTGTATTTGGAATTCGTTTATTTTCGTTTTCCGAAAATATGCATCAAGTTTTTGACGCCGTTGCCGGGGATTGAAATAGATTGACAATGATTAAGTGAAGTGGAGATCTAGATCAAGCACTTTTTCTTTTCTGTTTCTTTAACTTTTGACTAACACGCTAACTGTTTGAATTTTTGCCTAAGCTAACTAATATTTCACTTCAGCCATGGATTGAAGTGTTATTGCTTTTCTGGTATTGTGTGATTCTTGTGTTTTGCTTGTATGTCAGATACAAGAAGAGAGATCCCTACCTTTCATGAAACTGACGAAAGAATCCTCCGAAGGCTAAGAAGAGAAGCAAGAGAAAAAAATGTTGCTGGAGAGGAAGAATCAGATGAAGAATATCATGAATTGGAGGAACACTCAACAAATCCAACAAATCCACCAGTGAGAATGGCCAACAACAATGGTCAACCCCAGAGGAGAGTCTTGGCTTCATATACACTTGCTAATCCAAGGCATTGTGGGAGTAGCATCCTTACCCCAAATGTCGATGCAAATAACTTTGAATTGAAGCCCCAACTCATCACCTTGGTGCAGAACAACTGTTCCTATGAAGGAGGCCCCTTGGAAGATCCAAACCAGCACCTATCCACCTTCCTGAGGATATGTAACACAGTGAAGACCAATGGTGTGCATCCTGATAGTTACAAATTGCTGCTATTTCCATTTTCCCTCAAAGACAAAGCCACTCAATGGTTGGAGTCATTTCCAAGAGATAGCATCAACAATTGGGAAGATCTAGTGAGCAAATTCCTTGCTAAATTTTACCCGCCTCAGAGGATTATTAGATTGAAGACCGAAGTACAAACATTTACACAGATGGATGCTGAACCTTTCTATGAGGCATGGGAGAGATACAAGGCTCTAATCAGAAAGTGCCCTCCTGAGATGTTTAATGAATGGGATAAACTCCAAAATTTCTATGAAGGACTGACAATGAAAGCTCAAGAGGCACTTGACTATTCTGCAGGAGGCTCGATGCAACTTATGAAGACAGCTGAAGAAGCTCAGAACCTCATTGATATGGTGGCAAACAATCAATACTTCTTTGCTCATCAGAGACAACGCCAACCATCACTAAGGAAAGGAGTGTTAGAAATGGAAGGGGTGGACACCATCCTAGCTCAAAACAAGATAATGCAGCAGCAGATTCAAGAACAATTTGAGCAGATGGCTAAAAAGATTGATAGTTTACAAGTTGCAGCAGTGAATACAAGCCAACCATCAACCACATGGGGACAAAATGAAGAGAACCAAGAAAATCAGCAGCAGGAACAACCTCAATATGTGCACAACCAAGGCTCAGGCCAAAATGAGGTTTATGGTGACACCTACAATCCATCCTGGAAGAACCATCCAAATCTCAGATGGGGAGATAACCACACCCACAGCCAGCAACCGTGGCAGAAAAACTCAAACCAAAACAACTCAAGAAACACAACTTACTCAAACCACGACCAGCAAAACGCTAATAATAATCAATACAAGAAACCACAAAATACATATCAACCACCCCACCACAATCCACAAACTCATCAAAATAGCATTTCTGCACCAACATCTAACCCCCAAAACTACCACACTACCCCTACAAATAACTTCCAGCAACCACATTCCACCCCCATCATACCACCAATAGACCATCATGAAAGTAGAATTTCAAGTCTTGAGGCAGCCATACAAGCAATTGCTCAGTCCACTCAAAACTTGGTCAAAGTGCAAGAGAGAAATGAAGCTACCATGAAGAGCCTTGAACGACAAGTGGGACAATTGGCCAAACAAGCTGAACGGCCAACCAATGTTCTCCCAAGTGATACAATCTCCAATCCAAAGGACAAAGGAAAAGCTACAAAGTGGGAGGAGTGCAAAGCAATTATAGTGGAAAGTGAGAAGAAAGCCATCAATCAGGAAGAACACAACAGAGAAGTTCCACAAAAAGAGACAGAAGAGAGAAGTGAAGAAGATCAAGAAATCAAGAATGCAAAAAGCTCAAAGAGAGATAAGGACATCCTTGAAACACAACTACAAGAGAAGAAGGAAGGGGTGAAGCCACATATCCCCAAACTTCCATACCCTCAGAGGTTCAAAAAAGAGAATGAGGATAAGCAATACTCAAAGTTCCTGGACATATTCAAGACCCTCAGCATCAATATTCCTTTCTTAGAAGCACTTGAACAGATGCCGGTGTATGCCAAATTTATAAAGGAAGTGCTGACAAAGAAAAAGTCCCTAAAAGAAGGACAAATTGTTGAGATGACAATGGAATGTAGTACTATTCTCCAAAGAGAGTTACCAGAGAAGAAAGATGATCCTGGGAGTTTTTATATACCTTGCACCATAGGAGACATAACAATTGAAAAGTCATTCTGTGACCTTGGTGCAAGCATAAACTTGATGCCTTTGTCTCTAATGAGGAAACTTCGAATTTGTGAGCTAAAATCCACACGAATACTCCTTCAAATGGCTGACAAATCCATCCAGCAAGCAGTTGGAGTTGTAGAGAATGTACTGGTAAAAGTGGGGAAATTCCTTCTCCCAGCTGATTTTGTCATTCTGGATATGGAGGAGGACCCTAACACCCCCATCATCCTAGGGAGGCCTTTTCTTGCTACCGGCAGAGCATTGATAGATGTTGAAAAAGGGGAATTATTGCTGAGAGTGCATGATGAGCACCTAGCATTCCATATTTTCAAAACCCCACATGAGCCCACTCAAGAAAAAGAGTGTACGGAGGATAAGGCCGGAGATCAAAATTTGAAGGAAGTAGTCAATGAGTTAGCTCCAAGACTTCCAAATCCATGCTTGAAAGAAGTAGAGATGGTGCAACAGACCAAAGAAATCAAGAAGGAACCAGATCCAAAACCTCCAGATGAGAAATTCAACATCTCAGATAAGGAACCACCAAGGCAGGGAGTATCTCTTGAGAAAGAAAAGAAGAAGAGGCCAAGAGGGTGGAGAAACAAGAAGATCCCTACTGAAGGCTTTTCACCAGGGGATAAAGTAGTGTTAAACACCCAACCAATGAAGGTATCCCCACAATCATCTGAATGCTATACTGTGAACCGGATCCTTTCACTTGAACACCTAGAGATCATCAAAGAGGAGACCGGAAGAAAGTTCACAGTAAGAGGAGAAAAGCTGAGGCACTATGATTTTCAACCTCCATGATCAAAAGAACAAGATGTCAAGCTAGTGACATTAAAAGAGCGCTTGTTGGGAGGCAACCCAACCTGAGGTAATTTTCTTTTCATAGCTATTTCAATAAAAAGGTTAAATGATTGGAATGTATTGCAAAGAGCTAAGTTTGGTGTTTCACACCAAAACAATTTAAGGGAGAATAAAGGATTCTAAGTTTGGTGTTCCACCAAAATCTCATTTAAAAGCACATTCTCACCTTCTGCACAAAGGGTTACTAGCTCCAAGCAATCTGATAAATCATTTAATCATTGTCTGTTTCTAGTTTTTAGTTTTATTACCTTTAGCAAAGACTTAGGCTTTCACATATGGTTATTTTAATGCATAAGAAACATGGCAAGGGACTAAGTTTGGTGTTCACACACCAAAGTAAGTTCAAACGCCTACAAGAAAGTCTTGCACACTAACCAGTCATCTAAGGGCTTGAGAAACAAGCAACTTCCATTAACACTGCAGGAATTTAATCACTCTCTTGGGAGGACTACACACCATTAGCTGAGAGAAAGAAGAAGAAGCCACCAAGAGGTTGTATTGTCACTTAACTCCATCAGCATTGAATTGCTCTAAATTGGAAGTGTGAATATGCACATCTTAACAGTAACTGTTAGTTTAGTAGTCTTTGCATCATTTCTGTTTCAATTTAAAATAAGTAAGCTAGTCTAAGTGTGTGCTTGTGTGTTTACTTTCACTTAACAAAAAGCATGCTTTGTCCCCTGCATCTTTAATTCAATAAAAGAAATGTTTGAATGTGAAGTAAGATAGTTCTTTGTTAGATAGAAGTACAATAAAAGTAAGTGGTGGTATGTGTGTGTGATTGTATGATAGCTCACTTTTAGTGAATAAGAGAACTAGGATGTCTCCTTCTAAGTAGAAAGTGGCCTACTGTCTATGAATCTCAATCAAATAAAAGTCCTTGGTTAAAAAGAAAAAAAAAACAAACAGAGAAAAGAAAAAGCCAAAAATGGGCAATAGAATAAAAGAAAAAAAGAAACAAAGCTAGACACCAATAGCTTGAACCTTAGAATATATGCCTGTGGTGTCTTTGTACTAGGATCTGCTTGGATTATTAAGTTCTTTGGAGTGCATCAACACTTGGTGACTTGGGTTAACTAACCCGGGATCATTAGCTGAAAGTCCACTATCAAGAGCAACCTAACTACAAGGCATTTAGTAACCCAAAGAGGTGCTGGGCATCAATGTTCTAAGAAGAAATGTGAGCCAAGTGTCTATAGTGAATAATGTGTCAAGTATAAAGAAAGAAAAGAACTTGTTACACATGACACTGAACTAAAGCTTTTAGAAAAAAAATAATAATAGTCAAGGACAAAGGAATAATGAGAGGTTATAGCAGTGTGTTGCTTGATGCTTGAAGGGGGCTTTCTAGACCTAAAAGTCAATAAGAAGTGAGTGTTTACATATCCACAGAAAACCCCATGAACTACCAATAATACTCTGCTAGCATGAACATCCTCTTCCATTTCACTCTTTCTTCTCAATAATTCTTTTCTTGCTTGGGGACAAGCAAGCTTTAAGTTTGGTGTTGTGATGACAAGTCATCTTAGCCTAGTTTCACTAGCCTTTTTCTTTTGTTTTCACTTGATTTATGCACTTTCTTGAGCCATAAGCAAGCCAATTGGGTAGATTTCCATGTTTCCTTTGATTCAATCAACCATGTATGAATTAATGCAATTTCATGAGATTCTATGCTATAATTGTCATATATTATGAAAGAATAACAAACTCATGATTTTAAGCAAAGCTTTGATGTGTTTGGTTGATTGATGATAGGTGAAAAGAGTTTTGAAGAAGGTTGAAGAAGGAAGGAATGGCTAGGAGCAAGAGAGAACAAAAAGCTTAAGCAAAAGTTTGACCTCAAACTTTAGCTCAAACTTTTGGAAGAATTGAAAAACACTCCAGAGGAAAAAAGCTTGAGCAAAAGTTTGACCTCAAACTTTAGCTCAAACTTTTGGGAGAAAAGCTTGAGCCAACGTTTGCCTCAAACTTTTTGGCAAACGTTGGCATCACAAATTCAATACCTTGGAGGAAAAAGCTTGCGCCAACGTTTGAGGTCAAACTTTTGCTCAAACGTTGGCGCCACTCTTGCACACCCTGGAGGAAAAAGCTTGCGCCAACGTTTGAGGTCAAACTTTTGCTCAAACGTTGGCGCAACACACATTTACAAGGGGGCCAACATTTGAGCAAAAGTTTGACCCCAAACTTTGGCTCAAACATTGGTAGCAGCAAGAATGGGGCAGCTGGTATAAAAAGCTTGAGCAAAAATTTGACCTCAAACTTTTACTCAAACTTTTACTCAAGCTTTTATGTTTTTCAACCCGGTTCACAATGGATCTTTCTCCAACTCCAAGAGCAATCAACCAAGGCCTTTATCAACCCAATTCCATCAAGAACAAAGGCCCAATTGAAGGCTTGAAGACCATTTGAAGAAAGTGTATAAATAGCTTAGGATTTAAGTTTTTAGAGAGCTTCCTTTTAGAATTTTTCATAACACTTACAGTAGAGAACGCACTTTACATTTTTTGAATTGTTGTTTTAGAATTCTAGAGAATTGGGAAGGAGAATTGATCTCTCTTCTTCCTTGTTCTTGCTCAGCACTCTTTACTTTCCTTGTTTTGGATCTTGGGTGGAGAATTGAAGAAATTCTGTTTCAATCTCACCTTTGGATCTTGTTTAATTTTCTGCTTAATTGAATTTCCTTTTCTGTTAATTGCTTCTTCTTCTATTCTCTCTACAATTTACATTTCTTTATCTCCTTTGCAATTGTTCTTGCTGGATCTAGGAAGGCAGTGAGATCTAGACTCAGCTATCTAGTCTCTTGGGTCCTGAGATCTACAGCTTTAAATTTTAATTTCCCTATTTTGTTGCTACACCAAGCTGATTTCCATTTTTGTCAAGATCCGGTTCAATTGAATCCATCTTCTACATTCCTGTTGTTTGCAATTTATTGTTTCTTGTTTAATTTCTGCAAATCCACTTCCCAATTCCCTTTACCATTCAAGCCATTTACATTTCTTGCACGTTAAGATTCTGCAATTTACATTTCTTGCAATCTAAGTTTCTGAAATTTACATTACTTGTTCTTTAAGATTCAGCTTATTTACTTTCTTTGCTCTTTAATTTTCTACAATCTACCCTTCTCCCTTTTAATTTCATGCAATTTAGCTTCCGTCGAATGCAAACCACTCAAATCAACTCTTGATTCGCTTGACTAAATCAACCACTAAACTAAAATTGCTCAATCCTTCAATCCCTGTGGGATCGACCTCACTCCCGTGAGTTTTATTACTTGATACGACCCGGTGCACTTGCCGGTTAGTTTTGTGTATTTGGAATTCGTTTATTTTCATTTTCCGAAAATACGCATCACTTAGATCCTATTTTATTACTCAAATCAGGAAGCCAAGGTTTTTAATGAATTTAAATGAACTTGGCGAAATGAGTTATGTTATTCTCCCTTAAAGGCTTGGGACTCTGCCGAAAAACTTTGTTATAAAATCCCATTGTGGGATGGGTGATTTTGAATGTTCCCAAAGTGAATCTTTAACTTTCCATGGTTTTGGAAGTTTTGGAAAGAGGATGCCGAGAGCGGCTTTGTTTTAAAAAGGGAACTTACTTTGAGTAAATTTGGCTTATGAGCCTGAGATGATTTGAGAAATGAGATCTTTAAAGCCAAGGCTGAAAAGAGTTGAAACTTGATTTCAAAGTGAAATGAATTGAGAAAAAGTGATTTATGGCTTAAATGCCGATTTTATGAGTTTAATGATGTTGAATGGTGGAAGTGCTGTTTTGTTATGGGCGAGAATGGTGTTCAAATATTCTTATTCAACTGTTACATCTTTTCTGGTATTTTCTTGGTGCTTAATGACTTGTTTAATTCTAATTGAGTAATATTATTTAAATCAATGCCAATCTTTTATATCTGTATTACTTTTGCATTGACATGAATTTATATTATCTCTCCTTCCCCACTCTCTTCCCCATTGTTGTACATTTTGTACCACTGGCATGCCATGGCTTCTATTGTTTTCTCACTTACATGTTGTAGCTACCATGTAATTGAGACCCTTATTATTTGGCATTAACCCACCCATACTGCATTTATTTTCCTAGCTTTATTTCTGGGTTACTCTTCTTCCCTTTTTCTTTCAGGATGGCCACCCGGAAGAGAACCGGAAGACGTTTACATGGGGAGACAGGCAAGTCAATCTGCACAATCTATAGAGAAAAGCATCAGTTAAAGCCACCCGTCCACTTGCACATCTTAGCATGCACCGAGGACGGTGCAATCTTTAAGTGTGGGGAGGTCGATACCAATCTCCATGGGTTAGTACCATTCTGTTTCAACACCAATGTTTAAATTTTCTTTGTTAAATTAGTTATTGCATTTGCATATTTGTTTGATTTTATGCATTTAGTTACTACTTGGTTAAAGTAATAAAATTCTTTTAAGACCCTATCTTTAAAAAAATTCACTAATTTAAATTGAAATTTTTTTTATGTTAATACTTGTTTGAAGTTGTATTTGAAACTTGGTTTTTGAGCCAAAGAACACACAACCTATGAGATTTTGAGCTTATTTACATGGTTACATTATTTAACCATAAATTTTTATTCTTGTGTATTTTGTTCACTATGATTGTAATCTATATTTTGTTCCAATCTATATGTCCATTATTTAGTTTATTTACATGCTTGCATATGATTGAGGCCATTGTTTGATTTTAGCTCACTTATCTCAAATAAGCCTACCCTTTAAATCACACTTGTCAGCCACTTTGAGCCTTTTAATCCCCATTTGTTCTGTATTTTACCACATCACTAGCCTTAAGTAGAAAAACAATTAAATATCCCAATTGAATCTTTGGTGAGCTTAAGATAGGGATTGTGCATCAACTAAGTATGGGGAAATTATGGGAACTTGGGTTAATAAGAGAATGTATCATGTTTCTAATTTATTTGAATATTGGGAATTTAGGAACCTACTCATGAAAAACCAAAATAGAAAAATAATGGAGAATCCATGTGCATTGATAAGTTATGTTTGCTTTTATGATTCAAAAAAAAAGTGAAAAAGAGAAAAAGAAAAAAAATATATATATACATATAATATAAATAAATAAATAAGGGGACAAAATTACCCCAATGTTAAGTTAATGAAAAATCAATGCACATGTGATAAATTAAAAAGAAAAAGTTGATACATGAGTATGTGATGTAAAAGTGGGAATTTTGGGTAGCTAGGCATGAATTAGAATTATATAGAGTATATGTATGTTAGGTGAAAGTTTAGGTTAATTAAAGATTCAATTTATAGCTCACTTAACCATATATATATATATATATATATCCTTACCTTTACCTTAGCCCCATTACAATCCTAAAAAGACCTTATGATGTTTGTATTTGTATGCTAAATATTTGTTGATTGGTTAGATGAAGAACAAAGTTTAGAAAGCATGATTAGAGAAGAGTAGAGTGATTAACCCTAGACACTTGAGAGATTAGAGTGATATACACTTCCAGTGAGGGTTCAATGCTTGATTCTATGTTCCCTACTTTCATGAGCTATCTTCCTACAAGTTTACTTGTCTTTTATTGTATGATTTGAATTAGTGAAATCTGATTTATGTTTGTCTTGAAGAGCTTATTTACTTTTAACCAAGTAGGAAGAAATATTTTTCATGTAGTTGCATTCATAGGTTGCATTTTATAGATTCTACCATTCCTCTTCATTCTTTATAGCTTCTCTTGAGCTTAGCATGAGGACATGCTAATGTTTAAGTGTGGGGAGGTTGATAAACCACTATTTCATGGTTTATCTTGTGCTTAATTGAGTGGATTTTATCAACTCTTTACCCACTTATTCATAATATTTGCATGGTTTTATATTTCCTTCCCAATTTTATTCTATAATTGGAAACTTGCTTCCCGAGCCTTTTAATTACCAAAAATTAATTTCCCCTTATCACCATTAGATGCCTTGATATGTGTGTTAAGTGATTTCAGAGATTACAGGGCAGGAATGGCTCAGAGGATGGAAAGGAAGCATGCAAAAGTGGAAGGAATACAAGAAGTTGGAGAAATTGCTAAGCTGTCCAGCCTGACCTCTTCGCACTCAAATGGCTATAACTTTAGCTATAGAGGTCCAAACGATGCGGTTCTAGTTGCGTTGGAAAGCTAACATCTGGGGCTTCGATTTGATATGTAATATGCCATAGTTGCTCTGACGATAGGCGATGCGATCGCGTACTCCATGCGGACGCGTCGCAGTGACGAAAAACCAGCGTGGCAGATTTCTCCTCCAGCGATTTCTGGGCTGTTTCCGACCCAGTTTGCGGCCCAGAAAACATAGATTAGAGGCCATAAAGTGGGGGAATGTATTCATTCATAATTAGGCTCTCATAATTCACAATTTTAGTTTTAGATATAGTTTTTAGAGAGAGAGATTCTCCCATCTCTCTTAGGATTTAGGATTAGGATTAGGATTTCTTCGTTTCTTCATTCCAGGTTTAATATTTACTTTTATTTATGTTTCTATTCTAATTTTACTTTAATGCTTTTATTCGTATCTACAAATGTTGCTAAATTGGCTTATGAACTTTTTCCATGTTAAATTTGAATATTTTATTTAATATAATTTGAGGTATTTCAGACTTATGATTGCTTTCTTTAATTTATTAATGTTCTCCATTTATCCAAATTATTTTCATTCAAATATAATTTCTCCCCTTTTGGCTTTGGTTGATTAATTGGTGACTCTTGAGTTATCAAACTCATTGTTGATTGAAAATTGAAATTCTTCAAGAATTAATTCGAGTTCCAATAACTCTAACTTTTCCTATGGAAAGACTGGGACTTGAGGAATCGAAATTAATTCATCCACTTAACTTACCTTCATAGTTAGAGGTTAACAAAGTGGGAGAAAAATCCAACTCTCATCACAATCGATAAGAATAACTAGGACAGGACTTCCAGTTCTCATACTTTGCCAATAGTTTATTTTACAGTTATTATTATTTTATTTTACTTGTCATTCAACTAACCTTTTACCTTAATCCAAAACCCCAAAACATACCTTTGCATAACCAATAATAAGAACATACCTCCCTGCAATTTCTTGAGAAGACGACCCGAGGTTTGAATACTTCGGTTAACAATTTATTTAGGGGTTTGTTACTTGTGACAACCAAAACGTTTGTACGAAGAGATTTTTGAAGGTTTAGAAACTATACTTGCAACGAGGATTTATCCGCAATTTTCTAAACCACACAAAAGTTTCTCTCGTCAAAATGGCGCCGTTGCCGGGGAATTGCAAACGTGTGCCTTATTATTGGTTATTGTAAATATTTTTCTTTTTGATTTGTTTTTACTTTTGTTTTTATTTTTGCTTTTTCTTAAGTTAAGAGGCTATTGGTTTTTATTTTGTTATTAAAAAAAAATTTTCAAAAATTTGTTCTTAGTGTTCATCTTGATTTTCAAGTTGTTCTTCATTGTTTTCTTCGTTTTGATCTAAAAATTTGAAATTTGGTGTCATTTTATTGTTTTTCTCTTTCCTCATTAAATTCAAAAATATTTTTAATTAATTTTTCGAAAAAAAATTTTCAGATTTTTATTTTAAAATTTTTATCTTATCTTATCTTAATTTTAAATTTCAAAATTCAAATATTTTTCAAAAATCATATTTTTTTCAAAATCTTATCCTATCTTATTTCAAAAATCAAATTTCAATTTTCAATATTTAAATTTCAAATTTCAAAATTTAAATTTAAAAATCAAATTTCAATATTTAAATTTCAAATTTCAAATTTCAAATTCCAAAATTCAAATTTCAAAAATTTAAAATTAAAAATTTCAAAATTTAATTTTCAAATTCAAAATTTAAATAACCTTTTAATTTAAATTTGTTTTTATTTTTGTTTTTAATTTTTATTTGCTACTATGAACTCTCACCCCTTTGGCTATGAGTCTGGTTACAATTATGTTGCAGGAAGAAGAAATTACAATGAGAACAGGCATCAAAGTTGGAACAGTCAAAGATGGGAGGAGCCACAAGGATTTGATCAACCCTCATGGCAACAACCACCTCCAATGGACTATCAACAACCACCACCATATGCCTATAAACCCTCTCCTCAACATGACTTTGGACCACCATACTCACAAGTCCCTCACCACCAAACACCACCATATGACCCTAACCCACATCCACCATACCAACCACCCTATGAACCAAATGAACCATACATAGATCTACCCCAACCTCCATTGGATAATAATACGCTCATCTCTAACATCATTGGTCTCACCTCTACACTCCAAAATCTTATATCCCGCATGAACCAACCCTCTACCTCTAATATTCAACCCTCAAGCTCTAGTGCACTTCCTTTTCAACCACATAATGATTTTTTCATCCCATCACCACCCTCCATGGAAGAGCACCCACATCCATCAATCCAAGAGCAAGATGATCCCAATTATGCTATTGATATGGAACATGAAAGAAGGAATCATCTTCGCGAATCTATACTTCATAAAGAGCTAGAGGAGGCCCTACGGGTAAAGGTAGGAGAGACCCTTGAAGATGAAAGAGTAGTTGAAAAGAGTTGTCATGGAAAGAAAATCATCAAGGATGAGTACGATTTTATATTAAAATTACTGGACAAAGCAGTAATTATTGAAGAGGAAAAAGTGGTTGAAGATTTAGGAGATGCAGAACCTCCATGGGAAAGTCAAGTTATCAAGCCTCCTTCAAAGACGTTTGAAATTGATGTTGAGGAGGGTGTACAACTGACGTTAGGATTTTTGTCAGTAAAGAATTTCATAAAAACAGTCGCGTTGTAGATATAGTCTCTAAACCGACAGAAATCCCTTCGTACAAACGTTTTGGTTGTCACAAGTAACAAACCCTTTTAAAATTGATAACCGAGTATTTAAACCTCGGGACATCTTCTCAAGGAATTGCAGGGAAGTATGTTCTTATTATTGGTTATTGGTTTTGTAAATTGGGGGTTTTGGACCTTGGGCAATGAGCACAGATATATTTAAATGACAAATAAAATAACTGTTAAATAAACTTTTGGCAAGGTATGAGAAATTGGAAGTTCAGTCTAGTTATCCTTATCAATGATGATGAAAACTGAATCTTAATTCCACTTAGTTAACCTTTGCTATAACAAGGGAAGGTCAAGTGACTAATTAGTTAGATCTTTGAATCCTAGTTAATTCCTAAGAAAAGATTGGGATTATTGAAGATCAATTCAATTAGCAAGGATAACAATTATCAATTATGCTGTTGAGTTGGAAAACTCCTGAGTTACTGATTTCTTAACCAAGACCAAAAGGGAAAATATCTAAATTAAATTAAAAGCATTCATATAAATAAAGCAAAGCAAAATTAAGTCTGAAAATACCTCGAATTGTATTCACAAAAGAACTTAAATCTGACATACAAATTAAATTGGAGAAATAAATAAAAAGAACATTGAACCTGGGATTGAAAGTCACTCCTAAAACTAAGAGAAGTCCTAAATCCTAATCCTAAGAGAGAGGAGAGAACCTCTCTCTCTCTCTAAAAACTACATCTATTCCTAAAATTGTGAATGTGAATGCCTCTTGATGAATGGATGCATTCCCCTACTTTATAGCCTTTAATCTATGTTTTCTGGGCTGCAAACTGGGTCAGAAACAGCCCAGAATTTGCTGGTTGCGAATTCAAACACGCTGATTTGTGTCACTGCGACGCGGCCGCATGGGTCACGCAGTCGCGTCACCTAGCGTCAGAGCAACTATGGCATATTATATATAAAATCAAAGCCTCGGACGTTAGCTTTCCAACACAACTGGAACCGCGTCATTTCGACCTCTGTAGCTAAAGTTATAGCCGTTTGAGTGCGAAGAGGTCAGGCTGGACAGCTTAGCAATTTCTCCAACTTCTTGTATTCCTTCCACTTTTGCATGCTTCCTTTCCATCCTCTGAGCCATTCTGATGCCAGGGCATCTTGGCCAGTTTTACTGACCTTTTCTTTACTATTTTTAGGTAGTTTCATGCATTTCCTTAGAAAATAAGCTAGTTTTGGGTAGATATTCACTTACATCTTGATTCTAGCATACATTGTGCACTTTACATGATTTCATGAGGATTTTGCATGAATTTAATGACAAATTTGATGTTGCATTTCTCATGACTTGGACTAGAACTTTGATGCACTTTATTGCTTGATTTCAGGACAAAGGAAGCAAAGAAGAACCACATTAGTGGCTACGTTAGTTACACTAACGTTAGCACTAACGTGGAATGGGAGTAACTTGCAAAGTTAATGAGAAAAGTAATCGCCAATAACGCTCTCGAAGCCATCATTTCCCACGATAAGAGTCACGTTAACTAAGTTAACGTGAACTATAACGTTAAGAGGTAAAGGAGAAGCCAACGTTAGTGACATTCAACTTTGTCACTAACGTTGGCCAAGTCACAATAAGCCACGTTAACTCCCACGTTAACCTAGTTAACATGGAAGCTAACGTGAAGAAAGTAGGTGGTCGACAATGTTAGTGATACCAAACATTATCACTAACGTTGGGATTAACCCACACAAGCCCCAATAAGCCACGTTAACTCCCACGTTAACCTAGTTAACGTGGAAGCTAATGTGAAGAAGGAAGGTGATCGCCAACGTTAGTGACACCTAACATTGTCACTAACGTTGGAAGGAAGCCACACAAGCCACAATGAGCCACGTTAACTCCCACGTTAACTTAGTTAATGTGGAAGCTAACGTGAGGAGGAGAGATGATGAGCCAACGTTAGTGACATTCACCTTTGTCACTATCGTTGGAGATGGCTAGCACAGCCACGTTAGAGGCCACATTAACCTAGTTAACGTGGACTCTAATGTGGGAGCTAAGTGCACATTGGAACGTTAGTGACAAAGGTAAGTGTCACTAACGTTCTCGAAGGTTGGCAAGCCTACGTTAAAAGAGCCACGTTAACTAAGTTAACGTGGTCTCTAACGTAAGGAAGGGGGAGACTTCTCAACGTTACTGGGAAAGGTGAGTCCCAATAACGTGTGCGAAGGACATAGAGGCAATGTTAGTGGCAACGTTTGTGCCACTAACGTTGAAGTTAACGTGGCTCTTACTCTGGTGAGGAACGTTAGTGAAAAAGGTAATTGTCACTAACGTTCTCGAACCCATATTTTCACTGAACGTTAACACCACTAACGTCCTGAGCTAAAGTCTCTGCCCACTTCACACTTTCTCTCTGCAAGGAAAGCCAAGCCCAATGAAGAAGATAACTGCTTCAAACTCAAGATCCAAAGGCCCATACCCAAGACTTGAAGAGCCAACTAGAAGATCAGAAGAGTAGTATATATAGGAGTAGCTTTGAATTGAAAAAGGGAGTTGGAAATTATAGGAAGCCTCTTGGCATAGAACTACTCTCTGTATTTTACTTTCTCTGCACTTCTAGTTTCATCATGTATTCTCCATCTTTGTTTTCATTTTCCAGAGCTATGAACAACTAAACCCCTTTCATTGGGTTAGGGAGCTCTGTTGTAATTTGATGGATCAATACTAGTTTTCATTATTCTTGTTCTATCTTTCCTCTTGATTTTACTTGAAAGCTTTCGATCTTCATCCAATTGGATAGTTATCTTGGAAAAGAAGCTATTCAAACTTAGATCTCTTCTAAACATTGAAAGAGGAATGAAGAGATCATGCTAGAAATGCTTTCTCATGCTGGACCAAATTGGGTTTGGATGGATATGTGACTATAATCCTCTCAATACTTGATTTGGGAAATGCATGTGGTATAATCAGTGACCATACTTCATCTTTTCTCATGAGCAATTGACCAAGGAATTGGCTATTAATCAAGATTTGAGAGACTGAATTACAAGGAATTGTAATTCGATCACTTAAGATTTCCAAGGAGATCAATGAGTGCATTGATTGAGGAAGAGATGAAAATGAAATTGATCCGGAGAATGCAATATCTCCTGAGCCCAATGAACTCCCCATTTCTGATCTTACCCATTCTCTTTAATTTCTGTCATTTACTTTTATGAGCAATTACCCCATTTCCATTTAAGCTTCTGCAATTTAGTTTCCGTCATTTACATTCAGCTCTTTATTTCTAGCATTTACTTTTCTGTTATTTACTTTCCCGCCATTTAATTTTCTACAATTCTCAACCCGAATTCTGATTCGCTCATCTAGAACATTCCTCTAACTAAAGTTGCTTGATCAATCAATCCCTATGGGATTCGACCTCACTCAATTGTGAGTTTTTACTTGACGACAAATTCGGTACACTTGCCGAAGGAAATTTGTTATGAGACAAGTTTTTCGTTTATCAAGTTTATGGCGCCATTGCCGGGGATTGATTGTGCATCAACAATGATTAAATTGGAGGATCACTAGATTGAGCATTTTATTTTTGTTTGATTTAATTTTCTGTTTGAGTAATTTACTTTCAGTTTTAGTTAATTTCTTCCCTTCCCCCTACTTTTTCATTTTTAGTTATTTACCATTCATTTCACTAACCCATTAACTATTTGATATATTGCATCACTCACACTAACAGTCATTCTGACAGAAATACTTTCTGCATCTATTTTCCTTGCTTGTACTTGTTGGTTGTATGACAGGGAGAAGAAGCGGGGCTTCAACTTCTTTTGATTCTGAACCTAAGAGGACCTTCTTTAGATTAAGGAGGGAAGCAAGAGGAAAAAGAGTAGTTGGTGCTGAAGAAGAGGAGGAATACTTTGAACCAAACATGGAAGAAAACATGGAAAACCATCATGAAGAAGAGACTCACAACCATGGCGGAGGAGGTCGAGCAAATCATGCTGGGGAGGATAGAAGAGTTTTAGGCTCTTACATCAATCTAAACACAGGAAACTGTGGAAGTAGCATTCAAAAGCCAACCATCCACGCCAACAATTTCGAACTGAAGCCACAGCTCATCACCCTTGTTCAGAACAACTGTTCGTTCGAAGGGAGTGTCCAAGAGGACCCCAATCAACATCTAACCACCTTCCTGAGAATTGTGACACAGTGAAGTCTAATGGTGTTCATCCTGACGCCTATAGACTGCTCTTATTTCCATTCTCACTCAAGGATAAGGCAGCCAAGTGGCTAGAGTCTTTCCCGAAGGAGAGCTTGACAACTTGGGAAGATGTGGTGAACAAATTCTTAGCAAGATTCTACCGCCCTCAACGAATCAATAGGCTGAGAGCTAAGGTCCAAACCTTCAGGCAACAAGATGGTGAGACTCTGTATGAAGCATGGGACAGGTTTAAGGACCTAACAAGGAGGTGTCCACCTGACATGTTCAACGAATGGGTGCAGCTGCACATTTTCTATGAAGGGCTCTCTTATGAGTCAAAGAAGGCCGTAGACCATTCATCCGGAGGATCTTTGAACAAGAAGAAGACCATTGAGGAGGCCATAGATGTCATTGAAACTGTAGCAGAGAATGACTACTTCTATGCTTCTGAAAGAGGGAACACTAGAGGAGTGATGGAGCTAAACAATGTAGATGCTCTGCTGGCTCAGAACAAGCTCATTACCAAGCAGCTGGCTGACTTAACCAAGAAGATGGAGAGGAACCAAGTAGCAGTAATCTCCACTTCATCAACAACCGAAGAAGGAGTGAATGAAGAAGCAGAGGGAAGTCAGGAGCAAGTCAACTACATTGGGAATTCACCTAGGCAAAACCATGATCCATACTCCAAGACCTACAACCCTGGATGGAGGAATCACCCAAACTTTGGGTGGAAAAATTAACAAGACTAAAGCCTTGATCAAAGACGCCCAAATCCCAACAATGCAAGCCACCAACATTTTACATCTAGACCATATCAATACCCCCATAACAACATCTCTCCACATCCACATCAAAACCAAAATAATTTACCTCATCCTTCCACCTCTAATTCTGATCTATAATCATTTGATGACAGACTCTCAAGGATTGAGAATCTACTTGAAGGCATAGGCAAGGAGATTCAAGACAACAAGGTGTTCAAGGAGGAAGTACGAGCCAGTTTCAAGAACCAGGGAGACACAATCAAGAGGTTGGAATCTCTCTGAGCAAATACCCAAACCCACAGATGGATTCCCAAGTGACACAGAGAAGAATCCGAGAGGTGAAACAAAGAAAGTAAGATGGGAAGATTGCAAGATGGTCACTATAAGTGATAAGGAGACTGAGGACAAGCCAAGCAAGCTGTCAGAACAACCTGAAGATACCTCAGTAGAGAAGAAGGAAAAAGATCATCAAGAACCAGAAATCTCACAACAGGAGCTGCTGAGACTCTATGCACCTTTTCCCCAACTGCTCAATGGTGCTATGGAGAAGAGAATATACTCAAGGTTTCTAGATTTGTTTGCATCTCTGCATGTCAACATACCATTCATCAAGACTATTCAACAAATGCCTGCATACATCAAGTATATGAAGGAGCTGATTCCCAGGAAAAGCTCACTCAAGGGAGGCCAAACTATAGTGATGAACAAGGAGTGCAGTGCCCTCATTCAACCACAGTTGCCTACAAAAAGAAAAGATCCAGGGAGTTTTCATGTCCCCTGTGCCATAGGAGAAACAATGTTTGATAAAGCACTCTGCGATTTGGGAGCAAGCATCAATTTAATGCCCTTATCCCTGGTGAAGAGGCTGCAGATCAATGAGATAATGCCCACAGATGTAGTCATCAGGCTGGCTGACAAAACTCAAAAACAAGCAATAGGAGTGGTGGAGAATGTACTGGTAAAAGTTGGGAAATACTTCCTCCCAACAGACTTTGTCATATTGGACATGGAAGAGAGTTACACTCACCCAATCATATTGGGAAGACCATTCCTAGCTACAGCTAGAGCACTCATAGATGTGGAGCGAGGGGAGTTAATATTAAGGATTCATGATGAACGACTCAGCTTCAATGTCTTCAAACTCTCACAAGAAGCAGACCAAGAGAACAAAGAACCAAGCAAAGATCATAATGGGATACAAAAAGAGGAAGCAAGCACTGAAGCACAACCAGCCCATATGGGAAAGCCCTTGGTTGATGAACAAGGAAATAAGCAGTTGTCACAGCTCAAGGAAAAGCTGGAGGAACCTAAACCACCAGAGACATGTGGAGACAACAATAAAATTCCCTTAGAAGAAGAAGTCACAAAGAGCAAGGCAACATCAAAAGGGACAAAGAAGAAGGTACCAAGGGGGTGGAGGAACAAGAAGATCCCTACAGAGGACTTCTCTCCAGGGGATAAAGTGATCTCAGCTTACTTCCCAGATATCCCCCCTAATCTCCCCACTGTACCATCTCAGTTACCTAAGGTCTTCACTATCAACAGAGTTCTCTCCTTGGAACATGTAGAGATCATTGATACAACCAATGGATATAAGTCCACAGCAAGAGGGGAGGACTTTAAGCATTACCAACCACCCTGATGAGGGAGAAACGTTAAGCTAGTGACGCTAAAGAAGCGCTTCATGGGAGGCAACACATGTTTTATATACTTTTAGAAAATAGTGAATAAGTCAATATTCATGAATCCTAACCCAAACTTGACAAACACTTGGTGAAATTCTTATATTGCAGTATATAGTGAAGAACAAGTTTGGTGTTCAAAGCGTGCCAAGAAAGTATGAATGCAGCTGAGAGCATGCTAGTCTTGGAGCTTTGAACAGAACTTTTCATCACAGTGCTCCAAACTAAGTTTGGTGTCACCCCATGGTGTCACCAATGTGCATATAAGGATACACAGTTAGTTAGAATTCATGAATAAACAATCTAATCTTTTCTTCTTTTTATTATTCTAGCCGTAAAGTTTAAATTATTTTTTTTATAATATTAATTCTTACTTTTCTTATTTTATCTTTATAGGGAAAAAGAGAGGAACATTGAAGGAGATTGATTGGACAACTAAATGAGAAGGGTTCGGCCACTTCATGAAGAGGGACTACACACTTGTTCTCAAAAGGGAACACATTGGAAAATATTTCCATGCAACATTGAAAAAAAAAAGAGACCCCTGAAGACCGAACCAATAACCCTCATAAAGTGATGATCCTTGTCCCTTCTCCATGCACAACCCTAACCGTCCATCAAAGCAACCACTCCATCAATCCATACCCTCCCTTCACTCACAACCTCTCTATATAAGTAATCCTTGTTCCGTGCCCTAGCTTCACACTCCACACCCACTCTTCACACTTATCCATTTCGGAACAAAGCATTTCCTAACCTTTTAAAAACATTCTCCCTCACTCCATCCATTGCACTCAACCCTAAACAACCAAAAGTCTCCACACCCTTGCCAACTTCACACATTAACCCTCATTCATGGCATCTTCGAGCTCTAAAAGAAGGAAGAGAAAGGAACCTATGGAGCAACACCCGTATGATGAAAAGAGATTTAGAAGCTTGCACCATGCATCGCAATACGGGTGGATGGTGGATAAGGAGATTATTTATGAGCTGGAATTTCAAGTTAGAAAAACTGAGTGTCCCAAAATCACAAAGAAGGTAGAAAAGAGAAGATGGGAGCTCCTCACTAATCCGGTCATTAAGGTAAATGCAAATCTTATAAGAGAGTTTTATGCAAACGCGGTCCGATATGATAAGGCAGATGAGTCATATACAAGCTTTGTGAGAGGAAAGATTGTAGATTTTGGTCCCATGAGTGTCATGAGGGCATTAAAGCTGTGGTCCATACCGTTTGAAGAAGAGAGTTATCATTCAAGAATGGACAACAACCCTAATCATGACTAGATTGTGCAAGACATTTGTGTACCAAAAGCTGACTGGGAAAGATATGCAGATAGGAGACCAAGGTTCATCAAGAGAGCAGATCTCACCCCGGAAGCAAAAGGGTGGTTCGAAATTGTAAGGAGGTTCATCCTCCCAGCTGCGAACAACTCGGAGGTAAATCTCAAGAGAGCCACACTGGTGCACTGTATACTCAAAGGAGGAGAGATCAAGGTTCATGAACTCATAGCAGAAGGCATTAGAAAAATGGCAGAGAAAAGTGACTCAAAGGGAACGTTAGGTTACCCCAGCACTATTTACCGACTATGCAAGAAAGCTGGGGTGGTGTTTGAAGATGAGGACCCCGTGTGGATAAAAGAGGGCATTCCAATAACCGTTCGACGAATGCATGCTACCGCATCCCCCCTGCCTCAACGGAAGCAAAGGAAGAGACCGGTCCCTCAAGTAGTAGAAGGACAAGTCGTAGAGGGGCAAGCACCAGCCACCTTGGATATGCACCAATTGCAGGAAGCTATTGATGGGCTATCTCGACAATATTTGGAAAGCCAAGGAGCACAGAGAGAGCTTCAACTACAGATGATGGGGCAGCAAGAGGAGTCACTCTCAAGATGGATGACTCAACAAGGGGAGTGGCAAAAGCAAATGATGGGTCAGCAACTGAGTTAAGGACAACAATGGAGTGAAACATTCCACAGGATGGAACACAGGCAAAATGAGCAACAAGAATCCATCCAGAGGCTAATCAACATCCAAGCACATCAAGGTGCACATATACATGAGATGCATCGAAGACAAATAGAACAGGCAGAACTATTGGACGAGCAAAGGGCATTCGCAGAAGGAGTTTACCTGAGCGAGACTGGGCATCATATAAATACTCAAGCCAGGCTCGGTTACTTGGTAGGACAGCTGCCTATATTGCATCCAGGAATCACAAGGTATGAAGAAATGAGGGATGAATTAGCACGAGAAGAAAGACAAAAGGTGGAAGAGAGTCATGAATCAGTGAGGAAGGCACCTGAGGATTGGAAGCAAGCAAGATTGGCATGGATGCGAGGGAATGCAAGAGGACACAAAGAAGACAAACAAGGAGGAAAGCATGGGCATCCACAAGAGTAAAAGGTGGTGGAGTTCCTTCTTTGGTCCATCTTTCTCTATGCTTTAAATAAGGAAGATCTTGTATGAAATAGAACTTGCTTCCATGTTAGTTTGAATTATTTTTATTTTGTCTTTTAAGTTTTCGGTTGAAGAGGTCTATGTTTGCTAGTCTTTATGTCACTGCATCCTTACTTTGCTTACTTGTATGCTTGTCCTTTTGAATCAAATGAAAGGATAATGTGTGTTTCAAAAGATCAGAGAGGAGTTCATACTATGGAGTAAGTTCATGAGTTTATGGTATAGTCATAAGTTAGCTAAGTTGGTTCAACCATAAGGTGGGAAGACAACTATCTGTCAGGAATACTATGCTTGAGACATACCCCATGAGACTAGCTAAATAAGAAGATCCTAATAAGAAAAAAGGAAAGAACAATAAAGGTTGAAAAATAAAAGAAAAAGAGTAAGCAATAAGGCTAGGCACCAATGGTTTTAATCTTGAGTTATGTGTCTATGGTGCTCCTGTGTGAGGGATCTACTTGGATGAATAAGCTCTTAGGGGTGCCTTATCACTTGGTAACTTGGGTTAACTAACTCGGGATTATCAGCTGAAAGTCTACTATCAAGAGTAACCTTCACTACAGAGCATTTAGTAACCCAAAGAGGTGCAGGACACCAAGGTCTCAAGAAAAGAAAATAAATAAACTATATGCCTGTGGTGTGTATGTATGGGGGAAAGAGACTTGAGGGAGTAAGTCCTTAGGGGTGTCTTAACACCTAGCACCTTGAACCAACTGGTTCGGGAGTGTTGGCTGAAAGCTTATCTTAAAGAGTCGCCCCCTTACAGAGCACTTAGCCTAAGAACACAAATAAGCCCTGAAATAACAATAAAAGGATCAATGAATAAAAGTCTCATGGAACATTCATAACTTTAAGACATAGTTACTACTACTAATGATCATGTAATGAAGACACAAACATAGATAAGCACATAACATAGAAAACGAAAAACAGAGAAAGCAAGAACAAGGAATGAGTCCACCTTAGTGATGGTGGCGTTTCCTCCTTGAGGAACCTATGATCTCCTTGAGCTCTTCTATGTCTTTTCCTTGTCTTTGTTGCTCCTCCCTCATTGCTTTTTGATCTTCTCTTATTTCATGAAGCATGATGGAGTGCTCTTGATGTTCCACCCTTAGTTGTCCCATATTGGAACTCAATTCTCCTAGGGAGGTGTTGATTTGCTCCCAATAGTTTTGTGGAAGAAAGTGCATTTGAGGCATCTCAGGGATCTCATGGAAATGAGCTTCTTGCGCCTCTTGAGCTCCATGATTGGGCTCTCTTGGTGCACGAAATTGTGATGTCCAGGCTCAAACAATCCCTGGCAACGTCGCCAAAAACTTGGTGCACGAAATTGTGATGTCCAGGCTCAAACAATCCCTGGCAACGTGAGCAACTTGGTACGCGTAATCGTGATTACACTTTAATGATGTAAAATTCATGGCTCTTTCTTTCCCTGGAAGTGGCGCCAAGAACATGGTGCCAATACCATGGTTCACAACTTCGATACAACTAACCAGCAAGTGCACTGGGTCGTCCAAGTAATACCTTACGTGAGTAAGGATCGAATCCCACGGAGATTGTTGGTATGAAGCAAGCTATGGTCACCTTGCAAATCTCAGTCAGGCGGATATAAAGTGATAATGGTGTTTTCGAATATTATATAATAGAATAGGGATAGAGATACTTATGTAATTCATTGGTAGGAATTTCAGATAAGCGAATGGAGATGCTTTCGTTCCTCTGAACCTCTGCCTTCCTGCTATCTTCATCCAATCAGTCTTACTCCTTTCCATGGCTGGCTTTATGTGATACATCACCACTGTCAATGGCTACTTTCGGTCATCTCTCGGGAAAATAATCCAATGCCCTGTCACGGCACGGCTAATCGTCTGGAGGCATCACCCTTGGCAATGGCTTCATCTTATCCTCTCAGTGAATAATATGCTCACGCACCCTGTCACGGCACGGCTATTCATCTGTCGGTTCTCGATCATGCTGGAATAGGATTTACTATCCTTTTGCGTCTGTCACTAACGCCCTGCAATCGCGAGTTAGGAGCTCGTCACAGTCATTCAATCATTGAATCCTACTCGAAATACCACAGACAAGGTTTAGACCTTCCGGATTCTCTTGAATGTCGCCATCATTCTAGCTTACGCCACGAAGATTCTGATTAAGAGATCTAAGAGATATTCATTCTAGCTTATTTCAAGTAGAACGGAAGTGTTTGTCAGGCACGCGTTCATAAGGAAGAAGGATGATGAGCGTCACACATAATCATCACCTTCATCACGTTCTTGGGTGCGAATGGATATCTTAGAAGAGAAATAAGAAGAATTGAATAGAAAACAGTAGTACTTTGCATTAATCTTTGAGGAACAGCAGAGCTCCACACCTTAATCTATGGAGTGTAGAAACTCTACCGTTAAAAATACATAAGTGAAGGTCCAGGCATGGCCGAGATGGCCAGCCCCCTAAAACGTGATCAAAGGATCATAAGGTAATCCAAAGATGCCTAATACAATAGTAAAAGGTCCTATTTATAATAAACTAGCTACTAGGGTTTACATGAGTAAGTAATTGATGCATAAATCCACTTCCGGGGCCCACTTGGTGTGTGTTTGGGCTGAGCTTGAGTGTGGCACGTGTAGAGGTCCTCCTTGGAGTTGAACGCCAGCTTTTGTGCCAGTTTGGGCATTCAACTCTGGTTTTGGCTCCTTTTCTGGCGCTGGACGCCAGGTTTGGGTAGAAAGCTGGCGTTGAACGCCAGTTTACATCATCTATTCTTGGCCAAAGTATAGACTATTATATATTGCTGGAAAGCCCTGGATGTCTACTTTCCAACGCAATTGGAAGCGCGCCATTTCGAGTTCTGTAGCTCCATAAAATCCACTTTGAGTGCAGGGAGGTCAGAATCCAACAGCATCAGCAGTCCTTCTTCAACCTCTGAATCTGATTTCTGCTCAAGTCCCTCAATTTCAGCCAGAAAATACCTGAAATCATAGAAAAACACACAAACTCATAGTAAAGTCCAGAAATATGAATTTAACATAAAAACTAATGAAAACATCCCTAAAAGTAACTAGATCATACTAAAAACATACTAAAAACAATGTCAAAAAGCGTATAAATTATCCGCTCATCACAACACCAAACTTAAATTGTTGCTTGTCCCCAAGCAACTAAAAATCAAATAGGATAAAAAGAAGAGAATATACTATAAATTCCAAACTATCAATGAAACAGAGCTTCAATCATATGAGCGGGACTTATAGCTTTTTGCCTCTTGAATAGTTTTGGCATCTCACTTTATCCATTGAGGTTTAGAATGATTGGTATCGATAGGAACTTCAGATTTCGAATAGTGTTATTGACTCTCCTAGTTCAGTATGATGATTCTTGAACACAGCTTCTTTATGAGTCTTGGCCGTGGCCCTAAGCACTTTGTTTTCCAATATTACCACCGGATACATAAATGCCACAGACACATAATTGGGTGAGCCTTTTCAGATTGTGACTCAGCTTTGCTAAAGTCCCCAATTAGAGGTGTCCAGGGTTCTTAAGCACACTCTTTTTTTGCTTTGGACCTTGACTTTAACCGCTCAGTCTCAAGTTTTCACTTGACACCTATACGCCACAAGCACATGGTTAGGGACAGCTTGGTTTAGCCGCTTAGACCAGGATTTTATTCCTTTAGGCCCTCCTATCCACTGATGCTCAAAGCCTTGGGATCCTTTTTATTTGCCCTTGCCTTTTGGTTTTAAGGGTTATTGGCTTTTTGCTCTTGCCTCTTGGTTTTAAGAGCTTTTGCCTTTTTCTGCTTGCTTTTTCTTTCTAATTTTTTTTTTCTGCAAGCTTTGTTCTTTGCTGCTTTTTCTTGCTTCAAGAATCATTTTTATGATTTTTCAGATTATCAAATAACATGTCTCCTAGTCATCATTCTTTCAAGAGCCAACATATTTAACATTCTTAAACAACAACTTCAAAAGACATATACACTGTTCAAGCATACATTCAGAAAACAAGAAGCATTGTCACCACATCAATATAATTAAGCTAAGTTCAAGGATAAATTTGAAACTCATGTACTTCTTGTTCTTTTGAATTAAAACAGTTTTTATTTAAGAGAGGTGATGGATTCATAGGACATTCATAACTTTAAGACATAGTTACTACTACTAATGATCATGTAATGAAGACACAAACATAGATAAGCACATAACATAGAAAACGAAAAACAGAGAAAGCAAGAACAAGGAATGAGTCCACCTTAGTGATGGTGGCGTTTCCTCCTTGAGGAACCTATGATCTCCTTGAGCTCTTCTATGTCTCTTCCTTGTCTTTGTTGCTCCTCCCTCATTGCTTTTTGATCTTCTCTTATTTCATGAAGCATGATGGAGTGCTCTTGATGTTCCACCCTTAGTTGTCCCATATTGGAACTCAATTCTCCTAGGGAGGTGTTGATTTGCTCCCAATAGTTTTGTGGAAGAAAGTGCATTTGAGGCATCTCAGGGATCTCATGGAAATGAGCTTCTTGCGCCTCTTGAGCTCCATGATTGGGCTCTCTTGGTGCACGAAATTGTGATGTCCAGGCTCAAACAATCCCTGGCAACGTCGCCAAAAACTTGGTGCACGAAATTGTGATGTCCAGGCTCAAACAATCCCTGGCAACGTGAGCAACTTGGTACGCGTAATCGTGATTACACTTTAATGATGTAAAATTCATGGCTCTTTCTTTCCCTGGAAGTGGCGCCAAGAACATGGTGCCAATACCATGGTTCACAACTTCGATACAACTAACCAGCAAGTGCACTGGGTCGTCCAAGTAATACCTTACGTGAGTAAGGATCGAATCCCACGGAGATTGTTGGTATGAAGCAAGCTATGGTCACCTTGCAAATCTCAGTCAGGCGGATATAAAGTGATAATGGTGTTTTCGAATATTATATAATAGAATAGGGATAGAGATACTTATGTAATTCATTGGTAGGAATTTCAGATAAGCGAATAGAGATGCTTTCGTTCCTCTGAACCTCTGCCTTCCTGCTATCTTCATCCAATCAGTCTTACTCCTTTCCATGGCTGGCTTTATGTGATACATCACCACTGTCAATGGCTACTTTCGGTCATCTCTCGGGAAAATAATCCAATGCTCTGTCACGGCACGGCTAATCGTCTGGAGGCATCACCCTTGGCAATGGCTTCATCTTATCCTCTCAGTGAATAATATGCTCACGCACCCTGTCACGGCACGGCTATTCATCTGTCGGTTCTCGATCATGCTGGAATAGGATTTACTATCCTTTTGCGTCTGTCACTAACGCCCTGCAATCGCGAGTTAGGAGCTCGTCACAGTCATTCAATCATTGAATCCTACTCGGAATACCACAGACAAGGTTTAGACCTTCCGGATTCTCTTGAATGCCGCCATCATTCTAGCTTATGCCACGAAGATTCTGATTAAGAGATCTAAGAGATATTCATTCTAGCTTATTTCATGTAGAACGGAAGTGTTTGTCAGGCACGCGTTCATAAGGAAGAAGGATGATGAGCGTCACACATAATCATCACCTTCATCACGTTCTTGGGTGCGAATGGATATCTTAGAAGCGAAATAAGAAGAATTGAATAGAAAACAGTAGTACTTTGCATTAATCTTTGAGGAACAGCAGAGCTCCACACCTTAATCTATGGAGTGTAGAAACTCTACCGTTAAAAATACATAAGTGAAGGTCCAGGCATGGCCGAGATGGCCAGCCCCCTAAAACGTGATCAAAGGATCATAAGGTAATCCAAAGATGCCTAATACAATAGTAAAAGGTCCTATTTATAATAAACTAGCTACTAGGGTTTACATGAGTAAGTAATTGATGCATAAATCCACTTCCGGGGCCCACTTGGTGTGTGTTTGGGCTGAGCTTGAGTGTGGCACGTGTAGAGGTCCTCCTTGGAGTTGAACGCCAGCTTTTGTGCCAGTTTGAGCGTTCAACTCTGGTTTTGGCTCCTTTTCTGGCGCTGGACGCCAGGTTTGGGTAGAAAGCTGGCGTTGAACGCCAGTTTACGTCATCTATTCTTGGCCAAAGTATGGACTATTATATATTGCTGGAAAGCCCTGGATGTCTACTTTCCAACGCAATTGGAAGCGCGCCATTTCGAGTTCTGTAGCTCCAGAAAATCCACTTTGAGTGCAGGGAGGTCAGAATCCAACAGCATCAGCAGTCCTTCTTCAACCTCTGAATCTGATTTCTGCTCAAGTCCCTCAATTTCAGCCAGAAAATACCTGAAATCACAAAAAAACACACAAACTCATAGTAAAGTCCAGAAATGTGAATTTAACATAAAAACTAATGAAAACATCCCTAAAAGTAACTAGATCCTACTAAAAACATACTAAAAACAATGTCAAAAAGCGTATAAATTATCCGCTCATCAGCAAGCTTCTTCAATTTCAACCTCTTCCTCTTGGTAGCTTTCTTCCAATTCGATCTCTTCTTCATTGTTCACCAAGGGCATGGGAGGTTGTTGATGACATGCCAACATGTCATGTTTTTCTATGCTTTTTCATTTGTTTTCAATAGTTTTTATGCACTTTCTTGAGCCATAAGCAAGCCAATTAGGTAGATTTTCATGTTTCCTTTGATTTAATCAACCATGTATGAATTCATGCTATTTCATGAGGTTTTATGCTATAATCATCACATATTATGAAAGAATGAATATCTCATGATTTTGAGCATAGCTTTGATGTGTTTGGTTGATTAATGATAGGTGAAGAAAGCTTGGAGAAAGGTTGAAGCAAGAAGGAATGGCTAGGAGTAAAGAGAGGACAATGGAATAAGTGAAAATGAACCAGGAAGCAAAAAGCTGGACCAAAAGTTAGCCTCAAACTTTTGCACAAACTTTTGGGTGAAAAGTTAGCCCCAATATCAGCCCCTAACTTTTGGGCTAACGTTGGCACATGAAAGTTACTCCCTGGGCACCAAAAGTTTGCGCCAACGTTAGCCCATAACTTTGTGGCTAACGTTGGCATGAGAAAAACACCCCCTGGCCACCAAAAGTTTGCGCCAACGTTAGCCTCTAACTTTTGGGCTAACGTTGGCACATGAACAATACAAATGGGGAGCAAAAGTTTGCGCCAACGTTAGCCTCTAACTTTTTGGCTAACGTTGGCGCCATGAGTGTGCAAGGGGTATACTTCCAACAAGAATAACTTGAGCTACAGAGCTCCAAATGAGGTGATTCAAAAAGCAATGGAAAGTAGGAATTAAGAGCTATCCAAGCATATATGGCACTACATGGTGGACACTAAAATTGAGGGAGAAAACTGCCCCGCAATGAGCATAAACGAACATGGTGGCAACCTGCAGTGAGGCCAACTGACCTCTGCACCTTCGACGGAGTATAACTCGAGCTGTAAAGCTCCACATGATGTGCTCCCAATGGCATTGGAAAGTATACATCCAGGGCTTTCCAACAATGTATAATAGTATGGGGTGGACAATATGTTTGAGCCTCCAGAACTGGCATTTTCGACCACGTTTGAGGCAAACGTCGCCTCAAACGCTGCACACCAAAGCCAGCAACCTTGTCCTCTTCAAATGAGCATAACTTGAGTTGTAGATGTCCAATTGAGGTGATTCCAATTGGGTTAGAAAGCTGACATTCAGAGCTTTCCAACCATATATAATAGTCTATAGTTGGCATGAAATTGGCAACGTTGACAAGAGGACAAAGTAGCACCCCATACATGCACACAAGGGGGCCAACGTTGGAGCAAAAGTTAGACCCCTAACTTTTGCCCCAACGTTGGTATCAGCAAAACAAGGGTGCTGATGTGAAAAGTTGGAGCAAAAGTTAGACCCTAACTTTTACTCCAACTTTTACTCAAGCTTTCATGATTCCAACCTGGTTCAATTCGGTTCTCTCTCCAACTCCAAGAGCAATCAACCAAGGCCTCTATCAACCCAATTCCATCAAGAGCAAGGGCCCATTATCATCACTCAAAGGCACAAGAGATAGTTAGAATAGAAATTTCATTTTAATTGTAATTTGTTTTGAATTTCATTTTCATTTTGTAAAAATGCCTATAAATAGGCATCTGTTTCATATTTGTAGGGAGGCTGGCTCCATTAGGGAGCACGAGGATTCGAGAGCTCGCTTTAATTTTCTTTTCTTTGTTTTTGAGTCTTGGGTGGAGAATTGAAGGTGTTCTGTTTCATTCTCCCTCTGAGATTTCTCTCTGCTTTCTTTACTGCTTAATTGAATCGAAATTTCTGTTAATTGCTCTTCATCTACTTTCTCTGCAATTTACATTTCCTTTGCAATTGTTCTTGTTGGATCTAGGAAGGCATTGAGATCTAGACTTGGTTATCTAGTCTCTTGGGTCCTGAGATCTTAATTCCAATTTTACATTCTCTGTTTATTGCTTTTCATGTTTATTTACATTTCTGTTTTGATTCCGAATCAATCAAATCCATCTTTTACTTCTCTGCTTGTTGCAATTTAATTTTTCCTTGTTTAATTTCTGCAAATCCAATTCCCAATTCCCTTTATATTTAATGCAATTTATATTTCTTGTCATTTAAGATTCTTGCAATTTTAATTTCTTGCTCTTTAAGTTACTTGCCAATTTACATTCTGCAACTTTAAATTCATTGTCATTTACTTTCTGTTGGCTACAATTTCACACAATTCACTAAATGTCAGCTTGACTAAACTAATCACCCACTAAAATTGCTTGATCCATCAATCCCTGTGGGATCGACCTCACTCCCGTGAGTTATTATTACTTGATGCGACCCGGTGCACTTGCCGGTTAGATTTGTGTGTTTTGGGAGAAATTCATTTTTCCACCAAAATACTCATCAAGTTTTTGGCGCCGTTGCCGGGGATTGATTAGATCAACAATGATTAAGTGGGTGAGAAGTCTAGATTAAGCATTTTCTTTGTTTTTGTTCTCTGCTCTAAGTTGAAACCAAGGTTTTTGAGTTATTGCCTCACTAAGAAATTCATCTCTGAGATATGAATTTCAATTCTCCTTGGTGTTGTGTTTTACAAAATTCAAATGGAGTTCAACTCATCTTATGATCAAACAAATTTTATGGGATATTACCCATCATCACCAATCTCTAATGGTGGCTGGAAATATCACCAAGAGAATACACATTCTGAGCACTCCAATTCATGGAGATTTGCTTCAGAACCACAAGATGAGAAAGAAAATCATATGGGATATTTCCCTCCACCACAAAATGATGCAAGTCATGATTCTAATGGTGGCTGGGAAGGGAATTCTAGTGCTCCATATGATAATCATCCAAAGATATCATCACTTGACCATACTTCAACCGAAAGCCCCTTTCAAAACTCACCACCCACACAAACTTCCATGAACCACTCAAGGCTTTTAGAGCTTGAGTCCAAGATCGAAAAATGTGTGGAAGAAGCACAAATAGCCTGGAAAAGGGCAGAAGCCCTCTACAATAAGATGAATGAAGAATTGGAGCAAGCAGAGAAAGAAATCATCTTCAAGAGGATGAATAGGCCCTTAGAGCAAACAAGGGAAAACTTAAAACCATCAAACAGTGAGGATGAAGACAAATTTGTGGGTGAGGAAGTGGAAAAGCAAGATAAGGAGGCCACTGCATCAAGTGAACTTTCAATAAAAAATGAGGTGGTTGAACCTGAAACTGCACTTGAGATGACAAGAGAACATGAAGACTTACAACTTTCACAAATCTCCCTGGACCAAAACGCCTCAACACTTGAATCCATGATTGAAAGGTATGACGAGGAGATGAAGAAATATTGGGAAGATCAACAAACCTCCCCCATGATAGAGCTATTAAAACAAATGTTGGGTGTAAAAGAGGAAGTGGAGGAGCAAGAAAGTGAAGAAGTCATTCCAAACTCAAGTGAGGCAGAGAAGTACATAAAGGAGGAGTTCATGGAACCACAAATACAAAAGGCTCTGGATGAATACAAAACTTCAATAATCACACAGCAACCAAGACTTGGATTCAAAGAAGTGAAGGCAACTAACAAAAGCACCAATCCTGTCCCTAATCCAGTAAGCAAGATCAATCAAGCCATTTGCAAAAGGAAGCTTGCTGAGGAAAAGCCAAGGCAAGGGATAGTAGCTGAAACTTCTCCTCCTTTGAAGTCATTTCTCTTAACAAATTGGAAGAAGAGGAAGAAAGTAAAGAACAGGTAGACAGTAGGTACATTTCTTCTTCTTGCTTTGTTCAAATTCAATAAACTGGCATATGGTTACATTCTAAGTTTGGTGTTGCCTTGCAACAAATTGTTTTCAATCCCGTTTGGATGATTGCATCAATTTTACATGAAGTGTCATGCTAAGATTCTAAGTTTGGTGTGCCACTTAATTTTCTATGCAATGAATCCAGCAACATCACTTGTCTGCATAATCATATTGCCTTTTACAGTGTTATTTTTTTTTTCTTAGTTGGATAATTTTTGTTTTCTCTTTGTTTCATTTATTTACTTGTTTTTAATGCTTTCCTTCATTAACTGTTTTTGTTAATACATCACCAAGACATCCTTATTCATAACAGACTCATCATTTGGTGATTGTATTTAACATATTTTGCTTTGTTTTAATTCAAATAAATGGACATAGGATTGCATTCTAAGTTTGGTGTTGCTATGCAACACAATTTGCTTCAAATCTTTACTGGATACTTGCATTGATTCCAAGTGAAAGTGTCACACTAAGTTTGGTGTGCCATTTATCTTTTATGCAATGTATTGTGCACACCTTCTTATCTATGCAATCACAATATCTCTGTCTCTTGTGCCTTGATTATTATCTTTAATTTTGCTTGCTTGAAACACATGTACTACTAACATTTCTTGTGTAAGACATTCATGATCCATCTTAGCCCCATAGCCACGGTTCTAATAGTTGCTTGAGGATGAGCAAGCATTCTGAGTTTGGTATGGGAAGGAGGAGAATGGGAGGAAAATGACAACAATAGAGAAGATGAACTACAAGGTTG
Organism: Arachis ipaensis; assembly: GCF_059453495.1. NCBI lineage: Eukaryota > Viridiplantae > Streptophyta > Magnoliopsida > Fabales > Fabaceae > Arachis > Arachis ipaensis. The sequence continues at coordinate 113,925,938 of NC_142444.1, read as the reverse complement.
TAAAGTTCCTTTTCCTCTCATTTGTTTCAAGCACTATAAACTACATGATTGTCTTTACCTTCTCTGTATGCATGTGTGTATGAAAAGGCCTAGTTTGATTTCTAAATTACAACATGGTGCTGTGTCATTATGATTACCAACTTGAATTTTGTGAATTCAAAAGCAACAAAGTATCATGATCATAAACAAACAAGGAATTAAAGAAGAGTTTAGCATGTGCATACAAGTATTGGAAAGCTAGTATGATTAATTGTTGCTCAATTGCATTGGATTTTATTTAATTGAAGTTTTCATCTAGGACATTTTGTGAAATCTTTTGAAAATCATGAAAACCTTGAAGAGGCAAATACAATTAAAGCAAGAAAAGAAAAAGGGAAAGAATGAGAAAGCTGAAGGCTCTGAGTACCAATGGCAATTTATTTGTTAAGTACTTGTGGTGTTTATGTATCAAGCCAAATGCTTGAAAACAAAACACTTAGAAGTCAAGGTTAGGCTCAAAGTGCAAAAGCACTCCCTCAAAGCTCAAGGCTCTGAGCATCAATGATTAGAGAGTCAAGAAAAGAAAAGAAAAAAATGAGCTTAATGAAGTCCTCTAATCAAATGCTTGTGGTGCTTATGTATCAAGTGGTAATACTTGAAAACAAAGCATTTAGAAGTCGTAGCTTTGTTATCAACTCATGGGGCAAAGCACCCAAAAGGAGAAGCTAATAAGAAAAGCAAAAGCTTGTTTCAAGGAAGAAATATAAGATAAAGATTTCATAAATTGAGCTAGATGGAAGCATCAATCATTTACATTTCTTTTGTGATTGTAGCATGCTTAGAAAACTAGCTTACCATGAACATTGAGTTGCTATTCTTCTTGCCTTGGATTGTCAATCTTTATTGCATGATTCTTTTCTTGCTTGGGGACAAGCAAGGTTTAAGTTTGGTGTTGTGATGACATGCCAACATGTCATGTTTTTCTATGCTTTTTCATTTGTTTTCAATAGATTTTATGCACTTTCTTGAGCCATAAGCAAGCCAATTAGGTAGATTTTCATGTTTCCTTTCATTTAATCAACCATGTATGAATTCATGCTATTTCATGAGGTTTTATGCTATAATCGTCACATATTATGAAAGAATGAATATCTCATGATTTTGAGCATAGCTTTGATGTGTTTGGTTGATTAATGATAGGTGAAGAAAGCTTGGAGAAAGGTTGAAGCAAGAAGGAATGGCTAGGAGTAAAGAGAGGACAATGGAATAAGTGAAAATGAACCAGGAAGCAAAAAGCTGGACCAAAAGTTAGCCTCAAACTTTTGCACAAACTTTTGGGTGAAAAGTTAGCCCCAACGTTAGCCCCTAACTTTTGGGCTAACGTTGGCACATGAAAGTTACTCCCTGGGCACCAAAAGTTTGCGCCAACGTTAGCCCCTAACTTTGTGGCTAACGTTGGCATGAGAAAACCACCCCCTGGCCACCAAAAGTTTGTGCCAACGTTAGCCTCTAACTTTTGGGCTAACGTTGGCACATGAACAATACAAAGGGGGAGCAAAAGTTTGCGCCAACGTTAGCCTCTAACTTTTTGGCTAACGTTGGCGCCATGAGTGTGCAAGGGGTATACTTCCAACAAGAATAACTTGAGCTACAGAGCTCCAAATGAGGTGATTCAAAAAGCAATGGAAAGTAGGAATTAAGAGCTTTCCAAGAATATATGGCACTGCATGGTGGACACTAAAATTGAGGGAGAAAACTGCCCCGCAATGAGCATAAACGAACATGGTGGCAACCTGCAGTGAGGCCAACTGACCTCTGCACCTTCGACGGAGTATAACTCGAGCTGTAGAGCTCCAAATGATGTGCTCCCAACGGCATTGGAAAGTAGACATCCAGGGCTTTCCAACAATGTATAATAGTATGGGGTGGACAATATGTTTGAGCCTCCAGAACTGGCGTTTTCGACCACGTTTGAGGCAAACGTCGCCTCAAACGCTGCACACCAAAGCCAGCAACCTTGTCCTCTTCAAATGAGCATAACTTGAGTTGTAGATGTCCAATTGAGGTAATTCCAATTGGGTTAGAAAGCTGACATTCAGAGCTTTCCAACCATATATAATAGTCTATAGTTGGCATGAAATTGGCAACGTTGACAAGAGAACAAAGTAGCACCCCATACATGCACACAAGGGGGCCAACGTTGGAGCAAAAGTTAGACCCCTAACTTTTGCCCCAACGTTGGTATCAGCAAAACAAGGGTGCTGATGTAAAAAGTTGGAGCAAAAGTTAGACCCTAACTTTTACTCCAACTTTTACTCAAGCTTTCATGATTCCAACCCGGTTCAATTCGGTTCTCTCTCCAACTCCAAGAGCAATCAACCAAGGCCTCTATCAACCCAATTCCATCAAGAGCAAGGGCCCATTATCATCACTCAAAGGCACAAGAGATAGTTAGAATAAAAATTTCATTTTAATTGTAATTTGTTTTGAATTTCATTTTCATTTTGTAAAAATGCCTATAAATAGGCATCTGTTTCATATTTGTAGGGAGGCTGGCTCCATTAGGGAGCACGAGGATTCGAGAGCTCGCTTTAATTTTCTTTTCTTTGTTTTTGAGTCTTGGGTAGAGAATTGAAGGTGTTCTGTTTCATTCTCCCTCTGAGATTTCTCTCTGCTTTCTTTACTGCTTAATTGAATCGAAATTTCTGTTAATTGCTCTTCATCTACTTTCTCTGCAATTTACATTTCCTTTGCAATTGTTCTTGTTGGATCTAGGAAGGCATTGAGATCTAGACTTGGTTATCTAGTCTCTTGGGTCCTGAGATCTTAATTCCAATTTTACATTCTCTGTTTATTGCTTTTCATGTTTATTTACATTTCTGTTTTGATTCCGAATCAATCAAATCCATCTTTTACTTCTCTGCTTGTTGCAATTTAATTTTTCCTTGTTTAATTTCTGCAAATCCAATTCCCAATTCCCTTTACATTTAATGCAATTTATATTTCTTGTCATTTAAGATTCTTGCAATTTTAATTTCTTGCTCTTTAAGTTACTTGCCAATTTACATTCTGCAACTTTAAATTCATTGTCATTTACTTTCTGTTGGCTACAATTTCACACAATTCACTAAATGTCAGCTTGACTAAACTAATCACCCACTAAAATTGCTTGATCCATCAATCCCTGTGGGATCGACCTCACTCCCGTGAGTTATTATTACTTGATGCGACCCGGTGCACTTGCCGGTTAGATTTGTGTGTTTTGGGAGAAATTCATTTTTCCACCAAAATACTCATCAGTTGTGCTTCTTCTTCTTTAGTCTCCATGTCAAGTCCAATGGGAGAGGATTCAAATGTAGATAAGAATTCATCAATGATTGAATCCATCTCTTGATCATCCCCTTCAAAGTCTTCAACCATGATATACTTTGGAGGTTGTACACCCTCCTCAATAACAAATTCAAACTCCTTAGAAGAGGGCTCTATGACTGGGCTTTCCCATGGACGTTCCGCATCTCCCAAGTCTTCAACCAATTCTTCTTCTTCGATAATTTCAGCTTCCTCCACTTATTCCAGTACAAAGTCATGCTCCTTACTATCCATTGGAGTTTCTAGTATCTCCTTCATGCTACGTTCTTCATTAGATTGTCCACATGAAGCCATGGGGGTTCCTTGAGTGTCCAAACATCGGGAAGGTAATCGATTAATTACTTGCTCCAGTTGGTGAAGGGTTGCATGAAATTTTTCCACTGTTTCCTTGAGACGCTCCCGTGATTCTTGGGTCGATGGATATGGACATGGTACATAGGGGAGTGGTGGTTCTTGGGAGTAATTGGATTGGAATTGGGGTGGATATGGGTTAGGGTCATATGGAGGTGAGTGTTGGTAGGTGGCTTGTGAGTGTGGTGGTTCATAGTTATGTTGATGAGGTGGTTCATAGGTATATGATGGGGCTTGTTGGTAATAATAAGAGGGTCCACCATATCTATCATCTTGGTACGCACCTCGGAATTGCTCTTGACCGTAGTAATTTGGTGGGTGATGGTTGTCATGAAGGGGTCTACCATAACTATTGCCTCGACATGCATTATTGAATGGTCGTCTTCCATGGTACCTTGGAAGGTGTTGTTGCCTAAAGGGTTGATCAGATCCTCGTGGCTCCGTCCATCTCTGTTTGTTTTGACTGTTCCTGTTATAATTTCCATTCCTTGCAACAACATTGGAACCAAACTCAAAGCGACGGGGGTGAGAACTCATAATAACTAATAAAAATTAAAAACAAAAATAAAAATAAATAAATAAGAAAAATAAAATATTTACAATAATGAATAATAAGGCACACGTTTGCAATTCCCCGGCAACGGCGCCATTTTGATGAACTGGATTCGCTGCCGGTAAAGAATTTTTATAAAATTAATCGCGTTGTAAGTATAGTTTCTAAACCAATAGAGAATCCTTTCGTACAAAAGTTTGGTTGTCACAAGTAACAAAAGCCAATAAAATTTATAACCGAAGTATTTAAACCTCGGGTCGTCTTCTCAAAGAATTGTAGGGAAGTATGATTTATTATTGGTTATGGAAAAGGTAGAAATTTGGGTTTTTGAAATAGGGAACAGGAAAATAAATTGGCAGGAAATTAAATCATAATTATCATAAAAACCATTGCATGGTATGAGAATTGGAAATCCCATCCTAGTTATCCTTATCAGATGTGATGAGAATTGTTTATCTCTCCCACTTAGTTAACCCTTACTAAATAAAGGAAAGTCAAGTGGATTAATCAATTTGATCCTCAAGTCCTAGTCAACTCCTGTGGAAAGACTAGCTTTAGAGCGATCCAAATCAACCAACAATTCCCAAATCTCAATCAACTGCTGAGTTTGACAACTCAAGTGTTACCAATTATTAACCAAAGCAAAGCAAAATAAATCTAAATTAAATTAAAAGCATTAATAACATAAATTTGAAGAAAGCAATCTTAAATCTGAAATACCTCAATATACATTAAATAGAATATTCAAATCTAACATTAAAAGGTTCATAAGCCAATTTGGCAGCATAAGTCAAATACAAATAAAAGCATTAGAATAAATAAAAGTAGAAGAGAAACATAAATTAAAGGAACATTGAACCTGGAATGAAGAGAAGTAGCCTAATCATAATAAAAATCCTAAATCCTAAGACAGAGGAGAGAGCCTCTCTCTCTAAAACTACATCTAAAAGCTAAAATTATTTATATGAATGTTGTATGAATTGTTCTTGTTTATGAATGGGTTGATTCCCCCATTTTATAACCTCTAATATGTATTTTCTGGGCCGATAACTGGGCCAAAACAGCCCAGAAATCGCTGGTTGCGATTTCTAATACGCTGATTTCCGCAGATGCAACGTGTGTGCGTGATGCACGCATCCGCGTCATCTATCCTCAGGGAAACTATAGCAAATTATATATTATTTCGAAGCCCCGGACGTTAGCTTTCCAACACAACTAGAACCACATCATTTGGATCTCTGTAGCTCAAGTTATGACCATTTGAGTGCGAAGAGGTCAGGCTGGACAGCTTAGCAATTTCTTCAATTTCTTGTATTCCTTCCACTTTTGCATGCTTCCTTTCCATCCTCTCAGCCATTCCTGCCCTGTAATCTCTGAAAACACTTAACACACATATCAAGGCATCTAATGGTAATAAGAGAGGATTTAATATTAGCAAATATAAGGCCAAAGAAGCATGTTTTCAATCATAGCACAAGATTAGGAAGAAAAATGTAAAACCATGCAATTGGTATGAATAAGTGTGCAAAGACTTGATAAAAACCACTCAATTGAGCACATGATAAACCATAAAATAGTGGTTTATCAATGAACCGTAAAGGCAAGGAGCCGGTAGAGGAGGAGGACGCCGAGGATGGAGATACCAAGAATGCATTGGCTTTGGCAATTTTCTCCGTAGCCCGAGCCCCCGTGTCCACCAGCTAAAGGTGGAGGAACTTAAAGCTTCCATCTCCCTAGATTGTGTGAGGGAGGAGTCACTACTTTTGGGGCATAAATTATCTTTTTCGAACACTTTGCATTTTATTTTTGTTTTCTTTTACTATGTTTCTTGTAGATATTTGTTAGTTTTTTTACTACTGCACCTTTACTTTAGTTGATATATATATATATATATATATATATATATATATATATATATATATATATATATATATATATATATATATATATATATATATATATATATATATATATATATATATATATATTGCATTTGCATTTTTAGTTGGTATATATTTTATAGATATTGGTTGAGATTGGATGATGTGAATAGCATAGTGCCTAGTTCAATTTTGTCTTGATTATTCATGATGGTTTTTGGATGTTGAAAATTAGGAAGAGAACTACGAAATTTTGAAATTGCATCCATCACAACATACATACATACATATAGGAAAAGCTTTTGGTGAAGAACAACAAAAATTTTCAAGAATTTCGTTTTTAGGGTGTTCTATTGAATTGATTTGGAAAATCCTCTTTAAACTTGCTTGAATGAATTTTTGTGGAACATAGAAGAGAGATAGAACTAACAACCTTGTAAGTTGTTGAGACTATAATTGTGTGGTTGCATATTTCAACCACAATTTTATTCTGTGTGATATGCTCCTTCTATGATTGTGATTTTGGTTTTGCTTGATTCTTTATTTCCAATAGTTGATGTTTGAATGCATTTAGCATGATTGAGGCAATTTTTGAAGCTAATCTTACTCACCCATATAGCCCAACCCTTATATCTACCTTTGTAAGCCAATTTTAAGCTTTTTAATCCCCTTTGTTCTAATTGTAACCACATCAAAACCCTAAGCGTAAAACCATGGAATAACCTTGAATTGCATCTTTGATTAGCTTAGGTTGAGGTGTGTGTCATTTGAGTGTGGGGGAATTTTTGGAAAAGCATTGGTAGAGACATAAAAGTATTTTGGGTATTCACTGAAAATTTTAGAAAATAGGTGCACAATCACGTATCAATCTACTTTAACCATATGCATTTGTCATGGAAAAAAAGTGAAATAAAAAATATATATATATATGTAGTAATAAGATGGGAACAAAAGTTATCCCAAAATAGCATATAATGGTAAATTTTGGCTTAAATTGGATGGATTTCATCATATAAACTCACACTTAATCACCAAAATAGCATACTTTTGTGATTTCTCCCTAATTTGGACCTAAATGTGAAAACATGCATTTTTATGCTTAAATTGATCATTTTAATTTTACTTTTATTTCATTCGATGCCGTGATATATGTTGTGAGTGATTTCAGGTCCTAGAGGCATGAATGGTTTGGTAGAAATGGAAGGAAGCATGCAAAAAGGGAGAACACATGAAGAAAATAAAGGAGAAGCACACAGTCAAGTGTGCGTACACACAGGTCCCAACGTGTGACTTCATTAATGAAGCATGTGGCTCGCGATTTTTGAGGCTCTTTGGCCCAATTTTGGAAGGCTAGAGGCTGAATTGAAGTGCTATATGAAGGGGACATCAACACATATCAAGGATTAGCTTAGAATTAGTTTTAGAGAGCTCATTTTAGATAGAAAATGCATTAGGAGTAGGAGTAGTGTAGATAGAAAATTCTCTCCTAGGGTTTACTTAAATTTTTATTGTAGCATTTTATAGTTTTAAGTTTGATCCTGGATTTCGCTTATCTCATTGTAAGTACTCTTTAATTTCCTCTTTAATTTCACTACTCTTGTTGCATTTTTCTATGGTTCAAGTTACTTTGTTAATATATGCAATTTTGGTTTCTTGAAGTTTTGATTGGTGAATTTAATGTTTTATGCTTTATATATGCTTGATTGAATGTTTATTGTTGATTTTGTGAATAATTTGATTATAGTTTTTATTTTTCTTTGAAATTTCCTATGTTTTAGTTTTATGCCCACCAAGTGTTTGTAAAAATGCCACTTGGTAATTTTGAGTAGCTTTTCACGCCTTGGCTTGGGAATTGAGTTCCTAGGATACTAGAGTCATAATGTCTGACATTTAGTGGTAACTCTTGGGTAGTTAGTTGACTCTTGTTTCCATTGGCGCTAGCTTTTTACTAAGAAATTAGTAAGTTAGCTAGGACTTATGGATTAAGGTCAATTATGCTTGCTTGACTTACTCCTCGATGCTAGGGGTTGACAAAGCGAGATTGACTCATCATAGTTGCCATAGTTGTGGTTATGACGATGATAGGATTCCTTAATTCTCATTCCCAAGTCAAGGCTCTTTTATGCATTTATAGCATTTTCACTAGTTTTGACCTTATCTTCTTTTCAATTGCATTAATTTCCTTTTTGATCATTTGTTAGTTCTTTTATTTCTTAGTTCTTTTAATCTTTCGTTCCTTGATTGCAAACCCTCTTTTCCTCACAACCAAGAGTGTGACATCTTAATTGCATTGTCCGAGGGAGACGACCCGAGGTTTAATTACTCTTGGTTAATTTTATTTGAAAATTAAACTTTGATTGGGAGGATCCATTGTCGGTTCGGACTATACTATCAACAAAATTGTTGTCTCAATTCCGAATTGGCATAATCCTCATCCATCAAATATAATGAAATGAACTTAACTTCTAAACCTGACCCTACTAAGAACTCCCCAGTACTTACCCCCTATTTCCATCCCTTTCAGCTACAGGTGCGAAGGTTTAGTCCGGAGCTACAGGAGCATAGAAGATTATATTCACGAGTTGAGTTGTTAGAATTTATTTTTCCCTTGTCGGCTATTATTTTGCTTTTTAGTGGGGTAGGACTTGTAATTGAGATTATTTGAATAAGTCTATGTATATATTGCTATGTGAATCTATATGTATTTTTGTGATTAAGAGGTTTAAGTAAAGACCCTATTGTTTTCTTGATTAAAGTTTTGGTTTGTGTTCACGAAGGGTCAATATTAAATAAAGATATTATATAGTAAAAGGTTTAGAGGTAAGTAGCGCTCAGACTTTTAGTACGATCATGAGGTGCTAAAATTTAGGGTGTTACATAAAGTTCGGCCAAAATATTGATATACATATATATAAAACCCGACTATATCCAAAAGACAAAATATAAAACTTGTTTCTTTGAAATCAACATCTAAGAGGGACAAAATGTAAGTTATGTACAAGATGGAGAATACTATTTATATACATATACAAAACTCTAAATACAAAATATCCCGAAGGTAGTTCTTCGCGTCCCAAGAGTCTCTAGCAAGCTCAACGTGGTGTCTCACGTCCTGCATCTAAAAACAACAAAATATGTATGGAATGAGATTCGGGGGTTCTCAGTATGGTAAAGGTGCCCCACATAGATAATATTTATGGTACCGGAAAAGCCAGAGGCATTCCTAGAACTTCGACACTCATATTTAAACTCAAAGAAGTATACTAAACCAGAAACTTGGGAATCTATTTGTGGATTCTGGTTCTAATCTAACTCTTCACCTCCTGTCAATCCAAACCTACTAATCACCGGTGGAACTACTTTCAGCGTCACCTCTGCCAGCATGAGGGATCTCTCCAATACAAAGACATACAAGATAGGCAAAGAAAACACAGATAGGATGCAATTACAGCAAGTAGGACAAATAGCAGGTAAGCATGGCTAATCAATTAGGCAAACCAAAGTATGCATACTCAAACAAGTCATACAAATGCACATGATGCATGTCTGCCCTATGGCCGATGATATAATCTGTCAGTTATTCAGCCAAACATGACATGTTCGGTAGCGAACCCTGGACATTTCCAACAGCACGAAGCTCAAAGCATATGCATATATATAAATAATCAATCAATCATCCATTGTGCGGCTGGGTCAGAGGAACCTCAAATCTCAACTTGGAACTAGTAGGGCGAGTCACTGTGTTTACCCAGGGAGACTAAGATCAATCATTAATACCATCCTGGAGCAAGTGGGGCGATCAATACATCTACTCAGGAAGCTCACAATCACCTCAACCTGGAGCAAGTGGGGCGAACCACACCCTTGCATCTACCCGGGGAGCCTCTGGTGCACGAAAAGAGATTTTGCACAGCTTAACCGGCAACTGCACCGGGTCATCCAAGTAATACCTCAGGTGAGTGAGGGTCGATCCCACGAGGCAATAGTTAGGCAAATAGAAAAGGGGTTCGGTCAGTCAATTTGCATGAGGCAATAAGTAAACAAGTAAATAAAGCAAATAAGGATTGGTGTAAAAACAATATTAGAAAATAGTTAAGGTTTCGGAGATGTTTATCTTTCCGGATTAAATGTTCTTACCAACTATTTTAACAATGTATGATTCATTCTATGGTAAACTATAAATATCTAAACCCTAATCTCTTAGTGATTTAGCCTCCTCTAACCTTCATTAACCGCCACTCTTGTGGTCACTTAATTTCGATTAGAGGGTTAAGTTCAAAAACTAGTTTATGGCCACAAAAATCCTAATTACCTAAAGCTAACAAGATTATATGTCACATATCCCAATTAGTTAATGTAATTAGCAATTTAGGAGGAATTTGTTTTCAAGCTGTAGTTCAAGCGAGATAACTCTCTCGAGAATCACAAGAACTCATGTAGAATAAGGGTCATACTTTCGTTCCACCCAAATTCATAAGATTAAGAATGAAAACAATCCTTAGAATTGAATCAAAAATTAATTAAAATAGAAGAATAATAGTTCTAATCCATAGAAATAAACAGAGCTCCTAACCTTAGCCAAGAGGTTTAGTTGCTCATAACTTACAGAGAAAAAATAGGGTTTTGAGAAGTGCGGGAGGAAGAAGATCCGAGTACAGAAGATCTTTTTCCTTTTATCCTAACCTAATTTAATCTGCAAAGTAAATTAAAATAATAAATCCAAAAACTAAAAAGTATTGTTTTTAAATAAAAATTACAAAAAAATAAAATAAAATATAGCTAATAAATGCTAAATCCACTTGAGGTGCCAAAGAGAGGGTAAATTTGGTCAGCTGCTGGTGTTAAACACCAATTTGGCGTTTAGTGCCCTAAGGGGAGTCGTGCGCTTCTGGTTATGATCCCTTGCTGGCGCTAAATGCCAGTTGGGTGTTTAGAGCCCAGGGAGGGTGCTGCCAGCTTTTTTCCTTTTTAGCTCCAAACTCCGCCAAATTGCTTCGAATTTCACCTGAAATCATAAAAATACTAGAACAACTCAAATAAGCAATCAAATAGGATTTTTGCACTAAAATTAAGTAAAACTAAATAAGATCTAACTAAAATAACTGAAAAATGATAAGAAAAAGGGTATAAAATGCTCAGGCATCAGCCTCAACTAACCAACCTGGAGCAAGTGAGGCGAGCCACAACCCTTGCGTCTACCTAGGAGGTACGTTCTCATATGTCAAGGAGGAATAAAGGAGAGATCCTAACCTCCCTCCATCTCACTGGAGGAGATTTTATAATACCAGGAGGAACAAAGAAAGGGATCCTTACCTTCCACCATCTCACTGGGGTTGCACTTTCGAAAAAGAGTGCTCGAGATCAAATGGTCACATTTATAAATCAAACATGCCCAGTATTATATTTATGATTAACATATAGTTCCTTATTCTTATCTCCACTAATACTCCGATATCTTCTCTTTAATCAACTCAAAACACTACACGAAACTACTCAAATTAACCTACCCACAGTACTCTGTAACCTTAAGCCTCCAAATCTAAGTACAAAACAAAAACAACCCTTTTTAATTTACCAGTAAACTCTTGCTCATCCCAAAAACCTAAATACTAGGTAGGAAACTTAAACGGTAGTTACAGAGGTTTGGAAAGCTAGAAGAATGGTTTAAAACTTAAAAACACACTTTTCAGAAAATAGGGATTCCGCGTACACATGCCATGTCTACGTACGCGGAAGTATGAAATTTGACTATCTCGCGTACGCACCCCTTGTCCGTGTACACGAGCCCTTTGGCAGGGAAACATCCCCACGTCGTGTAGCATTGCTCGCGTACGTGAGCCTATTATTTGTCCCATTCCGTGTATGGACGCACATGTCTGCGTATGTGGGACGTTTGGGCAGATCCCAGGGTCTGCGTCATGTGCATGTCTGCCTATGCGCCTGTATTAGAAATTTCAAAAAAGCTGTTAAGTTAGAAAAATCAAATTTTCATCGTCAACTTCGAATGCGCATAATTTTTTCGTTAAAAATTGTTTTTAATCCGTTCTTCAAACGCTATAAACTTCATGGACCCATTTTTTATTCAAGATAAGTTTTATAACATTTGAGGGTCCGAAAGCCAAGTTATAGTCTGCCGAAGTTGGTCAAAAATTTAGTTTTACCATAAATTTCCAAACCTCTATTTTTATCAAAACCTCATTTCAAAACCAATGTTTCAAATCCCAAAACAACACTAACTGTATTCAAACCATAAACATATCCTTTCCATCTCTTCCACAATATACCATATCCAATTTTAGCAATTCCAACCAAAACAATTCATAATCAAAATAATATATATATATATATATATATATATGAATAATGAATTGTGTTATTATATATATCCTTATCACAGCTCATAATCATCCTCACAATCATTAATAATTAACACATTCTCATACTAGACTCAATAATTTCACCAAGAATCCTTAACAAGTTTACATAATTCAATCTATCCTATGGTCAACTAGCCTACATTTTCACGTTACATTACATATTATCTACGAGAAACCAAAATCCTACCTTGGCCAATTCCTCCTTAAACTCGGAACACCTCAAATTCTTCCATTCCTCAAGCTTCCACTTCTCCATGTCCTCACCAATTGGATTCTCAGCCCCCAAAGCTTCGTCCCAAGTGCTCCGATTTGACAATTCAACTCCAATTCAATATAAACTCAAGCTAGTTCATACAATTTACTAAATTAGCACTAGAATATACAAAAGTGGACAAACCACAAGGGTTTAGAATTTTCTTACCTTACCCATTGATGATTGGGGTAAAACCCAAAAATTATCCAAGGCTAGATTGCATCTAAACCACGAAAAATATTAAAATCACTCAATACTCATAATTAAATGCAAATTCAGAAGGAAAGAAGAAACTGGGCAGAAAATACAAATTTTCTTACCACTTTGTTTGGATAGAATCGAATAGGACTCCGAGATAAACGTGTGATAATAAACGACTCGTCAATCAGAACTCCGAATTGAAAGTTATGTAAAATTGAAGTTGGAAGTGAAATGGAAGTTTGGATTTGAAGCAACACTTCTCTTCCTCAGCCTGTTTGGCTGAATGAAGGGGAAGAAGAAGGTTGATTTGGCTTCTATATATGGAGCCTTGGGCCTGGTTTGGGTCCGGTCCAATCGGTTTGGCCCGTTGGCTCAATTTTGGACCAAAGTTTTTAAAATTAATGTTAAAATTTATATTTTAAATATTTCTACTCTTCTAAACTATAAAATTTAATTTCTCAATTTTTTTGAATAATAATTAATTTATTAGCTAATTATTTATTAATTTAATGAGATTTATAGAATTCAATTTAATTCCATCATTTTCTTCCAAAATCAATTTCCACCCAAATAGGTCTAATTTAGAATACTATTCTATTGGAATTTCACTTAAAAATTATAAAATGTCTAAAAAATTTTATAACCTAATTACTTGTTTAGCTCCTTCACTCACTTTCTCTTACACGGTCACTCTCTCCATGCCTCCCACTCCTCATTCTTCACCTCTCCCATCTTCGATGCCGTGATGTTGTCGCCATCAACCTAGCCTCCCTTTCTTCACTGCCAACTCAAATGCCTCTCTATCTTTCCTCTGGTGTGTCCCTACCTTCTTTCTTTGTTGTCTAGCATTGTGATTCTTATTTTTTGGCCCGCCATTGTTAGAGATTGAAAGCTGCCTCTCACCTTCGCCGTTGGCATTTTTAACATTCCTACTTTCGGATTGTATGACAAAATTTCTTACTCACCCCAATTTGCTATTTTTCTCTCTTTTTGTTTATGATAATTGAGGAGTTGAACAAAATTTATTTTTTTAAGAAAAATAAATAGAAAATAGATTTTTTTAAAGGAAGAAAAATCTGCACGATACTTTTTGAAATCAGAAAACTTTTGACTGTAGAAGAATATGTTGTTCTTTTTTTTAGTTTTAGGAAAAAATATGATAAAAATTGTCTACTATAAAAATTTAAATATGATATTATGTTAATAAAGGATAAAATTGTCTACTATAAAAATTTAATTTATTTGATAAACATTATAAATACTATAATTCAATTCAATTATATAGTGTTACTAATTCATTTCAAACACTGTTGTTCAATTTAATTTCATATCATTAAAAATTTTCGAATAGACTATAAGGGTTTTAGTCATATCGAAATATGTTTAATCCCTAAGGTGATTGCTTTTTCTATGCACCAGGTTCAACTAATCAGTATTAGCACTATTTTTTAGAAAATTATTTTTAAGATATTTATTCTTAGACTTTAACCCCTTATGAGTATGCTTATTAGTGGTAATTAGAGTTTATCTATTAGTGAAAGATTAATAAGTAATAATATTCTAGTAGCCCATGAATGTCTGTATTATCTAAAAAATAAAAATTATATGGGTGAGAATATGGTTCTAAATGAGCAAGGCATATGATAAAGCGGAATAGAGCTTTGTGTGGTTTGTTATGGAGAAATTGGGCTTCTGCTTTAAATGAATTAGGTTGATAAAAGAATTTATGTTTATAATTTCTTATTCTGTTGTTGTGGAAGGTTCACCAATTGATTTTTTTTATACCATGTAGAGGACTCTGTTAAAGAGATTCTTTCTTCCCATACCTATTTTTATTTGTGCAAGGAGTTTGTCCTACCTATTCTACAAAGGAGAATAGAATAACTTATTTTATGGACTTTAATTTAATAGTAGATGTCCAACTATTAATTATCTAATATTTGTAGATATTTTTTTACTTTTTTGTAAGCTTACTAAATTAAATTATGATAATTTAAAACAAATCCTAGAGCATTATAGTGCTATGAGTGGATAGATGATAAAATTGAATGCTTTTTTCAGTGAAAACACTCCTTAACAGATTCTGATAGAGCTGGCTAATACTCTAGGGGTTTCAAATATAGAGGCTTAAGATAGGTATTTGGGGTTGCCTTCTATAGTCCACTAATCTAGAAAAGAAAGTTTTCCTTTGTAAAGGATAAGGTTAGTGAAAAAACTGGCTTGTTAGAAAAGAGCTTTCCTATCAACAAGTGGTAGATAGGTGCTAATAAACATGATAGGCTCAACAATCCCATTTTATACCCTAAGTTAGTTTAGGCTACCGAATTCTCTCCTTGATGAACTACATAGATTGATAACTCAATTTCGATGGAAAAAATATATTGAGAAAATGATGCAATGGATTAGTTTGAACAATATGAGTAGAGATAAAAACTATGAAGGACTGTATTTTAAGAATCTAAAAGCTTTTAACTTGTCCATGCTAGCTAAACAGGAATGGAGGATGCTACATAATTTACATTCTTCTTTTCAAAATCTACAAAATAAATACTTCAAATATATATTTTTTCTAAAAGCTAAACTTGAAAATAGAACCTCTTAAACTTGACAGAGCATTTTAAAGGGGAGAAAATTTTTGGAAAAAAGTGTAAAGTAAAATATAACAACTTAGGGTGGAACTAAAAGTAAAAAAAGATCATTGTGGGGATCAGGCACCATTTCGCATTCCAAAAAGAGATTGCAGAGATAAAAATCTTATTTGGATTAGGTAGGTCTGATAAACCCCGATTTTGCGATTTATCTTCTGCTTATTTTGGGAGATTTTATCAATATTTCTCACACTTATTCGCAAGAAATGCATAGTTTTGTGTTCACTTCCCAATATTGCTCCATGATGGAAAACGTACTTATTTTGCCTTAAAATTGCCATATTTTAATCCTCTTCTATTGCCATTCGATGCCGTGATGTATTTGTTGAGTAATTTCAGGAATTATAGGGTAGGAATGACTTAGAAGAGAGGGAGAAAGCATGTACAAAAAGGGAGGAACATGAAGAATTGAAATCTTGGGAGAAGCAGCATCGGCGCGCCCGCGCACTCTACGCGCACGCGTGGATGAGGTTGGCTGGAAGCGGCGCGCAAGGATGGACGCATCCACGCAGATCAGAAGATTCCTATCGACGTGCACGCGCACTTGGCGTGCACGCGTGGATCGCAAAAGCAATCGGCGTGCACGCACGCATGGCGCGCACGCGTGGGAAGCTACACGTGACCTCATTAAAGGAAATCGTGCCTGGCGATTTCTGAGGCTCATCAGGCCCAATTTCAAGCTGTTTCTGCATGGAAAAGACCCAAGGATGCTAGGGGAAAAAGGGAGATCAATCATTTTTAGACTAAGACACAATTTTATCTAGTTTTAGGTTCTTTGGACATTCTAGAGAGAGAAACTCTTGTTCCTTTCTAGATCTAGTTTTAATTTTATCTTTCCTTGTTGGATTGTGAATTGAATCTTGTTAATTACTAGTTTTAATTGTTCAATTTGAATTCCTTGTTTCAATTTTGCTTATATCTAGTGATAGTTTTATGCATCCTTGTTAATTGTCATTTTATACCCATTTCATGAATGTTGTGAATCTTGACTTGTTGATGTTACATTAATGATTTCTATGTTTAGCTTTGTTGTTTGGATGATTTTATGTTGATAATTGTTAGTGGGTACTTGTAGATTTCAATTTAATTGATATTTTGAACATGTCTTTTGTTAATGCTTACCATGTGTTTGATTAATTGTTTACTTTGATTATGGAGTAGTCTTCTTTACTCTTGGCCTAGATCAAGGGAATTGGGTAAACTTGAGTCATTGGGTCTAATAGATTTGATGATTTGAGAGCCCTTGGTGGTCAATTTGATACTCATTGACCCCAACCCACTACTAATCTAATTAGTAGGTAGGTTGGGACTTATGGGTTGATGTGATCAAAGCCATTTGACGTACTTCAAGTCTAGGGGTAGATATTACGTACTTAAGACTTTTGAAAGTAGACTTAATGAGCTTGGTTTCTCATAATTGTTAAGATATGGTTGTTAGACAAGGATGGTGGCCCTAATTCCTTTGCCTAGCCAAGAGTTGCTTTTATTATTCATATTTAAAAACCAAATTTCTCAACTATTTGCCTTAGTTATAGTTACTTGTTTGGTTTATAATAGAATTAAGTGGAATGTTACTTGTTCATTGGAATTGCTCATGTTTCGCTTAGTTAATTGAATTAATTTGTTGCAATTTAAGATTACCTGCTTGTTAAGATTCCCATTTATTTTCATGCTCATAACTCACAACCCCAGATTTCTAACCAATGTTGAAGCACATGTTTGCCCATTCCTTGTGAGACGACCCGAGATTTGAATACTTCGGTTATTTCTATTGGGGTTGAACTTGTGACAACCAAATCCCTCTTCTAAATTTGACACCCGAGGATTGTTGTTGGTAGAGCTATACTTGCAACACGATCTTATTGAAGAAAATCTTTACCAATACACCCTTGGGGGAAACACGTGTCAAATTTTTGGCACCGTTGCTGGGGAATGGTTGCAATGTATGCCTTGATATTGGTTATGTGAATATGTGAATATTGTAGATATTTTACTTCTTTCAATACTTAGCTATAGTTTAGATTTCTTTTGCATTTGTGCTATGACTTTCAAGTTTGATGACTCGGTCTCAACCGAATTCTAGCTTAGCCAATTTTGATCCCGAGATTGAAAGAACTTTGTTACACACTCGGCAAACTAGACGGCGGTTAGACTATACGCCTAGTACTTCGGCCTCTCTTGAGGAAAATACCGAATCACTAGACGTCACCGAGAGTGACTTGGAGTCCGCTACTTCCTATTCTTCTGTTGGCACTACTAATACATCTTTGCACCATACAGGTGAGCCACACATGGCGGAGCCACGCCGGATCACTTTGCATGAGCAAGGAGCTCCGGATATCATACTTCAACCGTTGCAAGCAAGGTATCCTAACCTTGATCCAAACTTTGAGTTGAATAGTAGCTTGATAAATCTACTTCCTAAGTATCATGGGTTGCCGGGTCAAGACCCCATCCGACATTTGAAGGATTTTCAAGTTGCTTGTTCTACCGCTCGAAGGCATGGAGCCGATGAGGTAGCTATCATGGTTTTTGCCTTCCTTTTCTCTCTTGAAGCACAAGCAAAAACATGGTTCTATTTGCTACCAGATGAGATTGTGACTAATTGGGATTTCTTAAGAAGAGAGTTTCTTGATAACTCCTTCCCACCAGAGAAGACCGACTATATTCGGAAAGAGATTTCGGGTATAATGCAAAGAGACCAAGAGAGTTTGTACGAGTATTGGTCTCGGTTCAAGAGGCTATTAGAGTCATGTCCACACCACCGAATGACCACTCACTTGCTCATTAGCTACTTTACCGGAGATCTTTGTGCGGAAGATAGAAGATTGCTGACCGCTTCTAGTGGCGGATCTCTTTCGAAAAACAAGACGGAGGGAGAAGCTTGGAATTTGATAAAGGATGTTGCCAAAGCTACACAACACACAAGGGTGAGAAGTAATCCTCTCAAGGGTGTGGTAGAACCATTCCCTTCCGAAACAAGTCTAACCAAAGCACTTGGGGATATGACCACCATCCTTACGCAAATCCAAAGGGATCAAAAGGAATACTACTCAATCCAAGCCGTCCAAGCCCCATATTCAGTTGCTCAACTTGAAGGCCCTCCTAGAATTTGTGGTTTGTGCTCTAGCACCACACATTACACCGACCAATGCCATCAAATTCAAGAGGAACATACTCTTATGGTGGCCAATGTGAATTACAATAACCGTCCACCCTACCCTCCTCAAGGTCAAAACAATTACCATAAAGGTGGTAATCAACATCAAGGGTGGAGGGATAATGCACAAGGAAGCAATCAAAACCAAAGGTGGAACAACTCTCCTTCTCATCACAACAACAACCAATCTTCATCCCAATACCACCATAACAACACCAACTACCAAGCCCACCAAGGCCATTCCAACCAAAACCAAAACAACTACACCAAGTACCAAGCACCACACCATAGACAACAAAACCAAAACCAACCTCCTCCATCTTTCAACAATCAAGTTGATGAGCTTAGAGCCGCCATAGAAAAATGATATGAGAGCAACAAGGCTCAATTCGAGGCCTTGAATACTCAATTGGCCAACCTCACCAACATGCTTTCAAAGATGAACATGTCAAGCCAATCGCCAACCTCCAATAACAACACCAACCAACCCTCAAGTTCCTCTAACCTTCCATCCCAACCCCAACCAAACCCAAGAGGCGGTCTCAACGCCATCACTCTACGGTCGGGGACTACATTAAAGGAGATACCTCCAAGGGTCATGGGAGAAATTCAGGAGGAAGTGGTAGTTATTGAAGCTCCACATGAAGAAGAGGTGGTAGACAAAAGGCATGAGAAAGATGGAGTTAACCTCAAGGAACCCAAGAGGAAAGCTATAGTGGATGAGTCCATTCCTATCCCATTCCCTTCCATGGTGAAGAAGGCGAAGAAAACACCGGAATTTGATTTGAACATGCTTCAAGTGTTCAAAAAGGTTGAGGTAACCATACCACTCCTTGATGCTATTCAATAAATTCCAAAGTATGCAAAATTTTTGAAAGACTTGTGCACACAGAAGGATAGGATAGGAAAATTAGAGACATTATCCTTGGGTAGTTCAATTTCTTCTTTGATGGAACCTATTCCAAGAAAATGTGGTGACCCTGGGCCGTGCTTAGTGTCTTGTCGTATTAGTGAACACACTTTTCATGATTGTATGTGTGACTTGGGAGCTTGTGTAAGCATCATGCCACTTTCTATCAATGTGCGGTTGAATTTAGCTCCATTGAAGAAGTCGGCGGCGAGGTTTGCTTTAGCCGATAAAAGTGTGATCACAGTGATGGGATAGCGGAAGATGTACTCGTGGCAATTAAGGATTTGGTTTTTCTGGTTGACTTTACCTCCTTGAAATGCCTCCAGCAGAAAATAGAAGTTCATCCTCCATTCTACTTGGTAGACCCTTCCTCAAAACCTCCAAATTCAAGTTAGATGCCTTCACCAGTATATATTCCTTTGGGGTTGGAGACAAGATTATCAAGTTCAATTTAGAGGAAGCCATGAAACATCCTCCCGAAGAACATTCCGTGCTCCGATGTGATGTGATTGATGAAGTGGTAGCAGAAGTGCAAGAAGAAGACCATGACAAGTTGTGCTACCCCATTGTTGAGGAGACGGATGACCAAGAGGATGAACATGAGGAAGTTGTCAAGAACGAGTCCCATGAGCTTGATGAAAAGGAACCTCATCTTGAGACAAAAAGTGAACTGAAGCCCCTTCCATCTCATTTGAAGTATGCTTTCTTAGAGGATAACCAAAGGTTTTCGGTCATTATTGCTAGTGAGCTCTCAAGTGAAGAAGAGGGAAAGCTCCTAGATGTTCTAAGAAAGTACAAGAAAGCAATAGGATGGAGCCTGGCGGATATTGTGGAAATTGACCCCTGCAAGTGCATGCATCGGATATTTCTCCAAGACGGAGCTAAGCCAGTTAGGCAACCGCAAAGGAGGCTAAACCCAACCATCCTTGATGTAGTGAAGAAAAAGGTCACCCGATTACTGGATGCGGATATCATATACCCCATCTCCGACAGTGAGTGGGTGAGCCCGGTTCAGGTTGTCCCCAAGAAGTCGGGCATCACAACGGTCAAGAAGGATGACGGTGAAATGGTCACTAAAAGAGTACAAAATGCGTGGCGAGTATGTATTGACTACAAAAGATTGAACGCTGCCACACGGAAGGACCATTACCCCTTACCCTTCATCGATCAGATGCTAGACCGCTTGGCAGGTAAATCTCACTACTGCTTTCTTAATGGATTTACTGGCTACTTCCAGATACATATTGCTCCTGAAGATCAGGAAAAGACCACGTTTACTTGTCTATTCGGCACCTTTGCCTATAAAAGGATGTCATTTGGACTATGTAACGCACCCGCTACTTTTTAGCGGTGTATGACGAGTGTCTTCTCCGATCTAATGGAGAATTATCTGGAAGTCTTTATGGATGACTTCAGCGTTTATGGTACTTCATTCGATTGTTGTTTAGAGAGCTTGGCCAAGGTCCTAGCTAGATGTATTGACACTAACCTTGTCTTAAATTTTGAAAAATGTCACTTTATGGTACGACAAGGTATAGTGTTAGGACATGTAGTATCTCATGAAGGCATTTCTGTGGACCCGGCCAAAGTCGATGTTATCACCACTTTGCCTCACCCCTCATCCGTGAGGGTTTGGGACATACAGGATTTTATAGGCACTTTATTAAGGACTTCAGCAAGATTGCTTTGCCATTGTCGCGCCTACTCCAAAAAGATGTGGATTTTGAGTTTGATAGTGAATGTGTAAAAGCTTTTGAAGAGCTAAGGAGAGTTCTTACCACGGCACCAATTGTGCGAGGCCCCAACTGGACGTTGCCATTTGAGATAATGTGCGATGCATCAAACCATGTTGTAGGTGCCACGCTTGCACAGCGCGATGGTAAACTCCCCTTTGTCATTGCTGATTCTTCTAAGACACTAGATGCAGCACAATCCAACTATACCACTACTGAAAAAGAACTCCTAGCTATTGTTCATGCTTTAGATAAATTCAGATCTTATTTGCTAGGTTCAAAGATAGTGGTATACACGGATCATGCAACTTTAAAGTACTTATTGACAAATAATGAGTCAAAGCCTAAACTCATACATTGGATCTTGCTTTTGCAAGAATTCGACATTGAGATTAGGGACCGGAGTGGATCTCAAAACCTGGTTGCGGATTATTTAAGCCGCATTGAGAATTTAAAAATTGATCCATTCCCGATCAATGACTCATTCCCATTAGATAGTTTGCATGCTGTGTCCGATAGCTTTCCTTGGTTTGCCCCAATGGCGAACTACTTGGTTGCAAAAATCTTCCCTCCCAACTTTTCAAGAAACCAAAGGGACAAGTTGAGGAGTGATTCCAAATACTATATTTGGGATGACTCTCACTTGTGGAAGAGGGGCGTGGACCAAGTAATTCAAAGATGTGTCCCGGAGTCTGAATTCCAACCAATTCTTGAAGCTTGTCATTCGTCCGAATGTGGTGGCCACTTTGGCCCACAAAGGACTGCTAAAAAAGTGTTGGATTGTGGATTCTTGTGGCCAACCTTATTCAAGGATGCTAACCAGTTATGTGTGTCTTTCCATCAGTGTCAAAAGTCAGGAAACACATTCCAAAGGGATGAAATGCCTTAGCAACCTATGTTGTTTTGTGAGATATTTGATGTATGGGGCATTGACTTTATGGGACCGTTTCCCAACTCTAGTGGGTATCTGTATATTCTGTTAGCAGTTGACTACGTGTCAAAGTGGGTGGAGGCCATACCTACCCGCCTTGACGACGCCAATACCGTTGTTTCTTTCATTAGGAATCACATTGTATGCCATTACGGGTCACCACGAGCAATCGTGAGCGACCAAGGATCCCACTTTTGTAACAGGAAGGTAGAAGCATTGCTCAAGCGCTATGGAGTGTTGCATAAGGTTACTACTGCTTATCATCCGCAAACAAATGGACAAGCAGAAGTGTCCAACCAGGAAATCAAGAGAATCTTGGAGAAAATGGTCAATCCGCAAAGAAAGGATTGGAGCCTCCGGTTAGGAGATGCACTATGGGTGTATAGAACGGCCTACAAGACTCCGATATGGATGAGTCCTTTCCGGATTGTCTATGGTAAGGCATGCCACCTTCCGGTGGAGATTGAGCATCGAGCCTATTGGGCGGTAAAGTAGTGCAACATGGACTTGGCCAAGGATGGTGAAGCTAGGAAGTTACAACTAGAAGAGCTTGAGTGTTTGAGGAACGAGTCATATGAGAATGCCCGAAACTACAAGGAAAAGACTAAAGCATTCCATGACCATCACATCCGGAAGAAGGACTTTTAAGAAGGTGATGAGGTCCTCCTCTACAACTCAAGGCTCCGATTCATGCCTGGCAAGCTCCGCTCTAGATGGAAAGGACCTTTCAAGGTGAAGGAGATGAAGCCTTACGGAGTGGTGGAATTGTTTGATCCCAAGAGTGAAGCAATTTTTAAAGTGAATGGACATAGAGTGAAGAAGTATCATGGTTGCAAGCCCCCAAAAGAGCTAGATGTGTACATATTGGAGGATGCACCATGGAGAGAGGAAGCTTAAGAAAAGGACCGTCCAACTTAAGGACGTTAAAGAAAAGTGCTTGGTGGGAGGCACCCCACCGTGGTAAGATCTTCCTTGTTTATACCATCTTATTTGTATCCTTAGTTTCTTGTGAATTTTGTGATCTCTTGATGATTGATTGAGTACATAGGAATGCTAGCTTTGTTGATTTTGTATCCTTAGTTTCTTGTGAATTTTATGATCTCTTGATGATTGATTGACTGCATAGGAATGCTAGCTTTGTTGATTTTGTTGGATAGATAGGATGTTCATATAGATAGGATGTGGAAAAAGAAAAAGAAAACAAAAAAATTCTTTGAAGAAGGGCACCGACGCGCCAGCGCACAGTACGCGCGCGCGCCGGTAGCGCAATTCCACTCTTGGGCCAAATACCCGAGAGTCATGCCCACTTTGTGCCCAACTCGCGCTAGGCACCCACGTGTTCGCGTACATGCCGCCTGCACGCACCATTGCAATTTAACCATCGACGCACAAGCGCACGGTGCGCACGCGCTGATGGAGATATGTGGGCTCTCTGGTACAAAAACCAGAGAATTGTGCCACAGATGGGCCAACCCTGTGCCAAAAGTGACGCGTCCGCGCGATGTGCGCGTCCACGCCAGTCACGAAATACCTCTAGCACGTGTCCGCGCAAGGTGTGCGTCCGCGCGCTTGCCTCACTGATTCACTCTGGTACAAGAACCAGAGACTTGAGCCAACTTTGTGCTACTTTTGTGCCTGAGGCACAACTTCCCTCGCGCGCGCGCGTCACTGACGCACACGCGTCCTCTGCTAGCACCCTCACCGACGCGCCAGCGCACCTTGCGCGCACGCGCCGGTTGCGCGAGTCAGTTTTATACTTTCACGCCTGGTCCTGTTTTCTTTCTCCCTCAACCCCTTTTCTTTCTTAGTTTCTTTTCCTTCTCCCTCCATTATTTCCCTTTTCTTCTTCTTCTTCTTCCCTAACCCACCATCACTGTCTCCGGCCACTCACCGGCGACAACCACCTTTTCCGGTGGCACTACACTTCCCCTATTTTCTCTCTCATCTTCATAAAAGAAGATTCAACCTTGTTCCTTCATACTTTTCAAGGTTTCACTTCTTCCATTTCTTTACTTCCATTTTCCTTTGCATTATTTCTTCTAGTTAGATGCTTCTTATTGCCTTACTTAGTTTCTCTTTTACTTGCATGATGATGTTTCTTGCTTTTTGTTTGCTTACTTTTCCTTTTTCCTTATTTCTCCATGGATGTTGAATTTGAGCTTAATTTGCATTAATAGATCTTTTGTCATTCTTTTTCCTACCTTTGCCATTGTGTGATGTTTATGTGATGATTGATGTTCCATTTTGGGCTTTGAATTGGTTTAGTATTGATGACAAGTCATCCTAGCCTAATTTTACTAGTCTTTTTCTTTGATTTTCAATAGGTTTTATGCACTTTCTTGGGTCACAAGTAAGCCATTTGGGTGGAATTTCATGTTTCCTTAGATTCAATTAACCATGGATGAATTGATGTATTTTCATGAGTTTTGTGCCATAATTGCTTAGATGACAAGAAAAAGAATAACTCTCATGATTATAGCATAGCTTTGATGCAATTGTTGATTGATGATAGGGGGAAAAAAGCGTGGAAGAAGGTTGAAGAAAAGGGGATAGCAAGGGGCAAGAAGAAGCACTCACGTTTGAGCTCAAGTTTGCTTTAAACTTGGATTCAAACGTGGGGAAGAGAGCAACCACACCCTGGAGGCACACCAAGTTTGCACCAACGTTTGCCTCAAACTTGAGGTCAAACATTGGCTTGAAGATTCTTCACCCATAAGAAGCAACGTTTGCGCCAACGTTTGCCTCAAACTTGAGGTCAAACGTTGGCGCCACAAGAACAAGCAAAAGCACCCCTGAAGCATGGCAGCGTTTGCACCAACATTTACCTCAAACGTGAGGTCAAACGTTGGCCACCTCTTAGCATGGAAGAGCACCCCTGCTTGATGGTTTAATTAAGCCACGTTTGCGCCAACGTTTGCCACAAACGTTAGGCCAAACGTTGGCTAGAAGAGCTGCTTGGGAAGGGCCACGTTTGAGCTCACGTTTGACCTCAAACGCTAGCTCAAACGTGGATGACAGCAACTTGGCCAAGCTGCATAATGTCACACACGAAGACGTTTGAGTCAACGTTTGCCTCAAACGTTGACTCAAAAGTGAATGGTTCATGGTCCGGTTCACAAGTGGATTTCTTCCCAACACCATGAGCAATCAACAGAGGCTATTATCAACCCAATTCCATCAAGGCCAAGGCCCAATTCAAGGCTTGAAGATCATTAGAAGAAAGTGTATAAATAGAAGTTAGTTTGATTTAAGGGACATCAACTTTTACTTTTGAATTTGTACCTCTTAGAGGAATTTACTCACTGTAACTTGGATCTGGGAAAGGAATTCAATTCTCTTCCTCTTTGATTTTCTCATTTTCTTTATTGCAATTCTTGCTTGAGTCTTGGGTGTGGAGAATTGAGGAAATTTTGTCTAAATCTCACCTTGAGATCTCTGTTTTCGTTTCACTGCACAATTTGAGAAATTGAGATTTGAATTTACTTTTTCTACTGTTTGATCTTTAATTCTCTTGCAATTGATTTTTGAATTGGATCAAAGAAGATAGTGAGATCTAGACTTAGTTTTCTAGTCTCTTGACCCCTGAGATCTGAGATTTCCTTTTTGTTTGAGATCTACTGCAATTAACTTCATCTTTTACTTCTCTGCTTGTTGAAATTTACTTTTTCTTATTTAATTTCTGCAATCCCAATTCCCAATTCCTTTTATAATTCAAGCAATTTACATTTCTTGCACTTTAAGCTTCAGTTATTTACATTTCTTGCAATCTAAGTTTCTGCAATTTATACTTCTTGTACTTTAAGATTCACAGCTCTTTTAATTCTTCTGCACTTTAAATTCTTGTCAATTACCCCTCTCCCTTTACAATTCATGCAATTTAGCTTCTGTCAATTACAAATCACTTAAATCAACTCTTGTTCGCTTGACTAAATCACCCACTAAACTAAAATTGCTCAATCCTTCAATCCCTATGGGATCGACCTCACTCACGTGAGTTATTATTACTTGATGCGACCCGGTACACTTGCCGGTGAGTTTTGTGTTGAATCGTTTTGCACACATCAAGTTTTTGGCGCCGTTGCCGGGGATTGAAATAGATTGACAATGATTAAGTGAAGTGGAGATCTAGATCAAGCACTTTTTCTTTTCTGTTTCTTTAACTTTTGACTAACATGCTAACTGTTTGAATTTTTTGCTTAAGCTAACTAACATTTCACTTCAGCCATGGATTGAAGTGTTATTGCCTTTCTGGTGTTGTGTGATTCTTATGCTTCGGTTGTATGTCAGGTACAAGGAGAATTATACCCACTTTTTGTGAACAAGACGAAAGAACCCTCAGAAGATTAAGAAGAGCTGAAAGAGGAAAAAACATTGTTGGAGAAGAGGATTCAGAAGAAGAGTTCCAAGATATGAAGGAACACTTGACAAATCCACCAAATGGAGCAGAAGGAGCAGCCAATAACAACAATAATCCACCACAGAGAAGAGTTTTGGCCTCCTACACATGTGCAGATCCTAGACAGTGTGGGAGTAGCATTCTCACCCCAAATGTTAATGCAAATAACTTTGAACTAAAGCCACAACTCATCACCTTGGTTCAAAACAATTGTTCTTATGGAGGAAGACCACTTGAAGACCCTAACTAACACTTGTCCATCTTCTTAAGGATTTGTGACACTGTCAAAACCAATAGTGTGCACCCTGACAGTTACAAGCTACTGCTATTTCCATTTTCTCTCAGAGACAAAGCCACTCAATGGTTGGAATCCTTCCCAAGAGACAGCATCAACAATTGGGATGATCTAGTAACCAAGTTCCTTGCCAAGTTTTACCCACCTCAAAGAGCTATTAGATTGAAGACTGAAGTACAAACATTTACTCAAATGGATGTTGAACCCTTGTACGAAGCATGGGAACGATACAAAGCTCTAATCAAGAAGTGTCCACCGGGAATGTTCAGTGAGTGGGACAGATTGCAGAATTTCTATGAAGACTTGACACTGAAATCTCAAGAGGCTTTGGATTACTCAGCAGGAGGCTCTTTACAACTAATGAAAACGGCAGAGGAAGCCCAAAATCTCATTGATATGGTGGCCAACAACCAGTATTTCTTTGCTCACCAAAGGCAACGCCAACCATCACAAAGGAAAGGAGTGATGGAGTTGGAAGGAGTGGACTCAATCCTAGCTCAAAACAAAATGATGCAGCAGCAAATTCAACAACAATTTGAGCAAATGGCCAAGAAGATTGATAGCTGATACACGAAAAACTTGTCTCATAACAAATTTCCTTCGGCAAGTGTACCGAATTTGTCGTCAAGTAAAAACTCACAATAGAGTGAGGTCGAATCCCACAGGGATTGATTGATCAAGCAACTTTAGTTAGAGGAATGTTCTAGTTGAGTGAATCAGAATTTGGGTTGAGAATTGCAGAAAATTAAATGGCGGGAAAGTAAATAACAGAAAAGTAAATGCTAGAAATAAAGAGCTGGATGTAAATGACGGAAAGTAAATTGCAGAAGCTTAAATGGGAATGGGGTAATTGCTCATAAAAGTAAATGACAGAAATTAAAGAGAATGGGTAAGATCAGAAATAGGGAGTTCATTGGGCTCAGGAGATGTTGCATTCTCCGGATCAATTTCATTTTCTTCTCTTCCTCAATCAATGCACTCATTGATCTCCTTGGCAATCTTAAGTGATCGAATTACAATTCCTTGTAATTCAATCTCTCAAATCTTGATCAATAGCCAATTCCTTGGTCAATTGCTCATGAGAAGAGATGAAGTATGGTCACTGATTATACCACATGCATTTCCCAAATCAAGTATTGAGAGGATTAAAGTCACATATCCATCCAAACCCAATTTAGTCCAGCATGAGAAAGTATTTCTAGCATAATCTCTTCATTCCTCTTTCAAGGTTCAGAAGAGATCCAAGTTTGAATAGCTTCTTTTCCAAGATAACTACCCAATTGGATGAAGATCAAAAGCTTTCAAGTAAAATCAAGAGGAAAGATAGAAGAAGAATAATGAAAACTAGTATTGATCCATCAAATTACAACAGAGCTCCCTAACCCAATGAAAGGGGTTTAGTTGTTCATAGCTCTGGAAAATGAAAACAAAGATGGAGAATACATGATGAAACTAGAAGTACAAAGAAAGTAAAATACAGAGAGTAGTTCTATGCCAAGAGGCTCCCTATAATTTCCAACTCCCTTTTTCAATTCAAAGCTACTCCTATATATACTACTTTTCTGATATTCTAGTTGGCTCTTTAAGCCTTGGGTATGGGCCTTTGGATCTTAAGTTTGAAGCAGTTATCTTCTTCATTGGGCTTGGCTTTACTTGCAGAGAGAAAGTGTGAAGTGGACAGAGACTTTAGCTCAGGACGTTAATGGTGTTAACGTTCAGTGAAAATATGGGTTCGAGAACGTTAGTGACAATTACCTTTTTCACTAACGTTCCTCACTAGAGTAAGAGCCACGTTAACTTCAACGTTAGTGGTGTAAATCATGTTGCTTGTATGTGAAGTTTGTATTCGTAGGTTTTGATGAATGACAAACCAACAAACGACATGAAAGACAAACCAACAAACAACTTGAATGAACAAGCATGTTGAAAGATCAACCAACATTCAACATTGAGGAATGAAGAGTTGAAAGCAACACAACAACAACAAGAAACTCAAGTCCACAACATTTGAAGACAAGTATAGTATCTTAGGACTTAGGTAACTTCTTGTTAAGAACCAATTGCTAAATCTCTCAACACACACTCACAAAATGTTTTGATGCACATCTTGCAATTCGATGCTAGCCAAATGGTTTAAAAACTTGTTTTCAAAGGTACAAAAGCATAGGAATTGACTCCAACAAGTTTGAGATCAATCCTAAGCATTTTGAAGTGATTTTAAGCCATTCTTTAAGGTTTGCATCGATGCACACTCATCTTGCATCGATGCAAAGCATGCAACGACTTTTTGCATCGATGCAAAGATGTTTGCATCGATGCAACCTAGCTGAAAATTCAAATTTCAGCTTCAAAGACACATTTGCATCGATGCAAAGTGTTATGCATCGATGCAAATGATTCAAAAACATAAAAAACGGCTAGTTTTAACAAAACGGCTCCATCCCATTAACTCCCCAACGTTTCTAAGGTTTGGGAAGTCTATAAATAGATGGATTGAAGCCTTATTTCACACATGTGAGTATTTGCAAACTATCTTGTTCATATTCTTTCATTTTACACTTTTTTAAGGTGTTATAATACACAATTTGAGAGAGCAATATCAATTGGTTCAATAGTGCTAAATTTGTAATCATACACTCTTCTAGAGAGTACTCATTTCATCTCAACAATTCTTTGAGAATTGTTTTCTTGTAACACTTTGTAAATTGGAGTGTGATCTCCAAGGTTGAGTCAAGAGTTATAAACACTATAGTCGGTGAGGATACCAAAGAAGTATACTAAGTACTCAAGGCAAATCTTAGAGAAGGAATCTCTAAGTGGAGTGGGTTAGTATACGAGTGGTGATCATATACCGTGAGGTGTTAGAAACTAAGGACTCGGATTGTAAAAGGTTTTGCGCGAGCACCTTGAAGCTTGGCAATAGTGGAACTTCTCAATAGCGATTGAGAAAGAAAGTGGACGTAGGACAAGGATTGTGCCGAACCACTCTAAATAGCGTTTGCATCTCTCCAAACTCATCTCTTCTATATTATTGTCTTTTACCTTTGAGCAAATAAATTGTGATCGAAAAGTAGCTTCGTAAGTACTTAAGGAATAGCTTAAGTCCGATTGGTGAAAAGCTTGATCAATTTATTTGAGTTGGTGTCTATTGGAAAGTAAAAGCTCCTTATAAATGCTTAGCAATTGAGTTAAGCTCTTGGAAAAATACTAGTACAATAACACTTTTGTATATTGTCTTTAACTTTCGCAAAAAGATTCATTGTTGTTGCAATACTCAATTCACCCCCCCTCTTGAGTAATTGTGCATAGGTTCTACAAGTGGCATCAGAGCTTAACCCTTTGAAAGACTTAACCGTTTAAGGGAAAAGATCATGGCAAGCACAAGCTTTAACAACAACAACACTAGTGAAGGTAACTTAACCGCTAGACCTCCTCTTTTTAGCGGAACAAATTACTCTTATTGGAAAAATAAGATGAGAATTTGGATCCGTTCTCAAGATGTGAGAATTTAGAAAGTGATTGAGAATAGAAATCACATTCCAACAAAGACAACAAGCGCTAAAGAAGGAGAAGTCTCCGTCTTAAAGCAAGTACCGAAAGGAGAAGATGAATATAGTGACGATGATTGGAAGAAAGTGGCAATGAATGATAAAGCCATCAACTTCATTCATTGTGCACTTAACGAGCATGATTATATGAAGATCTCTACATGTGAAACCGCTAAAGAGATTTGGGATAAACTCCAAATCACTTACGAAGGAACCGACCACGTTAAAGAATCAAAGGTATTTATGTTGGTTCATGAATGGGAAAATTTTAAAATGAAAGATGAAGAGAGCATTGAAGAAGCTCTTGAAAGACTCTCCAAGATCTTCAACAATCTAAGCATGCTTGGCACAAAATACAATGATAAACAAATTGTAACCAAGGTGCTTACAAGCCTTACACCAAAATGGAACTCCAAAGTGAACGCCATTGTGGAAGGAAGGCTCTATGATCAACTTACATTTGATCAACTACGAGGTAATCTTCTCACCTATGAAATGACTATGCTAAATAGACAAAAAGGTGAAGAAAGCAAGAAGAAAAGTCTCGCCCTTAAAACAACATCACTACAAGAAGAAAGTGATGATAATGAAGAAGAAGGAGATGAAGAATTTGCACTCTTATTAAAAAGATTCAATAAGTTTGCAATGAAGAAAAACTTCAAGAGCAAAACAAAGGTACCAAAATGCTATGAGTGTGAAGAAGTTGGACACATTAAACCCAATTGTCCAAAACTTCAAAAGGAGGACAAAAATAAGAAATTTAAGAAGAAGGAGAAAGCATACATATCATGGGAGAACGAGGATGAATCCGACTCCGATGACGACGAGGTTGCAAATCTTTGCTTAATGGCAAGCGAAGAAAAGGTTAGTAATGACAACTCCACTTCTTTTAATTTACAAGATGAATATGATGCCTTACTTGAGGTGTACACAAAACTTACCCAAGATTATTCTCTCCTAAAGAAAAAGAATATGGATCTTTTAAAACAAAATGAGATGTTGAAAAACGAGAATATCAATCTTGGAAAAGATAAGTGTAGCACAAGTAGTGATCCATACAAATCTTAAGAACACTTTAGCTAAGTTCAATGAATCTTCAAAGAACTTAGATAAAATGTTGAAAAACCAAAAGCATGTTCATAATAAGGAAGGTTTAGGTTTTGAAAAAGGAAAATTTAAAAATACTAAAACTCCTATTAGGCAACCGCAAGCCCAAAAGGCAAGCATGCCTAAAAGGAATGAAGCCTTTAAACATCCTCCTCAACATGCTTCATTTAGAAATTATAATCACAATGCATATAGATCAAAAGATGTTGCATTTAGGAAACAACCTAGGCAACCATTTAGAAACATGCATAGGATGCATAATCCAAATGTCATATGTCATTATTGTAATAAAGTAGGTCATATAGCACCCATATGCTTTACTAGAATTAAACATATAAACTTTCGTAGTCAAGATACGAGATGGGCACCTTATGGGCATTATGCTCATACTAACCATCAAGGACCCAAATTCACTTGGGTACCTAAATCCCAATTTTAATTGTTTTGTAGGTACGTGTTGGAGCTAAGGATACAAATTGGTATGTTGATAGTGGATGCTCCAAACACATGACCGGCGATGAATCAAAGTTCACCGCAATAGAGCCTACAAACGGAGGAAACGTGATCTATGGAGACAACAACACCGGCAAAGTAATCAGCGTTGGAAAAGTTGGTAAAAATTCTTCTACCTCCATAGATAATGTTATACTTGTCAAAGGTCTCAAACATAATCTCATTAGTGTTAGCCAACTTTGTGACAAAGGAAACTTAGTCACCTTTGATTCAAAATGTTGTTTGATAAAAAGGCAAGACACTAATGAAATTGTGCTAATTAGGCACCGTGTTGACAATGTATACATGATTAATCTAGATGAAGTTTCCTCAAATGATGTGAAATGCCTTGTTAGTAAAAATGATGAAACTTGGTTATGGCATTGTAGAGTAGCTCATGCTAACATGGACCATCTTAGCAAGTTTGTCTCTAAAGAGTTAGTAATTGGCTTACCAAAGCTACGTTTTGAAAAAGACGTCCTTTGCGACGCATGTCAAAAGGGAAAACAAGTAAAGGCCTCTTTTAAATCCAAAAACATTGTTTCAACAACAAGGCCATTACAACTTTTGCACATGGATTTATTTGGTCCTTCTAGGACTATGAGCTTTGGTGGCAATTACTATGCTTTAGTTATTGTTGATGATTACTCTCGATTTACATGGACCTTGTTCCTAGCAAACAAGAGTGATGCATTTCGAGCATTCAAAAGATTAGCCAAAGTTATTCAAAATGAAAAGAATTTGCATATATCATCTATTAGAAGTGATCATGGTGGAGAATTTGAAAACAATCTTTTTGAAACTTTTTGTAAAGAAAATGGCATTGAGCATAACTTTTCCTCTCCTAGAACACCACAACAAAATGGTGTGGTTGAAAGGAAAAATTGTCATTTAGAAGAAATGGCGAGAACTATGCTCAATGAGGCTAATATTCCTAAGTACTTTTGGGCGGATGCGGTTAGTACCGCGTGTTATGTTATGAATAGGATTATCATTCGACCTATTCTTAAGAAAACACCGTACGAATTGTACAAAGGAAGAAAGCCAAATATTTCCCACCTTCACGTCTTTGGCTGTAAATGCTTTATTCTAAATAATGGAAAAGATAACTTAGGCAAATTTGATGCTAAGGCTGATGAAGGAATCTTCTTAGGCTACTCTTTAACTAGCAAAGCTTTTAGAGTATATAATAAACGCATCATGACTATGGAAGAAAGTATTCATGTCGCTTTTGATGAAACTAACCGTTGTTGTGCTAGAAAAGATTTTGATGAAAATGTAGAAAACTTTGATTCACTAAATTTGAATGGTGAAGACAAAGAAAAAGATTTAAATGAAGCCTCTACAACAAAGGATAGTGTTCAAGTTGAAGAAATTGAACCATCACAAGCACAAATAAATGCACTTCCAAAGGACTGACGTACTTCAAAGGATCATCCTCTAGACAACGTCATTGGTGATGTTTCGAAAGGGGTAACAACTCGATCCACTTTTAGAAATTTATTTGCATATAGTGCTTTTGTTTCTCAAATTGAACCATCTACCATTGAGTCCGCAATTGATGATGAACATTGGGCTATGGCAATGCAAGAGGAGCTTAACCAATTCAAACGAAATGACGTTTGGGAATTGGTGCCTAAACCAAGTAATCAAACAATTGTAGGAACAAAATGGGTTTTTAGAAATAAACTCGATGAAAATGGTACAATTGTTAGAAACAAAGCTAGATTGGTAGCTAAAGGTTATAATCAAGAGGAAGGCATTGATTATTACGAAACTTATGCTCCCGTAGCTAGATTAGAAGCTATTAGGATGTTACTTGCTTTTGCATCCTCTTATAACTTCAAACTTTATCAAATGGATGTTAAGAGTGCCTTTCTTAATGGTTTCATTCAAGAAGAAGTATATGTTGAACAACCTCCCGGTTTTGAGGATTATGAAAATCCTAATCATGTTTTTAAACTCAAGAAAGCTCTTTATGGTCTTAAACAAGCTCCAAGAGCTTGGTATGAACGTTTGAGCAAGTTTTTAATAGAAAAAGGTTTTAGAAGAGGGAAGGTTGATACAACTTTATTTATCTTGATTGAAAACAAAAATATCCTTTTGGTACAAGTTTACGTCGATGACATAATATTTGGTTCAACTAACGAATCACTTTGCAAGTTTTTCTCAAACCTCATGCAAAGTGAATTTGAAATGTCCATGATGGGAGAACTCAACTTCTTCCTTGGTCTTCAAATCAAACAAGGAAAAGAAGGAACTTTCGTTGGCCAAACCAAATATTGCAAGGAATTGCTCAAAAGATTTGGAATGGACAATGCTAAGGCAATGGACACACCAATGAGCACTACTTGCTACCTTGACAAAGATGAACAAGCCATTGTTTTGTAGGTTTATGAGTTGATGAATGAGTGATTAATCTTGAGGTAGTTTGAAGAATTTGAAGATTATAAACAATGGAGGATCAACAAATTGAAGTTTATATTATGTTTATTTGATTATATGAATTGTTAAACTAACTCCTAGTAAGCTAAGGATTTCTATTATGGTTTAAATACTTTGATATTTCCTTCATAATTTTGTTTAATGATTAATGCTTGTATGCTTATTTGGTGAATAACTCAAAATAGGCTTGGTACCCCTATTTTAAGTTAATGTGCATGCTTTAATATATTTCACTTCTTTAGGGGGAATTATGCATGCTTGTTATATATAAAAAGAGGAAATCAAATTCTTTTTGAAAGGGGGAATATCTCATCCTTGAGATTAATAGAGATATTGAACTTAAAAAAAAAAAAATTCATTGTTTTATGCATGCTTCTATGACACATTTCAAACTCCTTTCTTTTTGATAATGTCAAAAGGGGGAAGAGAAGTTTGAGGATATTTGAAATTTTGAACTCTTGAAAAATTCAAAGTTTGAGGATTTGAAAAGAAGAAATAAGTTTGCGAAACAATGATTTCAAAAAGACTTCCGCTAAGCAAAAACTTTGATATCTAAATCGTTTTCTTTGATAAACGCCCTTTAAGGGAACAAATGCACATATTTAGGGGGAACTCCTGCAAAATTTTTTTTGTGAAGTCTTCTCCAAAGCTTTCTATAAAACAAAGTGCATTATTGTTGCTTTCAAAATCATTTATAAATGCATATCCTCAAAATTGGTTTGTCATTATCAAAAAGGTGGAAATTGTAAATCATGTTGCTTGTATGCGAAGTTTGTATTCGTAGGTTTTGATGAATGACAAACCAACAAACGACATGAAAGACAAACCAACAAACAACTTGAATGAACAAGCATGTTGAAAGATCAACCAACATTCAACATTGAGGAATGAAGAGTTGAAAGCAACACAACAACAACAAGAAACTCAAGTCCACAACATTTGAAGACAAGTATAGTATCTTAGGACTTAGGTAACTTCTTGTTAAGAACCAATTGCTAAATCTCTCAACACACACTCACAAAATGTTTTGATGCACATCTTGCAATTCGATGCTAGCCAAATGGTTTAAAATCTTGTTTTCAAAGGTACAAAAGCATAGGAATTGACTCCAACAAGTTTGAGATCAATCCTAAGCATTTTGAAGTGATTTTAAGCCATTCTTTAAGGTTTGCATCGATGCACACTCATCTTGCATCGATGCAAAGCATGCAACGACTTTTTGCATCGATGCAAAGATGTTTGCATCGATGCAACCTAGCTGAAAATTCAAATTTCAGCTTCAAAGACACATTTGCATCGATGCAAAGTGTTATGCATCGATGCAAATGATTCAAAAACATAAAAAACGGCTAGTTTTAACAAAACGGCTCCATCCCATTAACTCCCCAACGTTTCTAAGGTTTGGGAAGTCTATAAATAGATGGATTGAAGCCTTATTTCACACATGTGAGTATTTGCAAACTATCTTGTTCATATTCTTTCATTTTACACTTTTTTAAGGTGTTATAATACACAATTTGAGAGAGCAATATCAATTGGTTCAATAGTGCTAAATTTGTAATCATACACTCTTCTAGAGAGTACTCATTTCATCTCAACAATTCTTTGAGAATTGTTTTCTTGTAACACTTTGTAAATTGGAGTGTGATCTCCAAGGTTGAGTCAAGAGTTATAAACACTATAGTCGGTGAGGATACCAAAGAAGTATACTAAGTACTCAAGGCAAATCTTAGAGAAGGAATCTCTAAGTGGAGTGGGTTAGTATACGAGTGGTGATCATATACCGTGAGGTGTTAGAAACTAAGGACTCGGATTGTAAAAGGTTTTGCGTGAGCACCTTGAAGCTTGGCAATAGTGGAACTTCTCAATAGCGATTGAGAAAGAAAGTGGACGTAGGACAAGGATTGTGCCGAACCACTCTAAATAGCGTTTGCATCTCTCCAAACTCATCTCTTCTATATTATTGTCTTTTACCTTTGAGCAAATAAATTGTGATCGAAAAGTAGCTTCGTAAGTACTTAAGGAATAGCTTAAGTCCGATTGGTGAAAAGCTTGATCAATTTATTTGAGTTGGTGTCTATTGGAAAGTAAAAGCTCCTTATAAATGCTTAGCAATTGAGTTAAGCTCTTGGAAAAATACTAGTACAATAACACTTTTGTATATTGTCTTTAACTTTCGCAAAAAGATTCATTGTTGTTGCAATACTCAATTCACCCCCCCCCTCTTGAGTAATTGTGCATAGGTTCTACAAGTGGCACAAACGTTGCCACTAACGTTGCCTCTATGTCCTTCGCACACGTTATTGGGACTCACCTTTCCCAATAACGTTAAGAAGTCTCCCCCTTCCTTACGTTAGAGTCCACGTTAACTTAGTTAACATGGCTCTTTTAACGTAGGCTTGCCAACATTCGAGAATGTTAGTGACACTTACCTTTGTCACTAACGTTCCAATGTGCCCTTAGCTCCCACGTTAGAGTCCACATTAACTAGGTTAACGTGGACTCTAACGTGGCTGTGCTAGCCATCTCCAACGTTAGTGACAAAGGTGAATGTCACTAACGTTGGCTCATCATCTCTCCTCCTCACGTTAGCTTCCACGTTAACTAAGTTAACGTGGGAGTTAACGTGGCTCATTGTGGCTTGTGTGGCCTCCTTCCAACGTTAGTGACAATGTTAGGTGTCACTAACGTTGGCGATCACCTTCCTTCTTCACGTTAGCTTCCACGTTAACTAGGTTAACGTGGGAGTTAACGTGGCTTATTGGGGCTTGTGTGGGTTAATCCCAACGTTAGTGACAATGTTTGGTGTCACTAACGTTGTCGACCACCTACTTTCTTCACGTTAGCTTCCACGTTAACTAGGTTAACGTGGGAGTTAACGTGGCTTATTGTGACTTGGCCAACGTTAGTGACAAAGTTGAATGTCACTAACGTTGGCTTCCCCTTTACCTCTTAACGTTAGAGGCCACGTTAACTAAGTTAACGTGGCTCTTATCGTGGCCACTTATGAGCTTGGTCCAACGTTAGTGATAAAGTTAAATGTCACTAACGTTGGCTCCCTTTCCTTTCTTCCACGTTAGAGTTCACGTTAACTTAGTTAACGTGACTCTTAACGTGGGCAATGATGGCTTCGAGAGCGTTATTGGCGATTACTTTTCTCATTAACTTTGCAAGTTACTCCCATTCCACATTAGTGCTAACGTTAATGTAAGTAACGTAGCCACTAATGTGGTTCTTCTTTGCTTCCTTTGTCCTGAAATCAAGCAATAAAGTGCATCAAAGTTCTAGTCCAAGTCATGGAAAATGCAACATCAAATTTGTCATTAAATTCATGCAAAATCCTCATGAAATCATGTAAAGTGCATAATGTATGCTGGAATCAAGATGTAAGTGAATATCTACCCAAAACTAGCTTATTTTCTAAGAAAATGCATGAAACTACCTAAAAACAATAAAGAAAAGGTCAGTAAAACTGGCCAAAATGCCCTGGCATCAATAGCCTCCAAGTTGCAGCAGTTAACACAAGCCAACCATCAACCACATGGGGGCAAAATGAAGAAACTCAAGAGGAGCAACAGCAAGAACAAGTCCAGTACATGCACAACCAAAATTCTGGGCCAAATGAAGTCTATGGTGATACTTACAACCCTTCATGGAAGAACCACCCCAACCTCAGATGGGGAGATAATCATAACCAGAACCAACAACCATGGTAGAGGAACTCAAATCAAAACACTTCAAGAAATAACCAAAACCGTTACAGAAAACCCCAAAACAACTACCCCAACTCCAACCATTATCCATCCAATAACCAACTCACCAACCAAAATGCCTACCATCCACCATCCACATCTCACAACCAACCGCAGACATCACCAGAATCTCAAAGAATCACTAACCTGGAAACCTTGATAGACAAAATATGGAAACACTAAGAAATGACAGCTAAGAACCAAGAAGCCTCCATAAAGAATATGGAGAGGCAAATTGGTCAGCTCTCTAAACACCTTGCAACAGAGAGACCATCAAGCTCCCTGCCAAGTGACACAATTCCAAATCCTAAGGAAGAGTGCAAGACAATGACAATACAAAGAAGCAAGTGGAGAGTAGCGAGAGGCCAATAGAGGAGGAAAAGCCAACACACGCAAAGGAAGCCAATGATCAAAATGTGATGCCAAACAAGAGCACTGAGAAGCCAAGAAGGAAAGAAGACCAACCAACCACTTTGCAAAAGGGAGAGCTGGTTCCAGGACAGCAGTAAGAGGAGAAGAACTTTACACCTCCATTGCCCTATCCTCAAAGGTTCAGCAAAGAGACTAAGAACCAATACTTCCATAAGTTCCTTGAGACTTTCAAGAAACTGGAGATAAACATTCCACTGGCTGAAGCATTGGAGCAAATGCCACTGTATGCCAAGTTTTTGAAGGAGCTTATCAACAAGAAAAGAAGTTGGCTGGAGAAGGAGACCGTGTTGCTCACCGAAGAATGCAGTGCTGTACTTCAAAAGGGAATCCCACCAAAGCTTAAAGATCCAGGGAGTTTTGTAGTTTCTTG
Organism: Arachis ipaensis; assembly: GCF_059453495.1. NCBI lineage: Eukaryota > Viridiplantae > Streptophyta > Magnoliopsida > Fabales > Fabaceae > Arachis > Arachis ipaensis. The sequence continues at coordinate 113,886,756 of NC_142444.1, read as the reverse complement.
CACCATAGGCAAAATGACATTAGACAAAGCCCTTTGTGATCTTGGAGCTAGTATTAACTTAATGCCTTTATCCATGATGAGAAAGCTGGCTATAGAAGAACTCAAACCCACCAGGATATCACTAGTCATGGCAGATAGATCAATCAAGACACCTAACGGAATTGTGGAAAATCTGTTAGTGAAGGTTGGGGATTTTATCTTTCCCGCGGACTTTGTAATCCTGGATACTGAAGAGGAAGGAAATAATTCAATCATCCTAGGAAGACCATTTCTAGCAACTGCAAGAGCTATTATCGATGTAGAAAAGGGAGAGATGATCTTCAGAGTACACAATGAGCAAATGGTCATAAATGTTTTCAAGTCCATGCAGCACCCCCCGAGCTAGAGGATCACTTGAGAGTGGACATGATAGAGAGCCTGGTGGAAGAAATGTTAGATATTAATCATCATGAGCAGGAAGAGGAAAGTAACCAAGAGACAACAAAAGAGCAAATAGCCGAGATTTCCAATAGCAAAGAGGGGAAGCCAGACAAGAAGGAAGAAGTGCAAAAACAAGAATTGAAGCCATTACCCACCCATCTCAAATATGCATTTCTTGGCACATCAGAGAGCTTCCCAGTGATCATAAATTCATCCCTGACAAAAGAAGAAGAAGGAGAACTACTTGATGTACTCAAAGCTTACAAAGATGCTTTAGGATGGACCATTGACGACCTGAAAGGCATAAGCCCTGCAGTGTGTATGCATAAGATTCTCTTGGATGACAATTCCAAGCCAGTAGTTTAACCTCAGAGAAGGCTAAATCCCACAATGAAGGAAGTTGTCCAGAAGGAAGTAATGAAGTTGTGGAATGCAGGGATAATCTTCCTAATATCTGACAGCTCATGGGTAAGCCCGGTTCAAGTTGTACCAAAGAAAGGAGGAATGACGGTCATCACCAATGAGAAAAATGAGTTAATTCCTACTAGAACAGTGACTTGGTGGAGGATGTGCATAGACTATAGAAGATTGAATGATGCCACAAGGAAAGATCATTTTCCTCTTCCATTCATTGATCGGATGCTGGAAAGATTGGCCGGTCATGCCTATTATTGCTTCTTGGATGGGTATTCTGGGTACAATCAAATTGTGGTGGATCCCAAGGACCAAGAGAAAACTGCCTTCACATGTCCATTTGGAGTTTTTGTATACAGGAGGATGCCCTTTGAGCTATGCAACGCCCCAGCCACATTTCAGAGGTGTATGCTCTCCATTTTCTCTGATATGGTCGAAAAATTTTTAGAGGTCTTCATGGATGACTTTTCTATTTTTGGTGACAATTTCAACGCTTGCCTGAAACATCTAATTATTGTCTTGAAACGGTGCTAAGAAACTAATTTGGTTTTGAACTGGGAGAAGTGCCATTTCATGGTACCCGAAGGGATTGTTCTTGGTCACAAAGTTTCAAGAAAAGGGATAGAGGTCGACAAGGCAAAAGTGGAGATCATAGAAAAACTCCCTCCACCAACTAATATGAAATCTGTTAGAAGTTTCTTGGGGCATGCAGGATTTTATAGAAGGTTTATCAAGGATTTTTCTAAAATAGCCAAACCCTTGAGTAATCTGCTGATGATCGATAATCCTTTTGTCTTTGATGAAACTTGCCAGCATGCCTTTGAAACTTTAAAAAACAGACTCACAACAGCACCAATAATCACACCCCCGAATTGGGAACTACCTTTTGAACTTATGTGTGATGCGAGTGACATAGCAATTGGTGCTGTACTTGGGAAAAAGAAGGGAAACTTGCATCATGTCATATATTATGCAAGTAAGGTTTTGAATGAGGCTAAAAAAAATTATACCACAACAGAAAAGGAGTTGTTGGCTGTAGTTTATGCATTTGACAAATTTAGATCATACTTGATAGGTTCCAAAATTATGGTTTATACTGACCATGCTGCCCTTAAGTATTTAATGTCAAAACAGGATGCTAAACCAAGACTTATCAGGTGGATATTACTCCTACAAGAGTTTGATATTGAAATAAAGGACAGGAAGGGCGCTGAAAACCAAGTTGCTGATCACTTATTGAGGCTACCAAAAGAAACAATTCAAGAAGCCTCACAGCTTGTAAATGAAAGCTTTCCAGACGAACATCTGTTGCAGATCCAACAAGCACCTTGGTTTGTTGACATAGCAAACTACAATGTGGGGAGAAAGATACCTCAAGAATTCTCTAAGCAACAAGTAAAGAAGTTAATCAATGAAGCAAGGAAGTTCTTGTGGGATGAACTTTTCCTGTTCAAAAGATGTTCTGATGGAGTGATTAGGAGATGTGTCCCTGAGAGTGAAATAAGAGATATACTGTGGCATTGTCATGGCTCAGCCTATGGTGGACACTTTGGTCCAGAAAGAACAGCTGCAAAGATACTGCAGAGTGGATTCTATTGGCCAACTATCTTCAAGGATGCCAGAAAGTTTGTTCACCAATGCAACGAATGCCAGAGAGCAGGAGGATTGACAAGAAGGAATGAGATGCCTCAGAATTTTATTCTGGAAGTAGAATTATTTGATCTATGGGGCATTGATTTCATGGGACCCTTTCCCCCTTCCTATTCTTTCAGATATATTTTGGTGGCAGTGGAGTACGTCTCAAAGTGGGTGGAAGCTATAGGCACAACCACTTGTGATGCACAAATTGTCCTTCAATTCCTTAAGAAGCATATTTTCACTAGATATGGAGTTCCCAAGGGTCTTATCAGCGATGGTGGTGGTCACTTCTGCAACAAACAAATGGAGAAACTCCTCTATAAGTATGGAGTAATCCATAAAGTAGCCACACCATACCATCCTCAGACTAATGGCCAGGCTGAATTAGCAAATCGAGAGTTGAAGAGAATTTTAGAAAAAATAGTGGGAAGCACAACGAAAGATTGGGCCAGGAAGTTAGAAGATGCACTCTGGGCATACAGGACAGCTTTCAAAACTCCCATTGGAAAGTCCCCATTTCAGCTATTATATGGAAAATCTTGTCACCTCCTTATGGAGCTTGAACACAAAGCCTTTTGGGCTACTAAACTCCTGAATCTCGATTCTCAAGCAGCAGGAGAGAAGAGGTTGCTACAACTAAATGAGTTGGATGAATTTAGGTTAGAAGCCTATGAAAATGCTAAGATATATAAGGAAAAAGCCAAGAGATGGCATGACAGGAAGATTTTGAAGAAAGAATTCAAACCAGGACAACAAGTACTCCTGTACAACTCACGGCTTAAGATTTTCCCTGGCAAGCTTAAGTCCAAATGGACTGGTCCATATTTGGTGACCAAGGTTTTTCCCTATGGAAACCTGGAACTGTTGGATGAAGCAACAAAAAGCTAATTCACAGCAAATGGTCACAGAGCAAAGCTGTACTTAGGAGGACAATGGGACAAGGAAAAGGAAGTTCAGTATCTAAACTGAACAAACACAGCGGATGTCAAGCTAATGACAATAAAGAAGCGCTTGTTGGGAGGCAACCCAACCTAAGGTAGTTTTCTTTTCATAGCTTTTCCAATAAAAATGTTGAATAATTAGGTATGTATTGCAAGGAGCTAAGTTTGGTGTTGCACACCAAAATAATTTAAGGGAGAACGAAGGATTCTAAGTTTGGTGTTCCACCAAAATCTCATTTAAAAGCATACTCCGACCTCCTGCATAATGCTAGCTCCAAGTAATCAAACAAATTATTCAACCATTTAATTGCTTTTTAGTTTTGGTTCTGTAACCCTTAGCAAGACCAAAAGAATTCATAAGTGAACAACCTGTTGCATTAGAGACAGTAGCAAGGAATTAAGTTTGGTGTTCCCACACCAAATTAAATCCAAAAGCCACCCTCAATTCATGCATACTAACCAGTCACCTAAGGGCTTGATAAGGAAGCAACTTCTGAGAATTGTGCAGGGAACTAACCACCATTTGAAGACATTATGCATCATAACTAAAAAGGAGCACAACAGAAGGAAGGACAAAAGAACTGCAAACCAATAGGTTGTACCTATACTTAACTCTTGCTGTTGAGAAATGCTTTGATTTATGTCTTGCTAAAGCGTTCATCTAGTACAAGTGGAATCACTTTGTGCAATAAGTAAGCTAGTCTAAGTATGTGCTTGTGTGTTTACTTTCACTTAACTAAATATATGCTTTGTCCCCTGCATCCTTAATTCAATAAAAGAAATGTTTGGAATATGAAGTAAGATAGTTCTTTGTTAGCTGGAAGTACAATAATAGTAAGTGGTGGTATGTATGTGTGATTGTGTGGTAGCTCACTTATAGTAAATAACAGGAATAGATTGTCTTCTTTCTAAGTGTAAACTAGCTCACTGTCTATGAATCTCAAAAATAAAAGTCCTTAGTTGAAAAGAAAAAAATAAGTAGAATGAAAAAAGCCAAAAGTGGCAGCAAAGAAAACAAAAGAGAAAAACAAAAGAAAGCTAAACACCAATAGCTTGAACCTTAGAATATATGCCTGTGGTGTCTTTGTTCTAGGATCTTCTTGGATTATTAAGTTCTTTGGAGTGCATCAACACTTGGTAACTTGGGTTAACTAACCCGGGATTATCAACTGAAAATCCATTATCAAAAGCAACTTAGCTACAAGACATTTAGTGACCCAAAGAGGTGCTGGGCATCAATGTTTTAAGAGAAATGTAAGCCAAGTGTTTATAGTGAATAATGTGTTGAGCACAAATAAAGTAAAAGAAAAAGAATTGCTGCACACATGACACTGAGCTGAATGTTACCGAAAAGGAAAATAAAGAGAAACAAACATCAAGGACAAATAAATAATGAGAGGTCATAGCAGTGTGTTAAGTGATGCTTGGAGGAGACTTTCTATGCCTAGATATCAATAAGAAGTGAGTAGTTACATATCAGCATAAAACCCCATGAGCTACCAATAATACTACGCTAGCAGGAACATTTACTTCTCTTTCATTCTTTCTTCTTAATAATTCTTTTTCTTGCTTGGGGACAAGCAAGCTTTAAGTTTGGTGTTGTGATGACAAGTCATCCTAGCCTAATTTTACTAGTCTTTTTCTTTGATTTTCAATAGGTTTTATGCACTTTCTTGGGTCACAAGTAAGCCATTTAGGTGGAATTTCATGTTTCCTTAGATTCAATCAACCATGGATGAATTGATGCATTTTCATGAGTTTTGTACCATAATTGCTTAGATGACAAGAAAAAGAATAACTCTCATGATTATAGCATAGCTTTGATGCAATTGTTGATTGATGGTAGGGGGAATAAAGCTTGGAAGAAGGTTGAAGAAAAGGGGATAGCAAGGGGCAAGAAGAAGCACTCACGTTTGAGCTCAAGTTTGCCTTAAACTTGGACTCAAACGTGAGGAAGAGAGCAACCACACCCTGGAGGCACACCAAGTTTGCGCCAACGTTTGCCTCAAACTTGAGGTCAAACGTTGGCTTGAAGATTCTTCACCCATAAGAAGCAACGTTTGCGCCAACGTTTGCCTCAAACTTGAGGTCAAACGTTAGTGCCACAAGAACAAGCAAAAGCACCCCTGAAGCATGGCAACGTTTGCGCTAATGTTTGCCTCAAACGTGAGGTCAAACGTTGGCCACCTCTTAGCATGGAAGAGCACCCCTGCTTGATGGTTTAATCAAGCCATGTCTGCGCCAACGTTTGCCTCAAACGTTAGGCCAAACGTTGGCTAGAAGAGCTGCTTGGGAAGGGCCACGTTTGAGCTCACGTTTGACCTCAAACGCTAGCTCAAACGTGGATGACAGCAACTTGGCCGAGCTGCATAATGTCACACATGAAGATGTTTAAGTCAACGTTTGCCTCAAATGTTGACTCAAACGTGAATGGTTCATGGTCCGGTTCACAAGTGGATTTCTTCCCAACACCAAGAGCAATCAACAGAGGCTATTATCAACCCAATTCCAGCTTGAAGATCATTAGAAGAAAGTGTATAAATAGAAGTTAGTTTGATTTAAGGGACATCAACTTTTACTTTTGAATTCGCACCTCTTAGAGGAATTTACTCACTGTAACTTGGATCTGGGATGGGAATTCAATTCTCTTCCTCTTTGATTTTCTCATTTTCTTTATTGCAATTCTCGCTTGAGTCTTGGGTGTGGAAAATTGAGAAAATTCTGTCTAAATCTCACCTTGAGATCTCTATTTTCGTTTCACTGCACAATTTGAGAAATTGAGATTTGAATTTACTTTTTCTACTGTTTGATCTTTAATTCTCTTGCAATTGATTTTTGAATTAGATCAAGGAAGGTAATGAGATCTAGACTTAGTTTTCTAGTCTCTTGACCCCTGAGATCTGAGATTTCCTTTCTGTTCATCTGCTAAGGCTTCTTCAAGCGAATTTATATTTTCTGTTTGAGATCTACTGCAATTAACTTCATCTTTTACTTCCTTGTTTTTGAAATTTACTTTTCCTTGATTAATTTCTGCAATCCCAATTCCCAATTCCTTTTATAATTCAAGCAATTTACATTTCTTGCACTTTAAGCTTCAGTCATTTACATTTCTTACAATCTAAGTTTCTGCAATTTATATTTCTTGTACTTTAAGATTCAGCTCTTTTAATTCTTCTGCACTTTAAATTCTTGTCAATTACCCCTCTCCCTTTACAATTCATGCAATTTAGCTTCTGTCAATTACAAATCACTCAAATCAACTCTTGTTCGCTTGACTAAATCACCCACTAAACTAAAATTGCTCAATCCTTCAATCCCTGTGGGATCGACCTCACTCACGTGAGTTATTATTACTTGATGCGACCCGGTACACTTGCCGGTGAGTTTTGTGTTGGATCGTTTTCCACACATCAAGTATCTCATAATTTCTCATTGCTTGCTTATTGCGCGCCAAGTGTTTGAGGAAATGCACATATACCATTTTGGTTCATTTTAGTCATACACTTTCAAATTGGTGATCCCTCTTTGTTCACTTGCTTTCTCTTAAATGCATTGAGTCTAATTTGTGTGCTTAAAGTTCATACTTGCCAATTAGATATTAATTGAACATGACTTGCTCTTTATTATGGATGCTTGAGATTGCTCTTCTCATGCCATTGCATGCTTTACTTCCTCTTGCATGCCATGCCAAGTGTCATGACCCTTGCTTTTACATTCACAATGGGCACTACAAGTCACTTGCATGTTTTTGTCAAATTGATTCTTGGGTTTAATATTTTCCTTCCTTCCCTTCCTTTTTAGGATGACTACCAAGAAAGGCAAGGAGATAGCTTTGAGGAAACCGGCCGCAAAAAGGGTACCCCCAAGGTCAAACTCTAAGGCGCGCTCTTCATTAGGAGCCAAACCCCTATCTAAAAAAGGGAAGACACCTGCTCCTATTGATGAGAATGACAAGGGCAAACCGGCGAAAGATTCTTCAAGGTTCCCCAACCGCTTCTGTGAACTTATGTTCCCCTCCATAGCTGTGAGAAACTATCATCCTGAGCATCTACTCGCTCCGCCGGACAAGGTTGCTCCTTATATTTTGCCCCGCATTGAACAACGAGGATGGGAGTTTCTTTTGAGGAAACCAAGGGAAATCAACCTCTCTTGGGTGGAAGAATTTTTTTTCACTAACTACCATCTTCCCTCTCTTCAATCGTTATACATGCGCCGGAAGCAAGTCTCGGTTTCAGAAGAGGCTATTCAGCAAGTGCTTAATGTTCTACCAGTACCAAGTGACATGGATGGCTACCAAGAAGTCTTACGTCAGCGAGAGAAGTTTGGATTTGATTGGGACTGGATCCTCCGAGTCATTGCTGAACCAGAGGCATTTTGGATCCATGGTCGACTGCGGATGAGGCCCAAGAGCATTGACGCTCGCTTCCTTACTGTGGAAGCTAGAGCTTGGGCCCAGATCCTATCTCACTATGTGCTACCTAGCATCCACAAGTCGTCCCTCACGACAGACCTCGCCTTGCTTGTTTGGTGTGTTCTCACAGAGAAGCCAGTGAACATTCCGCTTCTTGTCAAGCAAGCGAAGAGTCAAGTTCACGACCGGGGTAATTTTCCATTTCCAGCATTGGTGTCTGACTTAGTTGCTACTGCGGGTGTTTCTTGGGAAGCCAAGGATAAAAAGATCATAGTTCCGGCTAAGGGCGATGTGGTCCCAAGAGGAAAATACCTGCACCTTCCCATGAACAAACCAAGCCTTGACATGGCCCCGCTACTTCTTCTTCCTTCTAGCTCATCATTACCACCACTGAGGTCCACACATCAAAGGATAGAAGATCTTCACCAGAAGCTTGATAGATATGAGCGGCGCAACTACCGCCGATATACTTACATCAAGAAGCTTCTGCGTTGTGTTACCCCTAGCATGGAGGAACCCGAAATATTCACATCCACCTCAAACCCAAGTGATGGGAGTTCTGATGAAGGGGATAGTGAAGGTTCCGGTCCCGACCGTGCCTTGCGTATTATTCGTAGCACGGAGGACCGTGCTAATTTCTAAAGTGTGGGGAGGTCGTTCAACCGATCTCCATGGGTAATAATCTCTTCCCTTCGATACCCATGGATTTATTTTTGCTTAGAAGTTAATATATCGCATGTGTAGTTAGTTTTGCTTGTAAATACCCTTTGCATGATAGTTAGTTTCTATAGAGTTACTTAGTCAAAATAATAACTTCCTTTCCAAGAAACTGTATTTTGGGTGACCTACCAAAATTCTGAAAATTTTTTGCAGTAAACTTGCTTTAAGAATGTATTTTGGAACATAGTAATTGAGCTAAGAACACAAGCATGAAAGTTTTGAGCTTATTGTATGGTTACATCTTCTAACCATTATTTCCATTATTGTTTGCATATCTCTCTCTCTATGATTGTGATCCTTGCTTTGTCTGATTCTATATGTCTATTGCTTTGTGTATGAATGCATTTACATGATTGAGGCCATCATTTCAATAGTCACTTTTCCCAAATGACCTTAACCCTTTTATCTACCATTTCAATAGGCACATCAACAACCCTAAGTGAAAAACCATGAATGTCCCTAAATTTGAATCCTTGATTAGCTTAGGTGAGTTAGGATGTGTATCATTCAAATAGGAGGGTATACTTGGGAAATTCGGGTAGATATATAGGTGTGTAATTGTAGTGTAATTGGAAATTCTAAGATTTGGGAACATACTCATGTGTTGAATGATTAAACTGTGTACATTGAAACTTTTGTTCACAAAGAAACCCCAAGAAAAGGGGATAATAATAAAAAAAGAAAGAAAAAAAAAGAGAAAGCAATGAAAGGGGACAAAGATGCCCCAAGATAAAGTAACAAAAACAATGCATATGGGTGTGAATTGGAAAGAATGCATGAGTATGCAAAAAGAGTAAAAGTCAAGGGTAGCTAGGTAATGTATTATAGTAGTATAGGTTGTTCTATGTGTCTAGTGGATCCTAGGTTGTTCAAGGACTCAAATTTTAAGCCCACTTGGCCATATACATCCTTACCTTCACCTAGCCCCATTACAACCCATGAATAAGACCTCATGATACTTGTAAGCATGCATTAAGTAATTGTTGATTGTTAGATGAAAGACAAATCTTGGAAAGCATGATTAGGAGAAGATTGAGTGACGAACCCTATACACTTGAGTGAATAGAGCGGATACACTTCCGGTGAGGGTTCGACGCTCAATGCTTGTTCCCGGCTTTCACAAGCGTTTGTTTAGCAAGTCATATGCACTCCTTAGTGGTATTCAATTTGGTAGGATTCATGAATTACATACTATTTTCACCCTACGTGCTCACATGTATTATTGGAGGATAGATTAACTCTTGACTAAGTAGGTAGACAATATTACATTAGTTGCATGCATCCATTTAGGTAGTTTGCATTTCATAAACCCTTTCTCACCATGATCTTTGGTCTTTTTATTATAAGCATGAGGACATGCTTGGCTTAAGTGTGGGGAGATTTGATAAACCCTGATTTTGTGGTTTATCTTGTGCTTATTTTGGGGGGATTTTATCAATATTTCTCACACTTATTCGCAAGAAATGCATAGTTTTGTGTTCACTTTCCAATATTGCTCCATGATGGAAAACATGCTTATTTTACCTTAAAATTGCCATATTTTAATCCTCTTCTATTGCCATTCGATGTCGTGATGTATTTGTTGAGTAATTTCAGGAATTATAGGGTAGGAATGACTTAGAAGAGAGGGAGAAAGCATGTACAAAAAGGGAGGAACATGAAGAATTGAAATCTTGGGAGAAGCAGCATCGGCGCGCCCGCGCACTCCACGCGCACGCGTGGATGAGGTTGGCTGGAAGCGGCACGCAAGGATGGATGCATCCGCGCGGATTAGAAGATTCCTATCAACGCGCACGCGCACTTGGCATGCACGCATGGATCGCAAAAGCAATCGGCGCGCGCGCATGCATGGCGCGCACGCGTGGGAAGCTGCACGTGACCTCATTAAAGGAAATCGTGCCTGGCGATTTCTGAGGCTCATCAGGCCCAATTTCAAGTTGTTTCTGCATGGAAAAGACCCAAGGATGCTAGGGGAAAAGGGGGATCAATCATTTTTAGATCAAGACACAATTTTAGCTAGTTTTAGGTTCTTTGGAATTCTAGAGAGAGAAACCCTTGTTCCTCTCTAGATCTAGTTTTAATTTGATCTTCCCTTGTTGGATTGTGAATTGAATCTTGTTAATTACTAGTTTTAATTGTTCAATTTGAATTCCTTGTTACAATTTTGCTTATATCTAGTGATACTTTTATGCATCCTTGTTAATTGTCATTTTATACCTATTTCATGAATGTTGTGAATCTTGACTTGTTGATGTTACATTGATGATTTCTATGTTTAGCTTTGTTGTTTGGATGATTGTATGTTGATAATTGTTAGTGGGTACTTGTAGATTTCAATTTAATTGCTATTTTGAACATGTCTTTTGTTAATGCTTACCATGTGTTTGATGAATTGTTTACTTTGATTATTGAGTAATCTTCTTTACTCTTGGCCTAGGTCAAGGGAATTGGGTAAACTTGATTCATTGGGTCTAATGGATTTGATGATTTGAAAGCCCTTGGTGGTCAATTTGATACTTATTGACGCCAACCCACTACTAATCTAATTAGTAGGTAGGTTGGGACTTATGGGTTGATGTGATCAAAGCCATTTGACGTACTTCAAGTCTAGGGGTAGATATTACGTACTTAAGAGTTTTAGAAGTAGACTTAATGAGCTTGGTTTCTCATAATTGTCAAGACATGGTTGTTAGACAAGGATGGTGGCCCCAATTCCCATGCCTAGTCAAGAGTTGCTTTTATTATTCATATTTGAAAACCAAATTTCTCAACTATTTGCCTTAGTTATAGTTACTTGTTTGGTTTATAATAGAATTAAGTGGAATGTTACTTGTTCATTGGAATTGCTCATGTTTCGCTTAGTTAATTGAATTAATTTGTTGCAATTTAAGATTACCTGCTTATTAATATTCCCATTTATTTTCATGCTCATAACTCACAACCCCGGATTTCTAACCAATGTTGAAGCACATGTTTGCCCATTCCTTGTGAGACGACCCGATGTTTGAATACTTCGGTTATTTCTATTGGGGTTGAACTTGTGACAACCAAATCCCTCTTCTAAATTTGACACCCGAGGATTGTTGTTGGTAGAACTATACTTGCAACACGATCTTATTGAAGAAAATCTTTACCAATACACCCTTGGGGGAAACACGTGTCAAGGTCTACACTATAGAAGGAGAGCGGAACAAGCAACTCATCAATAACAACTTTAGCCTAGAAATTTTATGGAAAATTTATCAAATTTCTATCAAACAAGAGACAGACTCCATAAGTTGGATACGTTTAAACACTAGAGAATATTCACTCAAGTCAAGATATACCATTACTTACTAAGTTTTCATTCTCCAATCGAAAGCCTCCATAGACAATTCAAAGAAAACGAGATCTGGAATAAAGCATCTGGAGATTGAAGTATTAATCGAAGGTTAAAGCTTTGTATTGAAGCTTATAGATGAAGGAATACCAATAATAACCAAATTGATCAGTTGATTACCCCAAATTAGTGAAGTTTACCCCTTTGCCTCTCTTTTCTAGGAACACCTCTTTAAGCTATAATTTTTTCTTTAGTGATGATGGTCGGTTGGAATAGATCGCCGGTGGCTAATGCGATCCCTTGCGACCTATCCTTGCTCACATGGAACTAGTGGAGCCAAACATGGAGATGATGAAGAACTAATTGAATTTCAAGGGTATAAGCTCACAAATGGCATAGCTATTTTGCAAGATTGGCTAGCCAAAAATTCCTTCATATTTGAGTAATGTAGAATAGCCCCGAGGCAACTTTGTCTTAGGCACTGCAAGCAATTAACGAGTTCTGGTACCGTAGCAGTGTCTAATCTTTTATTTCTTGATAAGAAGCTCAGTTTTCTTCTTTTCTCTTTAAATTTTTTATCTCTCGTGAAATTTTTGTCTTATTCTAACTAAACAATATTAAACTAAAATATTAAAATAAAATATTTTTTAAATAAGAAGTTATGTATTCTCACATAAAATAAATATAAAAGATAATAATGAAGACAACGAGGATGATAACGATGACGAGAATGATAGTAATATGAATATGTGATGAAAATATTACATGCAATTGCATAGTGGTGATTTTTGTATAAGTAAAGCACTGATGAGCGGATAATTTATACGCTTTTTGGCATTATTTTTACATAGTTTTTAGTATAATTTAGTTATTTTTTAGTATATTTTTATTAGTTTTTAATTAAAATTCACATTTCTGGACTTTACTATGAGTTTGTGTATTTGTCTGTGATTTCAGGTATTTTCTGGCTGAAATTGAGGGACTTGAGCAAAAATCAGATTCAGGGGTTGAAGAAGGACTGCAGATGCTGTTGGATTCTGACCTTCCTACACTCAAAGTAGAATTTCTGGAGCTACAGAACTCTAAATGGCGCGCTCTCAATTGCGTTGGAAAGTAGACATCTAAGGCTTTCCAGAAATATTTAATAGTCCATACTTTGCCCGAATTTAGATGACGTAAACTGGCATTGAACGCCAGTTCCATGCTGCATTCTGGAGTTAAACGCCAGAAACAGGTTGCAAAGTGGAGTTAAACGCCAGAAACAGGTTACAAACTGGCGTTCAACTCCAAGAAAGACCTCTACACGTATAAAGCTCAATGCTCAGCCCAAGCACACACCAAGTGGGCCCCGAAGTGGATTTCTGCATCAATTACTCATTCTGTAAACCCTAGTAACTAGTTTAGTATAAATAGGACTTTTTACTATTTATTTACATCTTCGGATTAGATCTTTGATTAGTTTTTATGCTATTTTAGAATTTCATGGGGGCTGGCCATTCGGCCATGCCTGGACCATTATCACTTATGTATTTTCAAACGGTAGAGTTTCTACACACCATAGATTAAGGTGTGGAGCTCTGCTATTCCTCAGGAATTAATACAAAGTACTACTGTTTTTCTACTCAATTCAAGCTTATTCCTATTCTAAGATATCCATTCGCACCCAAGAACATGATGAATGTGATGATTATGTGACGCTTATCATCATTCTCACTTACGAACACGTGCCTGACAAACACTTCCGTTCTACATGCGAACAAGCTAGAATGAATATTCTTAGATATCTAATACAGAGGACCGAGTCCGAGATATTAGAATCTTCGTGGTATAAGTTAGAACCCATGGATGGCCATTCTTGAGATCCGGAAAGTATAAACCTTGTCTGTGGTATTCCGAGTAGGATCTGGGAAGGGATGGCTGTGACGAGCTTCAAACTCGCGAGTGCTGGGCATAGTGACAGACGCAAAAGTATAGTAAATCCTATTCCAGTATGATCGAGAACCGACAGATGATTAGCCACGCAGTGACAGCGCATTGGACCATTTTCACAGAGAGGATGGGATGTAGCCATTGACAACGGTGATGCCCTACATAAAGCTTGCCATGGAAAGGAGTAGGAATGATTGGATGAAGACAGCAGGAAAGCAAAGGTTCAGAGGAACAAAAGCATCTCTATACGCTTATCTGAAATTCTCACCAATGAATTACATAAGTATCTCTATCCTAATCTGTGTTTTATTTATCTTTTAATTATTAAAACTCTATATCTATTTGAATCCGCCTGACTGAGATTTATAAGGTGACCATAGCTTGCTTCAAGCCGACAATCTCCGTGGGATCGACCCTTACTCACGTAAGGTTTATTACTTGTACGATCCAGTGCACTTGCTGGTCAGTTGTGCGAAGTTATGAACGTGCGTATAAATTTTTCAGCGCCGTTACCAAGGAATAGAACCGTCACGATTTTTGCGCACCAAGTTTTTGGCGCCGTTGCCGGGGATTGTTCGAGTTTGGACAACTGACGGTTCATCTTGTTGCTCAGATTAGGTAATTTTATTTTATTTTTAAGCTTTTTATTTATTATTTTTGAAAAATACAAAAAAAAATTTCTTTTTTTCGTTTTTCCAAATTAATTTTCGAAAAATACAAAAAAATTTTACAAAATCATAAAATCAAAAATATTTTTTGTGTTTCTTGTTTGAGTCTAGAGTCAAGTTTTAAGTTTGGTGTCAATTGCATCTTTTTAATTTTCTAAAAATTATTTTCGAAAATTTCATGCATTGCATTCTTCATGATCTTCAAGTTGTTCTTGGCCAGTTTTCTTGTTTGATCTTCATATTTTCTTGTTTTGTGTCTTTTCTTGTTTTTCATATGCATTTTCAATTTGTTAATGTCTAAAGAATAAAAATTTTTATGTTTGGTGTCTTGCATGTTTTCTTTTCTTGAAAATTTTTCAAAAATAAGTTCTTGGTGTTCATCTTGACATTCAAAGTGTTCTTGGTGTTCATCTTGACATTCATAGTGTTCTTGCATGCATCACATGTTTTGATCCAAAATTTTCATGCATTGAGTCTTTGGGTTGTTTTTCTCTTTCTTCATTGAAAATTTAAAAATCAAAAAAATATCTTTCTCTTATTTCACTCATAATTTTCGAAAATTTGATTTGATTTAGTAAAAAAATTTTAAAATTTAGTTATTTCTTATGAGTCAAATCAAATTTTCAATTTAAAAATCTTATCTTTTTCAAATCTTTTTTCATTTTTCTTTCATAATTTTCGAAAATTCCAAAATGATTTTCAAAAATCTTTTTCTTATTTTGTTTCATAATTTCAAATCTTTACTAACAATTAATGTGATTGATTCAAAAATATTAAGTTTGTTACTTGCCAAATAAGAAAGGTTCAATCTTTAATTTTTAAAATCAAATCTTTTAGTTTCTTGTTAGTCAAGTAATCAACTTTAATTTTCAAAATAAAATCTTTTTAAATTTCTTTTTCAAATCTTTTTCAAATTAAGTTTCAATCACATCTTTTTCAAAATCAATTTCAAAATCTTTTCTAACTTCCTTTCTAACTTCTTACCTTTTTAAAATTGATTTTCAAATTTTTTTAATCAATCCTATTTTTTTGTTTCAATCATATCTTTTTCAAAACTACCTAACTAATTCTCTCT
Organism: Arachis ipaensis; assembly: GCF_059453495.1. Classification (NCBI taxonomy): domain Eukaryota; kingdom Viridiplantae; phylum Streptophyta; class Magnoliopsida; order Fabales; family Fabaceae; genus Arachis; species Arachis ipaensis. Next base: position 113,871,221 of record NC_142444.1, on the reverse strand, counting down.
CTCTAATTTTCGAAAATCCCTTCCCCCTTTTTCAAATTTCTTTTTTTTATTAACTAATTGTTTTAATTTTTAATTTAATTTGATTTCAATTTTAATTTTCAAAATTTAACTTTAAATTTTATTTTTAATTTAATTAATTTTCGAAATTTCCTCTCTCTCATCTCCTTCTAATTATTTATTTATTTACTAACACTTCTCTTCATCTCAAAATTCGAACCCTCCCTTCCTCTTGGTGTTCAAATTTCTCTTCTTCTATTCTTCTATTCTTATACTCACATACAGGAATCTCTATACTGTGACATAGAGGATTCCATATTTTCTTTTCTGTTTTCTTCTTTTTCATGTGAGCAGGAACAAGGATAAGAACATTCTTGTTAAAGATGATCCTGAACCTGAAAGGACTCTGAAGAGGAAGCTAAGGAAAGCTAAAGCACAACTCTCTGGAGAAAATCTGACTGAAAATTTTGAAAAAGAAGGAAACATGACCGAAAATAATAACAATGCAAGGAAGATGCTTGGTGACTTTACTGCACCAAATTCTAATTTACATGGAAGAAGCATCTCAATCCCTGCCATTGGAGCAAACAATTTTGAGCTTAAACCTCAATTAGTTTCTCTGATGCAATAGAACTGCAAGTTTCATGGACTTCCATCCGAAGATCCTTTTCAGTTCTTAACTGAATTCTTGCAGATCTGTGATACTATTAAGACCAATGGGGTTGATCCCGAGGTCTATAGGCTTATGCTTTTCCCGTTTACTGTAAGAGACAGAGCTAGAGTTTGGTTGGACTCTCAACCTAAAGATAGCCTGAACTCTTGGGATAAGCTGATCACGGCTTTCTTAGCCAAGTTCTTTCCTCCTCAAAAGCTTAGCAAGCTTAGAGTGGATGTTCAAACCTTCAGACAAAAAGAAGGTGAATCCCTCTATGAATCTTGGGAGAGATACAAAGAACTGACCAAAAAGTGTCCTTCTGACATGCTTTCAGAATGGACCATCCTGGATATATTCTATGATGGTCTGTCTGAGTTATCAAAGATGTCACTGGACCATTCTGCAGGTGGATCCATCCACCTAAAGAAAACGCCTGCAGAAGCTCAAAAACTCATTGACATGGTTGCAAATAACCAGTTTATGTACACTTCTGAAAGGAATCCTGTGAGTAATGGGATACCCATGAGGAAGGGAGTTCTTGAAATTGATACTCTGAATGCCATATTGGCTCAAAATAAAATATTGACTCAGCAAGTCAATATGATCTCTCAGAGTCTGAATGGATTGAAGGAATCATCCAACAGTACTAAAGAGGCCTCTTCTGAAGAAGAAGCTTATGATCCTGAGAACCCTGCAATAGCAGAGGTGAATTACATGGGTGAACCCTATGGAAACACCTATAATCCCTCATGGAGAAATAATCCAAATTTCTCATGGAAAGATCAACAAAAGCCTCAACAAGGCTTTAACAATGGTGGAAGAAACAGGTTTAGCAATAGCAAGCCTTTTCCATCATCCACTCAGCAAAAGACAGAGAGTCCTGAGCAGGATCCATCTAGCTTAGCAAATATAGTCTCTGATCTATCTAAGGCCACTTTAAGTTTCATGAATGAAACAAGGTCCTCCATTAGAAATTTGGAGGCACAAGTGGGCCAGCTGAGTAAAAGAGTCACTGAAACTCCTCCTAGTGAAGAGAATCCAAAAAGAGAGTGCAAGACCATTGATTTAACCATCATGGCCGAACCTACAAAGGAGGGAGAGGACGTGAATCCCAGTGAGGAATACCTCCTGGGATGTCCAGTGATCAACAAGAAGTTTTCTTCTGAGGAACCAAAGGAATCTGAGACTCATCTAGAGACCATAGAGATTCCATTGAACCTTCTTATGCCATTCATGAGATCTGATGAGTATTCTTCTTCTGAAGAGAATAAAGATGTTACTGAAGAGCATGTTGCCAAGTACCTTGGTACAATCATGAAGCTGAATGCCAAATTATTTGGTAATGAGACTTGGGAAGATGAACCTCCCTTGTTCATCAATGAATTGAGTGATCTGGATCAACTGAGATTGCCTCAGAAGAAGCAGGATCCTAGAAAGTTCTTAATACCTTGTACCATAGGCACCATGACCTTTGAGAAGGCTCTATATGACCTTGGATCAGGGATAAACCTCATGCCACTCTCTGTAATGGAGAAACTAGGAATCTTTGAGGTGCAAGCTGCCAGAATCTCATTAGAGATGGAAGACAACTCCAGAAAACAGGCTTATGGACAAGTAGAGGACGTGCTAGTAAAGGTTGAAGGCCTTTACATCCCTGCTGATTTCATAATCCTAGACACTGGAAAGGAAGAGGATAAATCCATCATCCTTGAAAGACCCTTCCTAGCCACAGCAAGAGCTGTGATTGATGTGGACAGAGGAGAGTTAGTCCTTCAACTGAATAAGGACAACCTTGTATTTCAAACTCAAGGATCTCCTTCTGTAACCATGGAGAGGAAGCATGAAAAGCTTCTCTCATTGCAGAGTCAATCAAAGCCCCCACAGTCAAACTGTAAGTTTGGTGTTGAACCCTCACATTCAAACTCTAAGTTTGGTGTTGGAAGGTTCCAACCTTGCTCTGAACATCTGTGAGGCTCCATGAGAGCTCACTGTCAAGCTATTGACATTAAAGAAGTGCTTGTTGGGAGGCAACCCAATGTTATCTAATTATATTTATTTATTCTCCATTGTTATTTTATGTTTTCTTTAGGTTGATGATCATGTGAAGTCACAAAAACTACTAAAAAATCAAAAATAGAGTGAAAAATAGAATGAAAAAACAGCACACCCTGGAGAAGAACAGTCTGGCATTTAAACGCCAGAAACAAGCATCTGTCTGGCGTTTAACGCCAGAAACAGGCACCAAGCTGGCGTTTAACGCCAGAAACAAGCATCTACCTGGCATTAAACGCCAGAACAGAGCATGGAAGTGGCGTTTAATGCCAGAAATAGGCAGCAGTCTGGCGTTAAATGCCGGGATTGCATATATAGGGCGTTTTACACGTCTAAAGGGTACAGGGATAAAAAATCCTTGATACCTCAGGATTTGTGGACCCCACAGGATCCCCTCAGGATCTGTGGACCCTACAGGATCCCCACCTAACCCTATTCTCTCCTCTTCACACCTTTTCATAATTCTCTTCCTCAAATTCCCTTCACCAATCACTTCAATCACTCTTTCCCATCACCCCCTCACCACTCACATCCATCTTCTCTTCCCCATAAACCCCACCTACCTTCAAATTCAAAATATTTTCCCTCCCAAACGCAACCCTAAATGGCCGAACCCTAAACCCCTCCCCACTTCTATATAAACCCCTCATTCCTTCTTCTATTTCACACAACACAACCCTCTCTTCTTTCACTTGGCCGAAACCTACTCTCTCTCCCTCTCCTCTATTTCTCTTCTTCTTCTACTTCTTTCTTTCTTTTTTTGCTCGGGGACGAGCAAACATTTTAAGTTTGGTGTGGTAAAAGCATTGCTTTTTTTTTTCATAACCATTTATGGCACCTAAGGCCAGAGAAACCTCTAGAAAGAGGAAAGGGAAGGCAATTGCTTCCACCTCTGAGTCATGGGAGATGGAGAGATTCATCTCAAAGGTCCATTAAGACCACTTCTATGAAGTTGTGGCCAAGAAGAAAGTGATCCCTGAGATTTCTTTTAAGCTCAAAAGGAATGAGTATCCGGAGAACCGACTTGAGATTCAAAGAAGAGGTTGGAAAGTTCTCACCAACCCCATTCAACAAGTCGGGATTGATGAGAGAACTTTTGCGTGGTCTAGAAATTTGCGGATAAATCCTTGTTGCAAGTATAGTTTCTAAACCTTCAAAAGTCCTTTCATACAAACGTTTTGGTTGTCACAAGTAACAAACCCCTTTAAAAATTGATAACCGAGTATTTAAACCTTGGGTCGTCTTCTCAAGGAATTGCAGGGAGGTGTTCTTATTATTGATTATGAAAAAGTGTGTTTTTGGGGAATGTTGAGTTTGGGCAATGGGCACAGATATATTTAAATGACAAGTAAAATAAATAAATAACTGTAAACTAAACTCTTGGCAAGGTATTATAACTGGAAGTCCTATCCTGGTTATCCTTATCAATTGTAATGAGAATTGGATTTTTCTCCCACTTGTTAACCTCTAACTATGAAGGTAAGTTAAGTGGATAAATTAATTCTGATTCCTCAGGTCCTAGTCTTTCCTTGAGAAAGGCTAGAGTTATTGGAACTTGAATTAATGAGATGAAGAAATCCAATTTTTAATCAACAATGAGTTTGATAACTCAAGTGTCTCCAATGACTCAACCAAAGCCAAAAGGGAAGAGAATCTACTTGAATGAAAATAATTTGGATACACAAAGAGCAGTAATAAATTAAAGAGAGCAATCATAAGTCTGAAAATACCTCAAATTATATCAATTAAAGAAATCAATTCTAACATAGAATTCATAAATTAAATTGAGAAAGTAAATAAAAATAAAGAACCTGGGATTGAGAGTCACTCCTAAAACTAAGAGAAATCCTAAATCCTAATCCTAAGAGAGAGGAGAGAACCTCTCTCTCTAAAAACTACATCTACTCCTAAAATTATGAATTATGTGAGCCTCCTCATGAATGGATGCAGTCCCCACTTTATAGCCTCTAATCTGTATTTTCTGGGCCGCAAACTGGGTCAGAAACAGTCCAGAATTCGCTGGTTTCGAATTTTGCCACATTGGATTTCCGTCACTGCGACGCGGCCGCATGGATCACGCGGTTGCGTCACCTAGCGTCAGGGAAACCATAACATATTATATATCAAATCAAAGCCCCGAATGTTAGCTTTCCAACGCAACTGGAACCGCGTCATTTGGACCTCTGTAGCTAAAGTTATAGCTGTTTGAGTGCGAAGAGGTCAGGCTGGACAGCTTAGCAATTTCTCTAACTTCTTGTATTCCTTCCACTTTTGCATTCTTCCTTTTCATCCTCTGAGCCATTCCTGCCCTGTAATCTCTGAAATCACTTAACACACATATCAAGGCATCTAATGGTAATAAGAGAGGATTAATATTAGCAAATTAGGACCAAAGAAGCATGTTTTCAATCAAAGCACATAATTAGGAAGGAAAATGTAAAACCATGCAAATAGTATGAATAAGTGGGTAAAGAGTAGATAAAAACCACTCAATTGAGCACAAGATAAACCATAAAATAGTGGTTTATCAGGGATCCTAATGGTTCAAGAGTTCTATGCAAACGCATGGATCACAAGGAACCATGATCAAAGTGTGAACCCAAATCCAAAGCATTGGCTTACTATGGTTCGGGGAAAATACTTAGATTTCAGTCTGGAAAATGTAAGGCTGGTGTTCAACTTGCCAATGATGGAAGAAAACGCATGCCCCTACACAAGAAGGGTCAACTTTGATCAAAGGTTGGACCAAGTCCTCATAGACATATGTGAGGAAGGATCTCAATGGAAAATTGACTCAAGAGGCAAGCCGGTTCAACTAAGAAGGCATGACCTCAAACCAGTGGCTAGGGAATGGCTAGAATTCATTCAACGCTCAATCATTCCTACTAGTAACCGGTCTAAAGTTACTATAGACCGGGCCATCATGATCCATAGTATCATGATTGGAGAAGAGGTGGAAGTTCATGAGATTATACGTCAAGAACTTTACAAGGTGGCTGACAAGTCCTCCACTTGGGCAAGGTTAGCCTTTCCTCACCTCATATGCCACCTCTGCAATTCAGCTGGAATTGACATAGAGGAAGATATCCTCATTGAAGAGGATAAGCCCATCACTAAGAAAAGGATGGAGTAAACAAGAGATCATGGACCTCAACATGAGCATGAGGAAATTCCTCACCATGAAATCCCTGAGATGCCTCAAGGGATGCACTTCCCTCCACAAAACTATTGGGAACAAATCAACACTTCCCTAGGAGAATTAAGTTCCAACATGGGACAACTAAGGGTGGAGCACCAAGAGCACTCCATCATCCTCCATGAAATTAGAGAAGATCAAAGAGCTATGAGGGAGGAGCAAGAAAGACAAGGAAGAGACATAGAGGAGCTCAAGAGCACCATTGGTTCTTCAAGAAGAGGAAGATGCCACCCTCACTAAGGTGGACTCATTCCTTAATCTCCTTGTTTATTCATTTTCCTATTTTTTGATTTTTAAGCTTTATGATTATTTATATTTGTGTCTTATTACATGATCATTAGTGTCTAAGTGTCTATGCCTTAAAGTTACAAATATGAATCCATCACCTCTCTTGAATGAAAAAATGTTTTAATTACAAAAGAACAAGAAGTACATGGTTTCGAATTCATCCTTGAAACTAGTTTAATTATTTTGATGTGGTGACAATACTTTTTGTTTTCTAAATGAATGCTTGAACAGTGCATATGTCTTTTGAAGTTGATGTTTATGAATGTTAAATATGTTGGCTCTTGAAGAATAAGGAAAAAGGAGACATGTTATTTGATAATCTGAAAAATCATAAAAATGATTCTTGAAGCAAGAAAAAGCAGTGAATACAAAAGCTTGCGAAAAAAAAGAGAAAAAGAAAAATAGCGAAAAAAAAAAAGAGAAAAAGAAAAAGCAAGCAGAAAAAGTCAAAAGCTCTTAAAACCAAAAGGCAAGAGCAAAAAGCCAATGGCCCTTAAAACCAAAAGGCAAGGGTAATAAAAAAGGATCCAAGGCTTTGAGCATCAGTGGATAGGAGGGCCTAAAGGAATAAAATCCTGGCCTAAGCGGCTAAACCAAGCTGTCCCTAACCTTGTGCTTGTGGCGTGAAGGTGTCAAGTGAAAACTTGAGACTGAGCGGTTAAAGTCGAGGTCCAAAGCAAAAAGAAGAGTGTGCTTAAGAACCCTGGACACCTCTAATTGGGGACTTTAGCAAAGCTGAGTCACAATCTGAAAAGGTTCACCCAGTTATGTGTCTGTGGCATTTATGTATCCGGTGGTAATACTGGAAAACAAAGTGCTTAAGGCCACGGCCAAGACTCATAAAGTAGCTGTGTTCAAGAATCAACATACTAAACTAGGAGAATCAATAACACTATCTGAATTCTAAGTTCCTATAGATACTAATCATTCTGAACCTCAAGGGATAAAGTGAGATGCCAAAACTATTCAAGAGGCAAAAAGCTACAAGTCCCGCTCATCTGATTGGAGCTAAGTTTCATTGATATTTTGGAATTTATAGTATATTCTCTTCTTTTTATCCTATTTGATTTTCAGTTGCTTGGGGACAAGCAATAATTTAAGTTTGGTGTTGTGATGAGCGGATAATTTATACGCTTTTTGGCATTGTTTTTACATAGTTTTTAGTATGATTTAGTTAGTTTTTAGTATATTTTTATTAGTTTTTAATTAAAATTCACATTTCTGGACTTTACTATGAGTTTGTGTGTTTTTCTGTGATTTCAGGTATTTTCTGGCTGAAATTGAGGGACTTGAGCAAAAATCAGATTCAGAGGTTGAAGAAGGACTGCAGATGCTGTTGGATTCTGACCTTCCTGCACTCAAAGTGGAATTTCTAGAGCTACAGAACTCCAAATGGCGCGCTCTCAATTGCGTTGGAAAGTAGACATCTAGGGATTTCCAGCAATATATAATAGTCCATATTTTGCCCGAATTTAGATGATGTAAACTGGCGTTGAACGCCAGTTCCACGCTGCATTCTGGAGTTAAACACCAGAAACAGGTTGCAAAGTGGAGTTAAACGCCAGAAACAGGTTACAAACTGGCGTTCAACTCCAAGAAAGACCTCTACACGTATAAAGCTCAATGCTCAGCCCAAGCACACACCAAGTGGGCCCCGGAAGTGGATTTCTGCATCAATTACTCATTCTGTAAACCCTAGTAACTAGTTTAGTATAAATAGGACTTTTTACTATTGTATTTACATCTTCTGATCAGATCTTTGATTAGTTTTTATGCTATCTTAGACTTTCATGGGTGCTGGCCATTCGGCCATGCCTGGACCATTATCACTTATGTATTTTCAAACGGTAGAGTTTCTACACACCATAAATTAAGGTGTGGAGCTCTGCTGTTCCTCAAGAATTAATACAAAGTACTACTATTTTTCTATTCAATTCAAGCTTATTCCTATTCTAAGATATCCATTCGCACCTAAGAACATGATGAATGTGATGATTATGTGACGCTCATCATCATTCTCACTTACGAACGCATGCCTGACAAACACTTCCGTTCTACATGCAAACAAGCTAGAATGAATATCTCTTAGATATCTAATACAGAGGACCGAGTCCGAGATATTAGAATCTTCGTGGTATAAGTTAGAACCCATGGATGGCCATTCTTGAGATCCAAAAAGTCTAAACCTTGTCTGTGGTATTCCGAGTAGGATCTGGGAAGGGATGGCTGTGACGAGCTTCAAACTCGCGAGTGCTGGGCATAGTGACAGATGCAAAAGGATAGTAAATCCTATTCCAGTATGATCGAGAACCGACAGATGATTAGTCATGCAGTGACAGCGCATTGGACCATTTTCACAGAGAGGATGGGATGTAGCCATTGACAACGGTGATGCCCTACATAAAGCTTGCCATGGAAAGGAGTAGGAATGATCGGATGAAGACAGCAGGAAAGCAGATGTTCAGAGGAACAGAAGCATCTCTATACGCTTATCTGAAACTCTCACCAATGAATTACATAAGTATCTCTATCCTAATCTGTTTTATTTATCTTTTAATTATTAAAACTCTATATCCATTTGAATCCGCCTGACTGAGATTTACAAGGTGACCATAGCTTACTTCAAGCCGACAATCTCCGTGGGATCGACCCTTACTCACGTAAGGTTTATTACTTGGACGACCCAGTGCACTTGCTGGTCAGTTGTGCGAAGTTATGACAAAGAATTAAGATTATGAACGTGCGTATAAAGTTTTCAGCGCCGTTACCAAGGAATGGAACCGTCACGATTTCTGTGCACCAAGAACAATCTATACAAACTAGAATATGAGTGGTTTTATATCCGAGGTATATTTTTCTTAGAGTTTTTAATTTCTTTTAAAAATCTAAAATTGTCTAATCCCACAATTCTCACTCCATCTTCTGTTCATGCTACTTTACCCCATGTGGGTTCAGCACAACTAAGGAATTAGGTTGGGGTTTAGGGTTATCGTGGAAAAGAAAGTTGTCCAATTATGGATTTCTCACTCAATTGTGTCTTCATGCCATTTTTAATAAAGGCTTGGCTTTGGTATCGGCAACCTCTCACCATCTCTTTTCCTTCCACCATTTGTTCTTCCCGCTTCGTCGGCCTCTACCTTCTTTCCCACTTTGCATCATCTCATTTCTAAGGTACATTAGTTGTTTCCCTTTTGGGAACTTAAATCCAATCTCCTTCTCACTCTTCTTCATCAAATTCTAAAGCTCACCACCACTACTGCTGCTTGATAATGACATTTGCTCATTATTTGGTTGTAGTTCCCACTAAATCTTCCTCGAAGTTCCCAAAATCTTATTGATAACCATCATTTTCAATTTCATCAAATAGTTTAAATTTGTCAACTTCTCTCCTTTCTAAATCCACAACGTTCTCTATTTTTCATATTCTACACGGTCGACCATAAAGGTAAAAAGGATAAAATATTACTGTTTCCTTAATGGCTGTTGGGTCAGTATCAAATTCTTAAACTTCTTATTAATGTTTAGGTAATATCCATGTTCTTTGGTTTGCTAATTGATCTATTAAAAGATTTAATTCTCTTTCATCTTCTTAATTTCATAGTCTGTTGACTTTTGAGAATGATTTCACTTCCGAATCACAATGATAAGAAGGGAGAATTGGTTTATCATTCTTACAGAATCTGTGCAAGTTTAGGTTTTGGTTCTTTAAACCATTTTCCTCAATTGAAATATTTGTTATCTAATGCAATGTTATCTTATCTTTTAAGAGAATATTTGTTATACAAGTTAATAGATGATATACGGTGTAATTTACTTAACCTTAGCATAGGTCACCAATATATTCTACTAATGTATGGATTTTATAATGAATGTCTTCGAATATATAGTTCAGTCAATGCTTGGAAATATTATTCTGATATATTCAACTACTTAAGGTTTGTTAATATCTGATTCATCACAAGTTTTTAGTCATACAAATGACTTTCTGTGGTTGATAGATGATGACAAGTCATCTTAGCCTATTTTAGCTAGTCTTTTTCTTTTGTTTTCATTAGAATTATGCACTTTCTTGAGCTACAAGCAAGCTAATTGAGTAGATTTTCATGTTTCCCTTGATTGAACCAACCATATATGAATTCATGCCATTTCATGAGGTTTTATGCTATATTTGTTGCATATTATGAAAGAATGAATATCTCATGATTTTGAGCATAGCTTTGATGTGTTTGGTTGATTAATTATAGGTGAAGAAAGCTTGGAGAAGGGTTGAAGCAAGAAGGAATGGCTAGGAGTAAAGAGGAGATAATGGAATAAGTGAAATTGAACCAGGAAGCAAGAAGCTGGACCTAAAGTTAGCATCAAACTTTTGCACAAACTTTTGGTTGAAAAGTTAGCCCCAACGTTAGCCCCCTAACTTGGAGGCTAACGTTGGAACTTGAAAATTCTCCCCTGGGCTCCAAAAGTTTGCGCCAACGTTAGCCCCCTAACTTTGAGGCTAACGTTGGCACATGAAAAGTTGGAGCCAAAGTTAGACCCCTAACTTTGGCTCAAACTTTTGGTCCAACTTTTGCAAAACTCAAACCCGGTTCAATTGGTTCACTTTGGTTCTTCTTCAAACTTCAAGAGCAATCAATCAAGGCCTCTTTCAACCCAATTCCACCAAGAGCAAAGGCCCAACTCAAGGCTTGAAGATCATTTGAAGAAAGTGTATAAATAGGATAGAATTCAAGTTCTCTGAGAGCTTTTCTTTTGGAATTTTCATAAGAGTTTTCAGAGAGCTTTTGTTATTGAGTGAACTTTAATTTCTTTGTCTTGGGGAAGGAGAATTCATTTCTCTTCCTCTCAGTTTTATTTTCAATTACACTTGTCTTGGATCTTGGATTGGAGAATTGAAGAAATTCTGTTTCAATCTCAATCTTGGATCTCTCTGTTTCCTTACTGCTTAATTGAATCTAATTTTCTGTTAATTGCTCTTCATCTCTTTTCTTTGCAATTGTTCTTGTTGGATCTAGGAAGGCATTGAGATCTAGACTTGGTTTTCTAGTCTCTGGGCCCTGAGATCTAAATTTTACATTCTCTGTTTCTTGCTTTTAATGTTCATTTACTTTACTGCTTCAAGATCCGTTTAAATCCCAATTCCCTTTCCCTCTTCTATTTAATGCAATTCAACTTTTCCTTGTTTAAATTCTGCAAATCCATTTCCCAATTCCCTTTACAATTCCAGCCGTTTACATTTCTTGCACTTTAAGATTCCGCAATTTACATTTCTTGCATTCTAAGTTTCTGTTATTTAATTTCTTGTTCTTTAAGATTCAGCAATTTATTTCATGTTCTCTTTAATTCCATGCACTTTAATTTCTGCAAATCACAAAAACACTCAACCAAACCTTGATTCGCTTGACTAAATTAACCACTAAACTAAAATTGCTCAATCCTTCAATCCTTGTGGGATCGACCTCACTCCCGTGAGTTTTTATTACTTGATACGACCCGGTACACTTGCCGGTTAGATTTGTGTGTTTTGGGGGAAATCTATTTTTCACCAAAATATCTCATCAATAGAAAACAAAATAGAGATACCATATAAATATTACTTGATCCATGTGTTTTATACAGGTTCTTTATCCAGAAATGTTGAAAGCCAAATTACTATAGAATTTCTAAAATGGTCTTTCATTGGATTTATTCTTTTGTTATTTTTTAGTTAACATTTCAACTATGAAATTCATACTTAAATAATATATTATGTTAAAAGTTTTAACATGCTGAAAGTAAATATATTTATTTATTTTTTAAGAGTCGAAAAGGGGTTTGGGTGAACTTGAGTTAGTTCAAAACTTAAAGGACGCTTTACTTAATTTATCTTTAAATGTGATATAAAAGGGAAAGGGTGTGGTTTTGAGAAAGTGGTTAGGTTGAGGATTTCAAGAACTTTATGCTGGTTAGTATGACATCCTGCCTAATGAAAAATATATGGAGCCATCATAATGTAAATTACTTTTACTAAATGTTTTTCTATGTTAACAAAATATTGCAGCTTGTCCACCCTGATGAAAAATAGAATTTTCAGATAGGAAGACACACTATTAAAGTAAAATTGAAGATGGCTCAAAATGAAAGAATTTTAAAATTGTGTATATGCTTCTAATTCGTATCTGAATCATTGAATGTTGATATTGGTAGTGATTTGTTAATGTTGGAAGTGTTTATGAATTTTGATGTTGGTACTTTTCTTTATAAAGTGATTGATTAATTGATTGATAAAATATCAGAAAAGTTTAGTCAAATAAAGTAGGTGAGCCAATTTGTACATGTGAGTCAAGGAGAATAGCTGTGATGTACTTAGGTAACTTGTGGTCTACTCCTTTCTCTTTTGGTTTTTCAATTTTCTTTTGACTTAAAAAACTCATTTCCTTTTGACTCAAAAGTCATTCAAAATAGTTGAGATAAGCTAATCTCTACCGTTATCGTGACATCAATAGTGAGTGGTCTGGTGTGGATGAGGTGTTGTCATGATTTTCTCTCAATATTTGTGTTAATTTCAAGTTAGGTTTTTTTAATTTCGTTCATCTTTAAATTACCACATGTTTGGGGGGGGGGGGTTGGAGTTTATTTTAGTCATGCATGTATCAATATATAGTTTCATTGCAAGGTCCATTTTATTGTTTCATCAATGGTAGTTTATATATGTTGAATTCCATTTATGCAAAATTTTGCTCACTTGTGTATTCTAGAATGCATTTGTTTAAAATTACTTCTTCAATATATCTCTACAGAACTAGCAACATCGTGAATTCTTTACTGAGGTGGATTATTCTCCCATTTTAAGTTCTTTTTCAAGAAGAAAAAATTAATTCGTTATGTTTAGGTGAGAAAAATGATTCTCTCCCCTAATTTTCAGTGGACTCTCACATGAAAAATCATATTTTGGTGGTTTGGTGGGTGAAATAACATCATTTGCTATAACAAATAGTAATCTTTCTAGACTTTCAGTGTAAAATCTAGTCAAATCATAATTAATTAATTATAGGCAAAAATACTTAGAAAATTTATCAATCGTAATTAGACAATTTAAGGATGATATTTGGACTCAGTGAATTTTCTAAGTTAGAAAACATATTTTTCTATGTGAAAACGTGCACTGAAAATTTGACTAACAGTATGATGAACGGAATTTTGACGGTTTAGAATTCACAAATAAATTCTCGTTGCAAGTATAGTTTCTAAACCAATCAATAATCCTTTCATACAAAAGATAGTTTATCACTAAAACAAACCCCTAAATTTATAAACCGAAGTATTGGAACCTCGGGTCGTTCTCCCTAGGAATTGCAATAAAGTGTCTTGTTATTGGTTATGAGGTATGTTTTGGGGTTTTTTGAGATAAGAGACATGAAAAGTAAATGGCAAGGACATTCAAATAACAAAAAGACCTTGGCAAGGGTTGGTGGTCAAGGATCTCTATCCTTATCACTAACCACAATATGAGAATTGGCAAGGATCAACCCCATTAAATCATCCTCTAACTAGTAAAGGAAAGTCAAATGAGCTATGTCAATCCAAGTCCATAAGTCCTAGCTCTCCACCAATTTAATCAGTGAGATCTAGAGTTAATGGCTCCCAATCGTCAATTACTTGGACATTAGTAACTCAAGAGTTCCTAAGTTACCTTCCCAAGCCAAGAGCATAAAATTCTACTCTAAAATCCAACCAAACATTTTATCAAACAATTGGAAGGCATAAAAAGAAAACATAGTAAAATTACAAAAAAATAAATCTACGCTACTCAATTGCAAGGAATTAAACAACACAAATCAAATGAACAATAAAGGAACATGAAAACATAAATTGCATTAAAGAGAAATAAAAGAACAAAAGTGCATCAACATAAAAGTAAAGAATTATAAGAATTAAATGCAAAACTAGAGAGATGAGATGTAGAAGAAGAAGAATTGATAAAGGAAAAGTAAATCTAAGCATGAAATTAACCTAGATCTAAGAAATTCTAATCTAGATCTAACCTACTCCTAATTCTAGAGTGAAGAGAGAGCTTCTCTCTCTAGAAACTAACTTTCCCTCCCTAAACTAAACTAAAACTACACTAGTGTCTAAAGTGTCTCATCCCTCTTTAATCCTTGGGTTAAATAGCATCAGAAATGAGTTGGATTGGACCCACAAGGCTTCTAAAATCACTGGCCACGACTTGCATTAAGTGAATCATGTATAAACGGGTAGGGCTAAGGTCATATGACAACTCATGAATCCTACCAATTCAAGTATAAAAATGAAGTTCAAGTAGACTTGCAAGAAGAACGCTCATGAAGCCGGAATCAAGGAATTGAGCATCGAACCCTCACCGGAAGTGTTTGCACTCTAGTCGCTCAAGTGTATAGGGTCGATTCTCTCAATTCTCCCCTAATCATGCTTTCTAAAATTTGTTTTTCATCTAACAATCAACAACTATTCAATGCATGCATACATTCATCATGAAGTATTTTCATAAGTGGTAATGGGGCTAGGGTCAAGGTAGGATTGTATATGGCTAAGTGGACTAGATTTTGAATCTTTGATGAGCTTAAACTTTTCCACCTAACCTATATAATAACATATACAATTAAATGCTAACCTAACTACCCATTCTTCACTTTTCACATACTCATGCACTTTCTTTCATTTCACAACACTTATGCATTGATTCTTATTGAACTTTACTTTGGGGCATTTTGTCCCCTTTTTATTGCTTTTCTTCTTTTCTTTCTTTTTCTATTTTTTCTTTTTTTTCTTTTCTTTTCTTTTTCACATTTTTTCTTTTTCTTTTTTTTGTTTTTCTCATTTTTTTCTTTCTTTCAAGCTACATACAAGAACATCAATACATAAGGTCTATACATTTAATCAATACATGAGTATGTACCCAATTCCCAAATATAGAAATACAAAATACTCTTTTATCCCAACCAATGTTCCCAAATCTCCCTAAACTTGAATAATAAGCACTCTCACTAGCCTAAGCTAATCAAAGATCCAAACAAGCGACTTTTATTGTTTTTCGCTTTAGGCTTGTAATGTGCTAAAATAAAGAATAATTGGGTTAAGCATAGGCTCAAAATTGGTTAACAATAGAGAGTAAAAGGTAGGCTATTTGGGTAAGTGAGCTAATGAAATAATGGCCTCAATCATATAAATGTATGAATACACAAAATAATGGACATATAGATTCAAACAAATCAAAGATCACAATCATAGAAAGAGAATAATTGCACACAAGAAGGAAAATAAGTGGTTATAAGACGTAACCACACAATTAGGCTCAAATCTCACATGCTTGTGTTCTTAGCTCAAAAACCATGTTCCAAAATAAATTCTTCAAGCAAGTTCAACAAATTTTTTTTTCACATTGGTAGGGTAACCTAAACCAATTTCTTGGAAAAGAAATCATCACCATAACCAAGTAGTCCTAATGAGAAAGAAGTAGTGAAAATATGTACAAATTCTAACTAGCATGCAACCTATCATGTAATGCAACAACTAATCTAACGAAGAAGATCAAAAATTGGTGTTGAGAAAGGAATTTGTTACCCATGGAGATCGGTCGGATGACCTCCCCACACTTAGAAATTTGCATCGTCCTCGGTGCATGCAAAGAAGAGCAAGGTGGACAGGTTGCTACAATTGATGAGCTCCTTCAAAAGGTTGTGCGGATAACTTGTTTGTTGCCCCATTTTGAGACTTCTCTTTCTCCTCCTTTCTTGGTGGCTAGCCTAAAAAGAGCGAAAAAGAAGGAAAATTAAGCCTACAACAAAGATATTAAAGCAAAGAGAACATAGGCGGGGGCTAATGCCAAATAAGAGTAAAGTTTTCTACTACATGGTAGCTAAAACACGTAAGTGAGAAAGCAATATAGGAAAAGGCATATTAACTGACACTTGATGCAAGGGTAAAGTCAAAGCATGAAGAACATATTGAGCATCAAGTTCAAATAAGAAAAAGTGGGTCATGAAAGACAATATGAGGTCATATCAATGCACAAAGACACAAGAGTCATACAAGATAAAGCATTGATTTAAAAGTTTCATCACCCAACAATAACAAACAAGTCAAGAGGCACCAAAATAATGAAAGAAATTCTCAAAAATTGAGTAGGAAAATGCAACACCCTTATTAAAATAAGAAGCCCGAAAAAAATAAAGTAAAAACAAGTTATAAAAGCAAAATGAAAATGTAAAGAATAAAAGTATGCGAATGCAATGGACAAAAGAAAATGGAAGATGAGAAAAAAAGACTGTTTTTTTTACCTGCGCGGACGCATCATGCATGCTCACGCATCGATTTGCAGATTGGCCGAAGGGCGCGTACGCGCCAGGTGCGCGCACGCGTGGGTGAGGTTATGTGCAGGGCACAGGATCATCCCAAGGTTGGCCCAACTCTCTGGAAAATGTACCAGGAGGGCAGGTGGCGCTATCGACGCGTACGCGTACAATGCACGTACGCGCGCGTTGCGCGATTAGAATCAAGGATGCGTACACGCCAGGTGCGCGCACGCGTGGGTTGGTTTGTGCCTTAGGCCCAATGTTCGTACAGTGCATGCCTAACTCTCAGGTTTTTGGCTGGGGGATGGAATTTTTGCATCCACGCGTACGCACCATGTACGCGTGCGCGTAGATGGTCGAAAATGCTTGGGTCACGCGTACGCGCACGCGTGGGTTGGTGCTCTGTTTTTCAAAATTTTTCCAGGTTCTTACACCAGACCAAGTCTTCCAAACCTCCAAACAGCTACCAAAACACTATGAAACCTTATTTAACATACCAAACTACTAAATAAACTCAACAAACTAAACAAAACATGGGATTAAACTTACTTTACCAATATGTACAAAAGGGAAAAATAAAAAGAATTTACCATGGTGGGGTGTCTCCTACCTAGCACTTTTATTTATTGTCCTTAAGTTGGACTTATGGGGAGCTTCTTATCTAGGAGGCTTGTGCTTGAAGCTATCTTTGAACATCCACCAATGCTTGAATCTCCAATAAGCTCCATTCTTCAAAGTTAGTATCTTCAAGCCTTGATGGAGTTCCGCACAAGCTATGAGCTCCCAAAGGTGGTCCTCATGTATTCCCGGATCCCATATCTTGTTTCCACACCCATCCTTGAATTGATCATCATTAGTCAATTCAGATGGCAAGTAAGGTAAATTCTAAATAAAGTGGCCAACAATCCTCCTAGACCCTTCTAGTTGAGTACTACTCCAACCTTTATATCTCATATTTGATGCATCAAACATAATAAGCTTTGATTTGCAACGCCAACCACAAAACCTTTTTCGCTTACGCTTCATCCCACAAAGTTCCCTAAGTTGGCCATCCGTTTCAAGCAAACCATATTCAAGTGGGGTAATAAAGCTAATAGAAATGAATTTCACCCACTCAAATGAAGGTGTAGATGGCAACCTAGGCAAAGAAGCGTCCAAGGAACTTGACAAAGCGTACTCAATTCCCATCCTCCTCTTTCTAAGGACTTCCACCTCTTCACAAGTTTTCTCAAATGTAATCCTTTGTTCAATAATTCTATCTAAGCCTTTTCCCTTACTCAAATCATAAATGGGAGGATGAGAGAGATTTACCTCCACATTGCTTTCAAATCCAACAGGAGAAGGTTCTTCATGTTCAAAGGATTCTTCACCACTAAGACTTGATGCTTGATCTTCATCACCAATGGAACTCAACTCTTGCTCTATCCCATCCAATTCTTCATAAGGAATATGCCTTGGAGGTTGTGCACATTCCTCCTTAGCATCAAGTTGAATCGTCTTGGAGGGGTTTTCTTCAATTCTATGTTCCCATGGAGATTCCGCATCTCCTAAGTCTTCAACCAATTCTTCCCTTTCTTCAATAATTATAGCTTCCTCCAATTGTTCCAATACAAAGCAACTTCCCTCATTCTCCACCAATCTCTCCTTCATGCTATACTTTTTATTAATTCTCCATATGTGACCATGGGAGTGCTTTGAGTGCTCAAGCATTGGGAGGCTAAAATGCTTACTACCTTGGTCAAGGTAGCCATAAATTCTAGTGTCTCCCTTTGTATTTCTCCTTGCCCTTGAAGTATAAGGCTAAGGGTTTCATCCATTGAGGATTGGGGTGGATAAGAGGGTTCATTGTCTTGGAGAAAGGGTTCATAATAGGAAGGTGGTTCTTCTTGGTGAGGGTATGGTGGTGCATATTGAGGTGGTTCTTGGGAGTAGTGATCTTGGAGTGGTGGTTCCATGTATGGCTCATATGGCTCATATGATTGTTGGAATGGTGGATATGGATAACGGTCATATGAAGGTGGTTGGTAAGAAGGGGCTTGTGAGTATGGTTGAGGGTTATGTTGAGGGTATGGCTCATAGGCATATGTTGGTGGTTCTTGAAAGTCACAAGGAGATTTACCATAGCCATTGGATTGATATGCATCATAGAATGGCTCTTGTTCATAGTGTATTGGTGGAGGTTGTTGCCATGAAGATTGATCATATGCATTTGTTGGGTGAAATGACATCATTTGCTATAACAAATAGTAATCTTTCCTGATTTTCAGTGTAAAATCTAGTCAAATCGTAATTAATTAATTATAGGCAAAAATACTTAGAAAATTTATCAATCGTAATTAGACAATTTAAGAATGATATTTGGACTCAGTGAATTTTCTGAGTTAGAAAACATATTTTTCTATGTGAAAATGTGCACTGAAAATTTGACTAACAGTATGATGAACGGAATTTTGACGGTTTAGAATTCACAAATGAATTCTCATTGCAAGTATAGTTTCTAAACC
Source organism: Arachis ipaensis (assembly GCF_059453495.1). Classification (NCBI taxonomy): domain Eukaryota; kingdom Viridiplantae; phylum Streptophyta; class Magnoliopsida; order Fabales; family Fabaceae; genus Arachis; species Arachis ipaensis. Next base: position 113,852,222 of record NC_142444.1, on the reverse strand, counting down.
AATCAATAATCATTTCATACAAAAGATAGTTTATCACTAAAACAAACCCCTAAATTTATAAACCGAAGTATTGGAACCTCGGGTCGTTCTCCCTAGGAATTGTAATAAAGTGTCTTGTTATTGGTTATGAGGTATGTTTTGGGGTTTTTTGAGATAAGAGACATGAAAAGTAAATGGCAAGGAAATTCAAATAACAAAAAGGCCTTGGCAAGGGTTGGTGGTCAAGGATCTCTATCCCTATCACTAACCACAACATGAGAATTGGCAATGATCAACCCCATTAAATCATCCTCTAACTTGTAAAGGAAAGTCAAATGAGCTATGTCAATCCAAGTCCATAAGTCTTAGCTCTCCACCAATTCAATTAGTGAGATTTAGAGTTAATGGCTCCCAATCATTAATTTCTTGGACATTAGTAACTCAAGAGTTCCTAAGTTACCTTCCCAAGCCAAGAGCATAAAATTCTACTCTAAAATCCAACCAAGCATTTCATCAAACACTTGGAAGGCATAAAAGGAAAACATAGTAAAATTGCAAGGAAAATAAATCTACGCTACTCAATTACAAGGAATTAAACAACATAAATCATATGAACAATAAAGGAACATGAAAACATAAATTGTATTAAAGAGAAATAAAAGAACAAAAGTGCATCAACATAAAAGTAAAAAATTATAAGAATTAAATGTAAAACTAGAGAGAGGAGATGTAGAAGAAGAAGAATTGATAAAGGAAAAGTAAATATATGCATGAAATTAACCTAGATCTAAGAAATTCTAATCTAGATCTAACCTACTCTTAATTCTAGAGAGAAGAGAGAGCTTTTCTCTCTAGAAACTAACTTTCCCTTCCAAAACTAAACTAAAACTACACTAGTGTCTAAAGTGTCTCATCCCTCTTCAATCCTTGGGTTAAATAGCATCAGAAATGAGTTGGATTGGACCTACAAAGCTTCTAAAATCGCTGGCCACGACTTGCATTAAGTGAATCATGTGCAACCATTGGCGCATACGTGTACAGTGCGCGTGTGCACCCCTAAATGCGATGGAACTATGGCAAAAATCTTTTTCATTTCAAAGCCCCGGATGTTAGCTTTCCAACGCAACTGGAACTGCATCATTTGGACCTCTGTAGCTCAAGTTATGGTCGATTAAGTGCAAAGAGGTTGGCTTGACAGCTTTTGCGATTCCTTCATTTCTTCATGAGTTCTCCATTTTTACATGCTTTTCCTTCATTCCCTTGATCCAATCTTTGCCTCCTAAATCTGAAATCACTTAGCAAACACATCAAGGAATCTAATGGAATCAAGGTGAATTAAATTTAGCTATTTTAAGTCCTAAAAAGCATGTTTTCACTCTTAAGCACAATTAAAGGAGAATTTACAAAACCATGCTATTTCATTGAATAAATGTGGGAAAAGATGATAAAACCCTCTAAATTTAACACAAGATAAACCCTCCAAATGAGGTTTATCAAAGTACCGACTGAGATCTATCCAGTACTACAGCTGAGAAAATTAATTATGAGTGAGAAAGGTTAAAACTTAAAATTTATGATTTGGAAAATAAAAATAGCTAAAATGCAAATTAGAATGCTAATCTTAAAGGTTTTGGCCCAAAGTTGGGCAAAACTGGCAATATATGTGAACCAGTCCCAAGTTAGACCCAAGCCCAACATATATATACCCTTATTAATGGTCATTCAGCACCCATAACAAATTCATTTCCACATTCATGCTGAAGTAAGAGAAGAGAGGTGAAGAGAGAAATCCCAAGCTTCGTAAACACTAAAATCACCATAACTTTCTCTCCGGTGCTCCAATTGCTGCACCATTTGTGGCCACGTAAAACCCTTCTCATCCTCTACATTTTTATCTAAAAATATTGGTAAGATTTTCAAGTTATCATATCCCATTTTTATAGTATATAATAAATTTGAAATTTGGTTATGGATTTTGAGAAATTTTGTGATTTTGGTTATTTAGGAGTGCTCAAGTATGAGCTATTGGTGAGTTTTATCAACTAATTTTGTGAGTTAAGGTAAGAGATCCTCAAATCCTTGTGATTTATGAGATTTTATGATTCCTTGGTTGATGTATGTATGAAATTATATATATTAGAGTATTGGGTACTTTTGGGTACACATTTGGAACTTGGAATTATTTTGTAGAGCTTTTGGGTGAGCCTTGGAGTGGAATTTCACAAGTGAAGAGATTAGTCTTGACTTCCAAGAGGTACAGTTTTACTTTGATTTAAATATCGTATAATGTAGTATGAAATTTTAGGATAGATGTCCCCTAGAATTAAGTTTGGATTGTGTATTTGGTTGAAATTGATATTTGTAGATGATATGTTGTGGTAATGGGTGTTTTGGATGAGGATTGTGTGATTTTACATAGTTAATGTGTGATATGTATTGAATTGAGGAATTCAGGCCGGAGATCGTGAAATTGGGCCGGAGGCTGGGAAAAAGGTAAAAATGGTAAGTGATGATTGAATTGTGTGATAATAAATGAGACTGAATGAAGAATTGGTATAGAATTTATAGAAATTTAAATGATTGATGGAATAGTAAAAAATGTGGATTTGAGGTGTGAAGTTGGTGAATTTGAGTTGAATTGCATAGATAGAGTAGGTTTAAATTTGGTTGAGTATAAATATGTAAATTGAGTTGGTTTGTTGTCAAATTATTGAATGAAAACTATTTTGGGCTTTTGAACAATTGGAAAAGTTGATAAATGCTATTTTTTTGGTTAAAGCTAATTTTTGGCCAACTTCGGCAGGCCGTACCTTGATCTTCAGAGTTAGAAAACTTTCAAAATCATATTTTTATAAAAATTCATTTATCGATCTTTCCAACGATTCAAGAATGGTTGAAAAATGAATTTTGTGGAAAAAGATATGAGGTTCGAATTTGGGTCTGAAAAACTGGGTTTTACACCATATTAACTTTTTCAAGTTCTAGTATGGCATGCGTACGTGAGCACTGTCGTGCGTACACAGGAGTTGGCCTCAGTCAACACTCTTGCGTACGCGAACACGGGCTGCGTACGCGAATTTGTCAAAATGACACTCCTACGTACGCGGAATGGTGATGCATACGCGAGTATGTCAAAATGACGCTCATGCGTAAGTGACGCAAGTCATGCGTACGCAAGCAAACTCCACTTGCCAAACCTTCTGCGTATGCGAGTTTGGAAAATTTGCACTCATATGTATGCGAACATGTGCATGCATATGCGACCACCCTGTTTTTCGGAAAAGTGATTTTTTTAATATCAAAACCATTTCTCGAGTCCTCTAAACCTTTATAAATTTTGATAAGAGTATAGAGGCAGTGTAATTAAGGATGGGTAGGACCTCAATCTAAAGAGTTGAGTTAGCAAAATTGAGAAAAATGAATAAAACGTGCAGTGCTGCGTGATGAGGAGGAATGTGATGATGAGTAATGATTAATTATGAGGATGAATGATGATGATAAATGAGATCAATTAAGATTGAATATGTATTGAGATGAGTTTGAAAAGGAGGTTGTTAATGAGATTGATAATGAAATGATAATGCGATTGATGTTGAACATGATTCTGATTTTGATACACCTGCTTGGGTAGATGCAGTGCCATTGATCCACTTGCTCTGGGTTTGGTTTGAGTCTCTTGGGATAGATGTAATGGTTCACCCCCACTTGCTCCCGGTCGAGAATGATATAGTATTTGAGAAATTATCTGAGTTTTGGATTTTCTTGGGTAGATGCAGTGGGTCGGCTCCACTTGCTCAGGGTTGATATCCGAGATTCTATTGACCCTTCGATGCAAGTCATGATCGGGCACTTAAACTCCCTGGATTCTCCCAATGAGATGAGAATTAATTGATGAATGATTATGAATATATGCATAGACTCTTGCAGATGCACGCTTAAGGACTGTCCAGGGTTCGCTACCGGACATGTCGGGTTGGTTTGATAACCGACAGATGAGACTCATCGGCCATAGGACAGGCATACATTATTTGCATATGTTTGACTTGTTTGGACTTGCTTAATTGTATTAGTTTGCTTAATTGAATATGTTACATGACTAAATACTACTTGTTTTACTTGAACCTAATTGTATATTGCTTATTTGCATTGATTGTGTTTGCTTATCTGAGAGGCCCCTCATGCTAGTGTCGGGTGACGCTGAGGGCTAAGTTCTATTCAGTTTGGAGAGTTGTGAAAAGAGGAGAAATGTTGAACTAGACTTAGAAATCTTTTATGATAGTTCCCAAGTTACGGATTAGAGAAAACTTAGGATGGATATGATGAGGTAAGAAGTTTAAGATTGCTTAGTGAATTTGTGTTGCCTTATGCATTATCTATTTCACACATTTATCGTATTGGGAACTCATGGGTCGGGGATTCTCATTCCGTATATATCTCTTGTTTTTCAGATGTAGGTCTAGGTGCTCAGCAGTGAACTGTGTTTCATCTGAGAGATGGCAAAGATCATTGGATTCTGTTTATATTTTGTTTAGAATCTCTCCGTATTTATTTTGAAAAATTTATATTATGTACTTATTTTCTTTTGAAACTTACCTATAGAGGCCATGATGTATATTTGGAAGAGATAGAAAAATAATGTTGTCAAACTGATTTTATTTCTGTACCCTAGCCGGCCTAAACTTTGCAGGTCGCAACAAATGGCTATTACTTAGGTTATATATTTATATACTGTCTTTATCTTACTTTCCCTTACTGTTTTATCTTTACCTTAGCTTTCCGATCACACTTTACCTTTCATTTTATTGATACGTGAGTGTTCCCGATTTGCGATTTTATGAACTCCTTTTTAGGCTTCTCGTTTAATAATTCCTTTTCAACTTATATATATATGTATTATAAATCCACCTTTAGAGTCGTACAACCTTGTTATCATTAACTTATGACTCGAACATAAGGATTTGAATATCAGGGTGTTACATCCAGTATGCTCTCTGACGAGCGGATAATTTATACGCTTTTTGGTACTGTTTTTACATAGTTTTTAGTATGTTTTAGTTAGTTTTTACTATGTTTTTATTAGTATTTATGAAAAATTCACATTTCTGGACTTTACTATGAGTTTGTGTATTTTTCTGTAATTTCAGGTATTTTCTGGCTGAAATTGAGGGACCTGAGCAAAAATCTGATTCAGAGGCTAAAAAAGGACTGCAGATGCTGTTGGATTCTGACCTCCCTGCACTCGAAATGGATTTTTTGGAGCTACAGAGGCCCAATTGGTGCTCTCTCAATTGCGTTGGAAAGTCGACATCCTGGGCTTTCCAACAATATATAATAGTCCATACTTTACCCGATCTGAGATCACGCAAACTGGCGTTTAACGCCAAGTTTCTACCCTATTCTGGCATTAAACGCCAGAACTAGCATAAAAGTTGGAGTTAAACGCCCAAACTGGCACAAAAGCTTGAGTTAAACGCCAGGAGCAGCCTATGCACGTGAAAGCTTCAATGCTCAGCCCAAACACACACCAAGTGGGCCCCGGAAGTGGATTTCTACAAGTTCTATCTTAGTTTATTCATTTTCTGTAAACCTAGGTCACTAGTTTAGTATAAAAACTACTTTTAGAGACTTACTATGTACCTCATAACATTTTTTACATCTAAATTTTGTATCTTCTACGGCATGAGTCTCTAAACTCCCTGTTTGGGGGTGAGGAGCTCTGCTGTGTCTCGATGGATTAATGCAATTACTACTATTTTCCATTCAATCACGCTTGTTTCTATTCTAAGATATTCACTCGCACTTTAACATGATGAATGTGATGATCCGTGACACTCATCACCATTCTCAACCTATGAACGCGTGCCTGACATCCACTTCCGTTCTACCTTAGATTGAGTCTTTATCTCTTTGGCTCCTGGTTCACGACGCATGGTTGCCTCTTCTGACAACAGAGTCTTCCATTCCGTGAGATCAGAGTCTTCGTGGTATAAGCTAGAATCAATTGGCAGCATTCTTGAGATTCGACAAGTCTAAACATTGTCTGTGGTATTCTGAGTAGGATCTGGGATGGGATGACTGTGACGAGCTTCAAACTCGTGAGTGTTGGGCGTAGTGCCAGACACAAAAGGATCAATGGATCCTATTCCAACATGAGTGAGAACCGACAGATGATTAGCCATGCGGTGACAGCGCATTTGGACCATTTTCACTGAGAGGACGAACGGTAGCCATTGACAACGGTGATCCCCCAACATACAGCTTGTCATGGAAGGAGCCTTGCGTGTGTGAAGAAGAAGACAGTAGGAAAGCAGAGATTTAAAAGACAGAGCATCTCCAAAACCTCAACCTGTTCTCCATTACTGCATAACAAGTATTATTTAATCCATGTTCTATTACTCATTCCAATTAAAACTGAGAATTATTATTGATATCCTGACTAAGAGTTACAAGATAACCATAGCTTGCTTCAAGCCGACAATCTCCGTAGGATCGACCCTTACTCACGTAAGGTATTACTTGGACGACCCAGTGCACTTGCTGTTTAGTTGTGCGGAATTGCAAAAGTGTGATTGTGATTTCGTGCACCAAGTTTTTGGCGCCGTTGCCGGGGATTGTTCGAGTTTGGACAACTGACGGTTTATTTTGTTGCTTAGATTAGGAAAAATTTATCTTTTTGGTTTAGAGTCACTAAAATTGAGTCTTCTATTATTGTTTTTGGTTAAAAATTTTAAAATTCTTATTTTTTTTTTCTAATTTATTTTCGAAAACTTAAAAAAAAACCAATAACTTCATAATTTAGTCTTCTGTTTGAGTTTAGTTTTATGTTTTAAGTTTGGTGTCAATTGCATGATTTTATTTTCCTTTCAATTTTTCGAATTATATGTTCTTAGTTCTTTATTGATCTTTAAGTTGTTCTTGATAATTCTCCTTATTTGATCTTTAAAATTTCTTGTTTGGTGATTGTTGCTATTTATCTTATACATTTTCCAATTATTAGTGTCCAAAATATAAAAATTTTTAAGTTTTGTGTCCTTTGTGTTTCTCTTTTCTTAAAAATTTTTAAAATTTATTCTTGGTGTTCATCTCGACATTCAAAATTTTCCTGTTTGCTTTCTTTGTTTTGATCTAAAAAAATTTCTAAGTTTGGTGTCATTTTATTGTTTTTCTCTTTCCTCATTAAATTCAAAAATATCTTTTCTATTTATTTAATTGAATTTTCGAAAATTTCATTTAAAAATTCAGATTTCTATTTTAAAATTTTTTATTTTATCTTATCTTAATTTAAAAAAAATTTTCAAAATTAAAAATCTTTTTTCAAAAATCATATCTTTTTTCAAAATCTTATCTAATTTTATTTCAATCTTAAAAATTTGAAAGTCCTTTATAATTTTTTTTTTAAAAATATTTTTCCTTCTAGACATAATTTTCGAATTAGTTGTCCTACTTTATTATTTTGATTGAAAAATTTTAAGTTTGGTGTTTCCTTATCGAGAAAGTTTCAATCTTCAAAATTTTCAAATCTTTTTAATTCATTAGCAATTTTAGTATTCGAATTTTTTATTATTTATTTTAATATATTCTATTTTAATTTATTTAATTTTCGAAGCTTATTTTCTAGTCTCCAATTGTTTTATTTTATTTTCTTCTCTTTTGAATTTGGTTAGCATTAAATAAATAAAATAAAAACAAAAATATTTTGATTTTTCTTTTACTTTATTTCTATTTTACAATCTACAACATCTCCCTTTCTCCATCATGGATCTAAGTAGAAATGAACAGTTCAAAAGGACTCTGGGGTCATATGCTAACCCCATTACTGCTGCATACGGGAGTAGTATCTGTATACCCTCCATCAGAGCAAGCAGTTTTGAGCTAAATCCTCATCTCATTATCATGGTGTAGCAAAATTGCCAGTATTCTGGTCTTCCACAGGAAGAACTTACTGAGTTTCTGGTACAGTTCTTACAAATTGCTGACACAGTACGTGATAAAGAAGTAGATCAGGATGTCTACAGATTATTACTGTTTTCATTTGCTGTAAAAGATCAAGCTAAGAGGTGGTTAAATAACCAACCCACAAGAAGCATAAGAACATAGAAACAGTTATCAGACAAATTCTTGAATCAATATTTCCCTCCAAAAAGGATGACACAGCTAAGGCTGGACATCCAAGGCTTTAAACAAGAGGACCATGAATCCCTTTATAGCGCCTGGGAGAGGTATATAGGGATGCTAAGGAAATGCCCCTCTGAGGATCTAGACCACTCAGCTGGTGGATCTATACACATGAGAAAGACAATTGAAGAGGCTCAAGAGCTCATTGATACAATTGCTAGAAATCAACATCTGTACTCAAGCAGTGAATCCTCCATGAAAGAAGAGGCTAAGGCAGCATCTACTGATCCTAGTCCTCAAGAACAAGTTGTTGAACTTAGTCAGCAATTGCTTCTTATGACAAAACAGTTAGCAGAATTTAAAGAGATGCTCCAAGACACTAAAAATACTAACAAGAATATGGCAGCACAAGTGAATCAAACAAGACAGCAACTATCTAAACAGATAATAGAAGAATGCCAAGTTGTTCAACTAAGGAGTGGAAAAACATTGAATACCTCAGCTCAAAGCAGCAGAAAGCCAAGAAAAGAACAGCAGACAGAGGATGAGCAACCTGCTACCCAAAGTCCCTCTGAGGACAGTAAGAGCCCAGAGAGGAATAGTTCTGGCGTTCAAATGCCAGAAAAGGGTGAAAATTGGGTGTTAAATGCCCAGTGGATGCCCACTTATGGCATTCAAACGCTAGAAAAGGGAGGGAATCTGGCGTTAAACGCCCAATCCATGTCCAGTTCTGGCGTTCAAATGCCAGAAAAGGGTAGGAATCTGGCTTTAAACGCCCATTCATCCCCCTATCCTAGCGTTCAAACACCAATGAGGGATCAGACACCTGCAAGTGTTGATAATAACTCCCTCAAAAAGGCTTCTCAACCTACCTCTGTAGGAAATAAACCTGCAGTAACTAAGGTTGAAGAATATAAAGCCAAAATGCCTTATCCTCAGAAACTCCGCCAAGCGGAACAGGATAAACAATTTGCCCGCTTTGCAGACTATCTCAGGACTCTTGAAATAAAGATCCCGTTTGCAGAGGCACTTGAGCAAATACCCTCTTATGCTAAGTTCATGAAAGAGATCTTAAGTCATAAGAAGGATTGGAGAGAAACTGAAAAAGTTTTTCTCACTGAAGAATGCAGTGCAGTCATTCTGAAAAGCTTACCAGAGAAGCTTAAAGATCCCGGAAGCTTTATGATACCATGCACATTAGAGGGTGCTTGTACCAAGACAGCTCTATGTGACCTTGGGGCAAGTATCAACCTAATTCCTGCATCCACTATCAGAAAGCTTGGCTTGACTGAAGAGGTCAAACCAACCCGGATATGTCTTCAACTTGCTGATGGCTCTATTAAATATCCATCAGGCATAATTGAGGACATGATTGTCAAGGTTGGGCCATTTGCCTTTCCCACTGACTTTGTAGTGCTAGAAATAGAGGAGCACAAGAGTGCAACTCTCATTCTAGGAAGACCCTTCCTAGAAACTGGATGAACTCTCATTGATGTCCAAAAAAGGGAAGTAACCCTGAGAGTCAATGAAGATGAATTCAAGTTAAATACTGTCAAAGCTATGCAACATCCAGACACATCAAATGACTGCTTGAGCGTTGATATTATTGACTCCTTGGTGGAAGAGATCAATATGACTGAGAGTCTCGAATCAGAGCTAGAAGACATCTTTAAAGATGTTCAGCCTGATCTGGAGGAACCAGAGGAAATAAAAGAACCTCTGAAAATTCCTCAGGAAGAAGAGAAACCTCCTAAACCTAAGCTCAAACCACTACCACCATCCCTGAAATATGCATTTCTGGGAGAAGGTGACACTTTTCTGGTGATCATAAGCTCTGCCTTAAATCCACAAAAAGAGAAAGCACTACTTCAAGTGCTGAGGACACACAAGACAGCTCTTGGGTGGTCCATAAGTGATCTTAAGGGCATCAGCCCAACAAGATGCATGCACAAGATCCTATTGGAGGACGATGCTAAGCCAGTAGTTCAACCACAGAGGCGGCTAAATCCAGCCATGAAGGAGGTGGTGCAGAAAGAGGTCACCAAGTTATTGGAGGCTGTGATTATTTATCCTATTTCTGATAGCCCCTGGGTGAGCCCTGTCCAAGTTGTTCCCAAGAAGGGAGGCATAACAGTGGTTCATAATGAAAAGAATGAATTGGTTCCTACAAGAACAGTTACAGGGTGGTGTATGTGTATTGACTACAGAAGGCTCAATACAGCCACCAGAAAAGATCACTTTCCTTTACCATTCATAGACCAGATGCTAGAGAGACTAGCAGGTTATGAATATTACTACTTTTTGGATGGCTATTCAGGCTACAACCAAATTGCAGTAGATCCTCAGGACCAAGAGAAAACAGCATTAACATGTCCTTCTGGAGTATTTTCCTACAGAAGGATGCCTTTTGGTCTGTGCAATGCACCTGCAACCTTTCAGAGGTGCATGATCTCTATCTTTTCTGATATGGTAGAGAAATTTCTGGAAGTCTTCATGGATGACTTCTCAGTATTTGGAGACTCATTCAGCTCCTGCCTTGACCATTTAGCACTTGTTCTGAAAAGGTGCCAAGAGACCAACCTAGTTTTAAATTGGAAAAAATGTCACTTTATGGTGACTGAAGGAATTGTCCTTGGGCATAAAATTTCAAACAAGGAAATAGAGGTGGATCAAGCTAAAATAGAAGTAATTGAAAAATTACCACCACCTGCCAATGTTAAGGCAATCAGAAGCTTTCTGGGGCATGCAGGATTCTATAGGAGGTTTATAAGGGATTTTTCAAAAATTGCAAAACCTCTGAGCAATCTACTAGCTGCAGCCACGCCATTTGTGTTTGACATAGAGTGTCTGCAGGCGTTTAAAACTCTAAAAGTTAAGCTGGTCACAGCACCAGTTATTTCTGCACCAGACTGGACATTACCATTCGAACTAATGTGTGATGCTAGTGACTATGCGATTGGTGCAGTATTGAGACAGAGGCATAACAAGCTTTTGTATGCCATTTATTATGCTAGCCACGTTTTAAATAATGCACAGAAAAATTACACAACCACAAAAAAAAAAAGAGCTGCTTGTAGTGGTTTATGCCATTGACAAGTTTATATCATACTTAGTAGGATCAAAAGTGATTGTGTACACTGACCATGCTGCTCTTAAATATCTACTTACAAAGTAGGATTCAAAACCCAGGCTCATAAGATGGGTGTTGCTTCTGCAAGAGTTTGATATGGAAATAAGAGACAGAAAAGGGACATAGAACCAAGTGGCTGATCATCTGTCCCGGATAGAACCAGTAGAAGGGGTGTCCTCCCCCTCTATTGAGATCTCTGAAACCTTTCCGGATGAGCAACTATTTGCTATTCAGGAAATGCCATGGTTTGCAGACATTGCAAACTATAAAGCTGTAAGATTCATACCCAAAGAGTACAGTAGGTAGCAAATAAAGAAATTGATTTCTGATGCAAAGTACTACTTATGGGATAAACCATATCTCTTTAAGAGATGTGCAGATGGAATAATCTGTAGATGTGTGCCCATGGAAGAGGCACAGAAGATCTTATGGCATTGCCATGGATCACAATATGGAGGCCATTTCGGAGGTGAGCGAACAGCCACTAAGGTTCTCCAATGTGGCTTCTATTGGCCTACTCTCTATAGAGACTCCCGAGAGTTTGTACGTAACTGTGACAACTGCCAGAGAGCTGGTAATCTGCCTCATGGTTACGCCATGCCTCAACAAGGGATCATGGAGATTGAGTTGTTTTATGTATGGGGTATTGACTTCATGGGGCCTTTCCCACCATCATACTCAAACATGTATATTCTGGTGGTAGTAGACTATGTATCTAAATGGGTAGAGGAAATTGCAACACCCACTAATGATACTAAGACGGTGCTGAAGTTCCTCCAGAAACATATCTTCAGCAAGTTTGGTGTCCCTAGAGCACTAATCAGTGATGGGGCACTCATTTCTACAATAAACAACTTTACTCTGCCATGGTCCGATATAGAATTAGCCACAAGGTAGCAACTCCATATCATCCACAGACAAATGGGCATGCTAAAGTCTCTAATAGAGAACTAAAAAGAATCCTGGAACGGACTGTAATTGCCCGTAGAAGGAATTGGGCAAAAAGCTTGGATGATGCTCTGTGGGCATACAAAACAGCATTCAAGACTCCTATAGGAACCTCTCCATACCAGCTTGTGTATGACAAGGCCTGTCATCTGCCCGTGGAACTGGAGCATAAGGCCTAACTGGGCAACCAGATTCCTAAACCTAGATGCTAAGTTAGTTGGAGAGAAGAGATTACTCCAGTTAAATGAGCTAGAGGAATTCAGACTCAATGCTTTCTAAAATGCAAAAATTTACAAGGAGAAAGCAAAAAGGTGGCATGATAAGAAACTGTCATCCATAGTTTTTGAACCAGGACAGAAGGTTCTGCTGTTTAACTCTAGGCTCAGATTATTCCCTGGGAAATTAAAATCCCGGTGGAAGGGACCATATGTGATTACAAGTGTGTCACCATATGGATTTGTAGAGCTTCAGGATATTGACTCTGATAAAAAGTTCATTGTTAATGGACAGAGAATCAAATATTATCTTGAAGGCAATGTTGAGCAAGAATGCTCAAAGCTGAGACTAGATTAAAAGCTCAGCAAGGTCCAGCTAAAGATAATAAAGAAGCGCTTGCTGGGAGACAACCCAGCCATTAGCAAAGTTTATTTGTTATGCAAATAATAATTATAGGAGTTTGATATAAATTATCTCCAAGGTTAATTACCAATTGCAGGAGTTCACAGAGTTACAGAAGAATTTAGAGCATAAAGCAGAGAAAAGGAGCTCACTGGCACAAAAACACCAGTAAGAGGTATTGTGGGCGTTAAACACCAGAATGGGCACCATTCTGGGTGTTTAACGCCAGTAAAGATACCTTTCTGGGCATTAAACGCTAGAATGGGTACCATTCTGGGCGTTTAACGCCAGAATTACAGCATCCTGGACATTTAGAAAAATGCCCAGTGATAAAGGCTTTCTGGCGTTTAATGCCAGCCAGGGTACCTGGCTGGGCGTACCTGGCTGGGCGTTAAATGCCCAAAAGAAGCAACAAATGGGCGTTAAACGCCAGAATGGGTGCCATTCTGGGCGTTTAACGCCAAGAATGTGGAGGAGAGGAAGTTTTGTTTCTAACTCAATTTTTTTTTTCAAATTTTCATGGTTCCATCCAAAATTTCATGCATAAACATGTTACAAATTATCATCTTTCAATTTCAATTTCAAAAAAAAAATTAAAAATAAATTTTTATTTAATCCTAAAAATCTTTCTCAAATCTTCTTCATTTTCTTTTCAAATCTTTTTCAAAACTCATCTATCTTTTTAATTTCTTCTCAAATCTTTTTCAACTCATCATACTATCTTTTCAAATTCAGATTTATCTTTTTCAAATCTCTCATATCTTTTCAATTTTAAAATTTCATCTTTTTTATATCATATTTATCTTTACAAATCATATCTTCTATCATATCTCTTTCAAATTTTTGAACTCACCCCCTCCCTTATAAATTCACACTCGGCCTCCCCCTCTCCTCCATAACTCGAATTTGACTCTCCTCCTATTCCTCTCCGTTCCTCTCTTTTGCTTGAGGACAAGCAAACCTCTAAGTTTGGTGTATTTTTTGTGATCACTAAGCTAAGATTCACTAAGATCATGGCTCCTAAGGGAAAACAAACCACTTCAAGAGGCAAGAAAGAGAACACTCCAAAACCACTTTAGAATCAAGAGAGGTTCTTAACCAAAGAACATGCAAACCATTACCACAAAATAATGGGTCTAAGGTCAGTGATCCTGGAAGTTAAATTCGATCTGAAAGAAGACGAATATCCAGAGATCTAAGAGCAGATTCGAAACAGAGGTTGGGAAATTCTAGCTAATCCTGAGACAAAGGTGGGTAGAAACATGGTTCAGGAATTCTACTCAAATCTGTGGCAAATAGATAAGCAGAGAATGAATGGAACCGCTTTCTATACCTTTCAAACCATGGTCAGAGGTAAGATTATTTACTTCCACCTGGACAAAATAAGAGAGGTCTTCAAGCTGCCTCAACTACAAGATGATCCTGAATCCTTTAATAGGAGAATGGTGAGATTAGATAAGTGCTTGGACCAAGTTCTAGAGGACATATGCATCCCTGGAACCAAGTGGATAACCAACACAAAGGGTGTCCCAAATCAACTCAAGAGAGGAGATCTCAAACCAGTTGCTAGGGGCTGGCTGGACTTCATTGGGCATTCTATACTGCCCACCAGCAACCGCTCTGAAGTCACTGTCAAAAGAGCAGTGATGATCCACTGCATTATGCTGGAAAATAAAGTGGAGATTCATCATCTGATTTCTTGTGAGCTTTACACAATTGCAAACAAGAACTCCACTGACGCCAAATAGGCTTACCCAAGCTTAATCTCTCTGCTATGTAAAGATGCTGAGGTAAAGATGGGAGTGGATGAGCGATAAACCACTATTTTATAGTTTATATTGTGTTTAATTGTGTGGTTTTGTCATGATCCTTACCCACTTATTCATCAATTTAGCATGCATTTAGATTTCCTTCCTAAATTCAGTACATGTTTGAAAATTGCTTCCTAGAGACTTTAATTATTTAATTTTAATTCTCCTTTATTCCATTCGATGCCGTGATCTGTGTGTCAAGTGTTTCAGGCTTTATAGGGCATGAATGAGATGGAGATTGGAGAGGAAGCTAGCAAAAAATGGAAGGAACACAAGAATTTGAGGAGATAACCAGCGAGAAGTGACGCGGTCGCATGGCTCACGCGACCGCGCGAAGGAGAGCAAATCGCAGTGACGCGGCTGCATGGCTTGCGCGTCCGCGCGGATTGGAAAGCGCAAGCGACGCGGTAGCGTGGACGACGCGAACGCGTGGAGAGGAAAAAGCGCAAGCGACGCGTCCGCATGGACGACGCGATCGCGTGACATGTGCGATCTGCATAATCTGCAGAATTCGCTGGGGGCGATTTCTGGACCTTATTTCGGCCCAGTTTTTGGTCCAGAACAGCAGACTAGAGTCAGAGAATATGCAGAAACAACACACACATTCATTCAGTAGTTTTAGATCTAGTTTTTCACTCTCTTAGGTTTTTCTCTCTAGTTTTTAGAATTTTAATTTTCAATTGGTCTTAGCATTGGAACATTGAGAAGAGTTATTTCCTCATCAAGACTTCATCATTCTAGTTTGTTTTCTTAACTTGGTTTTATTCTTCCATATTCTTTGTTTTGTTCAATTTTATTATTCAGATACTTTTATGATTATTTAATGCAAGGATTACTTCTTTTTAATTCAATTTCAATTCCAATAATCATGTCTTCTTTTAATTCCCTTTTATGTGTTATGGGTTTATTATTTACAATGCGTGAGTAGTTTCATTACTTGATGGGGAATTGATTGAAAAGGAACTCTTGAGTTGGAAGGATTGAAAGAAAGTTTGTAATTGGGTTAATTGTTGAATTGCTATCCTGTCACCAATGTCAATCCCTTGAACTAAGTGGGTTGTAACTCATGAACAGATCTAGTAATCCAACTTGTTTGACTTTCCCTTACCTAGTAAAGGATAACTAAACAGAGTAACCATTAATTATAAATCCATCTAAAAAATCATTCCATCAATGATAGAGATTCTAACTAATCAATTCCCAGTCAAGGTTTTTTATTCATATCATTTAATTTTCCTCAGTTTACATTCCAATTTACTTACCTCAACTTCTTCGAACCTCCGATTAATAAGATAGCACCCTTCTCTGCAACTCGTTGGGAGATGACCTGGGACATAAAACTCCCAGTAATTTTGATTTAAACTCTTTGTGATTCATTTCTAAATTGATAGGCAGATTTTCGGTGAATTAAGAACTATACTTGCAACGTATCAAATTTAATAATTTTTTAATTCATCAGCTTCTGCTTCCCATCAATTTTTGGCGCCGTTGCCGGGGAGTTGCAATAGAGTGCTAATTTTATTAATTAGAATTTATTTATTTGCATTTTATTTAATTTTGCTACTATGAGCTGCATGTTTCTTCCGTCAAATGACGCATTCACTTCCTGATCTGCGCTTGCTAATATTCGATCCTGAAATTGAAAAGACTATTTCACGAATAAGGCGAGAACAGCGTAGGTTAGCCCGCTCTGAGGGTGGATCTGAAAGTGAATCTGAGGAAGAAATCAGCCCCCGTTCTACTGATTCGGTTGTTTTACGTGCAGAAAACATGGCAGCTAGAAGAGTTACCATTCAGGAGGAAGGAGCTCCTGATTTTACAATGCAACCGTTTCAAGCGCATCATCCAGTGGTAGCTACAGATTTTGAAATAAAGACCGCACTGTTAAATTTGATGCCCAAGTTTCATGGCCTACCTGCTCAAGAGCCTATCAAGCACTTGAGAGATTTCCAAGCAGCCTGTTCTACTGTCAGGCGTGACGACACTGATGAAACTTCAATTCTGCTGAAAGCTTTTCCGTTTTCTCTTGAGGGAAAAGCAAGAGAGTGGTACTACACTCAACCTCTAGCAAATGTATCCAACTGGGATACACTCAGAAAGGAGTTTTTGGAGAAATTCTTTCCATCTGAAGTTACTGATAAACTGAGGAAGGATATCTCTACGATTGTTCAGGATGACAATGAGACTCTCTTCGAATACTGGGAGCGCTTCAATAATCTTCTGGAAGCATGCCCCCACCACATGATTGACAAGATCGTGCTACTCAGCTATATCACACAAGGTATGAGGCCCCAAGATAAGACCACATTGGAAAGTGCCAGCAATAGGTCTATGAAGAAGTACAAGACCACTGATGACGCTTGGCAATTGATCAGTGATTTAGCTGAATCTACTCGGAACCACAGACAGAAGCAAGGCCATTCAAAAGCCGTTGCAGAAGTATCTTCTGGCAGAGAGACTGCTGCTCTAACTCAAAGCATCTGTGAGATGACCAACCTGCTAAAGCAAATGCAGTTGAATCAACAAGCTCAGCAAACTCAACCGCAGCAAAACCAACAACTAGTCCCACAAAGAATTTGCAGAATTTGTGCTGATTACAGTCATTACACTGATGAATGCCTGCAGCTCCAACAAGAAGACAACATGGTGGCATCCACTCACAACTTCTATGACCGCCCCAACCAAAGGTACAATCAAAGTGGAAATAATAACCATGGATGGCAGGACAATTCAAACCAGAATTGGAGGGACAACAATAACAGGGGAGGTAGAGATAATCAGGGAAATCAGAGGTGGAATAATAACAACAACAGGCAGCAAAATCAACCTTACCGAGCACCTCACCTGAGGCAAAACCAAGGACCACCGAACAATCAGCAGCAAACCTCTCAATTTACTCATTCTTCTGTATCTTCTAATGAAGATTTATTACAAGCTTTTGAGAAAAGACAACTGGCCATGGAAAGTACCATCGTGAACAGTATTAACGCCAGTCTGAATGGTCTCACCTCTACTCTGCAAGCTTTTATGACACAGCTTGGTTCAGCACAAAATTCCAGTAACCAACCTTCAAGCACCACTGGAATCCCCTCTCAACCATTACCCAATCCAAAGGGAGGCATTAATGCCATCACCCTTAGGTCTGGAACTGCACTACAGGAGAGGAATCAGGAGGAACCAAGCTCACCAGAATACGCCTTAGCTGAAGAGGTGGTGGAAATCGAAGATGTTAAAGAGGAAGAGGACATACAGGACATAGTTGAAGAAGAGATAGCTCAACCACAAGAAGAAGCACCAAAAGGCGCAGGCACCACGGAAACCACTGTTCCCATTCCATTTCCACAGCTTGCAAGGAAGCCCAGGAAGCAGCTGGAACCTGATCCTAAAATGGTAGAGATATTCAAAAAGGTCGAGGTAACTGTCCCCCTTTTTGATGTTATTCCACAGGTACCTAAATATGCAAAGTTTCTAAAAGACTTATGTATCCATAAAGACAAGATTAATGAATTAGAAACTATTCCTTTAGGTAGTTCTATATCTGCTTTAATGGGAGGATTACCTGAAAAATGTAGTGATCCAGGTCCTTGCATAGTTAGTTGTACTATTGGTGGTGTAGTAATTTATGATTGCATGTGTGATTTAGGAGCATGTGTCAGTATAATGCCTTTGTCCATATATGATGTTTTGAGGCTCCCTCCCTTGAAAAGGTCAGCAGCTTGTTTTGTGTTAGCAGATAAAAGCATTATTACAGTTGCTGGAGTTTGATGTGGGTGGAAACTGTCTCTCAACAAATTTTCTTCGGCAAGTGTACCGAATTTATTGTCAAGTAAAAACTCACAATAGAGTGAGGCCGAATCCCACAGGGATTGATTGATCAAGCAACTTTAATTAGAAGAATGTTCTAGTTGAGCGAATCCAGAATTTGGGTTGAGAGTTGCAGAAAATAAAATGGCGGGAATGTAAATAACAGAAGAGTAAATGCTAGAAGTAAATGGCAGAATTGTAAATGGGAATGGGGGATTTTCTCATAAAAGTAAATGGCAGAAATTAAAGAGAATGGGTAAGATCAGAGATGGGGAGTTCATTGGGCTCAGGAGATGTTGCAATTCTCCGGATCAAGTTCATTTTCATCTCTTCCTCAATCAATGCACTCATTGATCTCCTTGGCAATCTTAATTGATTGAATTATAATTTCTTGCAATTCAATCTCTCAAATCTTGATCAATAGCCAATTCCTTGGTCAATTGCTCATGAGAAGAGATGAAGTATGGTCACTGATTATACCACACACATTTCGCAAATCAAGTATTGAGAGGGTTATAGTCACATACCCATCCAAACCCAATTTGGTCCAGCGTGAGAAAGAATTTCTAGCTTGATCTCTTCATTCCTCTTTCAAGGTTCAGAAGAGATCCAAGTTTGAATAGCTTCTTTTCCAAGATAACTACCCAATTGGATGAAGATCGAAAGCTTTCAAGTAAAATCAAGAGAAAAGATAGAAGAAGAATAATAAAAATTAGTATTGATCCATCAAATTACAACAGAGCTCCCTAACCCAATGAAAGGGGTTTAGTTGTTCATAGCTCTAGAAAATGAAAACAAAGATGGAGAATACATAATAAAACTAGAAAAATGCAGAGAAGGTAAAATACAGAGAGTAGTTCTCTTTTCCAACTTCCAGAACTCCCCTCAACAATTCAAAGCTACTCCTATATATACTACTTCTCTCAGCTTCTAGTTGGCTCTTCAAGTTTTGGGCCTTTGGATCTTGAGTTTGAAGCAGTTCTCTTCTTCATTTGGGCTTGGCTTTACTTGCAGAGAGAAAGTGTGAAGTGGGCAGAGACTTTAGCTCAGGACGTTAGGGGTGTTAACGTTTAGTGAAAATATGAGTTTGAGAACGTTAGTGACAATCAACTTTCTCACTAACGTTCCTAAGTAAAAGCCACGTTAACTTCAACGTTAGTGGCACAAACGTTGCCACTAACGTTGCCTCTAAGTCCTTCGCACACGTTATTGAGACTTAACATTCCCAATAACTTTGAAAAACCCCCTTTGTTCCCACGTTAGAGCCCACGTTAACTTAGTTAACGTGGCTCTTTAACGTGGGCTTGCCATCCTTCGAGAACGTTAGTGACACTCAACATTGTCACTAACGTTCCAAGGTGCCCCTATGCCTCACGTTAGAGTCCACGTTAACTAGGTTAATATGGCTTCTAACGTGGCCATGCTTAGCCATCCCCAACGTTAGTGACAATGTTGAGTGTCACTAACGTTGTCGACCACTCTTGCTTCTTACGTTAGCTCCCACGTTAACTAAGTTAACGTGGGAGTTAACATGGTATGTTTCTCCTTAGGCCAACGTTAGTGACAATGTTGAATGTCACTAACGTTGGCGTTTCTTCCCCCTTTTAACGGTAGAGGCCACGTTAACTAAGTTAACGTGGACTCTAACGTGGCCACTTATGAGCATTTGCCAATGTTAGTGACAATTTTAAGTGTCACTAACGTTGGCTCAACTTCCCCTCTCCACATTAGAGTTCACATTAACTTAGTTAACGTGACTCTTAACGTGGTCAATGATGGCTTCGAGAGCGTTATTGGCGATCACTTTTCTCATTAACTTTGCAAGTTACCTCCCATTCCTTGCTTCCTTTGGTCCTGAAATCAAACAATAGAGCGCATCAAAGTTCTAGTCCAAGTCATGGGCAATGCAACATACAGTTTGTCACTAAACTCATGCAAAATCCTCATGAAATAATGTAAAATGCACAATGTATGCTAGAATCAAAGTGTAAGTGAATATCTACCCAAAACTAACTTATTTCCTAAGAGAATGCATGAAACTAACCTAAAAACAGTAAAGAAAAGGTCAGTGAAACTGGCCAAGATGCCCTGACATCAGAGTTGCTGAAGATATTTTGGTGAACATTAAAGGGCTCACATTTCCCACTGATTTTTATATCTTGGAGATGCTCCATAATGATTCAGATAAGCCATCATCGATCCTACTTGGAAGACCATTCCTGAAGACATCAAAATTCAAATTGGATGCTTTTTCAGGAACATACTCCTTTGAAATAGATGGCCGCATAGTGATCTTCAATCTGAATGGAGTCATTAACAACCCCCCAGAAGATCGTTCTATCTTTCAGTGTGATGTCATAGACGAAAGTGTGGCTGAAGTTCAAAAAGAAGAGTTTGAAGAGAGGCATACTGGACAAGGTCCGAGTGTGGGGACCCTCTTAACTGACAGTAAGGGCACTTCGCCATTTTCACGAGCTCCAGATAATCCAGAGCCTGCCTATAATCAAAAGTTAGAATTGAAACCTCTTCCTCCACATCTCAAATATGCTTATCTTGAGGATGAGCAGAAGCTTCCAGTTATTATTGCAAGAGAACTGACTCCTCAACAAGAAGAGCAGCTACTTGATGTGCTGAGGAAGCATAAGAAGGCAATTGGGTGGAGCTTGGCAGACATAGTGGGAATCAACCCTCAAGTATGCGAGCACAGAATATTTTTAGAAGAGGGAGCAAGACCTGTCCGTCAACCCCAGAGAAGATTGAATCCCACCATCTTGAAAGTTGTCAAGAAGGAGGTGACCAGACTATTGGAGGCCGGTATCATATATCCCATTTCAGACAGTGAATGGGTAAGCCCAGTACAAGTGGTGCCCAAGAAGTCTGGAGTCACTACAGTGAAGAATGAGCATGGAGAGCTCATAGCAACTAGAGTTCAGAATGCTTGGAGAGTCTGCATTGATTACAGGCGTCTCAACCAAGCTACCCGTAAGGATCACTACCCACTTCCATTCATTGATCAAATGTTGGATCGCCTGTCAGGTAAATCACATTATTACTTTCTAGATGGTTACACAGGTTATTTCCAAATTCATATAGCTCCTGAGGATCAAGAAAAGACTACTTTTACATGTCCTTTTGGGACTTATGCTTATAAGAGAATGCCCTTTGGCTTATGCAATGCACCAGCTACTTTCCAAAGGTGCATGATGAGTCTTTTCTCTGATCTTACTGAGGACTGTATGGAAGTTTTTATGGACGATTTTAGCGTTTATGGTGATTCTTTTACCCTTTGCTTAGAGGGATTATTTATAGTATTAGATAGATGTATTAATACAAACCTTGTATTGAATTTCGAAAAATGCCACTTTATGGTAAAACAAGGGATTGTATTAGGATATGTGGTATCTAATAATGGCATTTCTGTAGACCCAGCAAAGGTGAATGTTATTTCTAGTTTACCTTAACCCTCTTCTGTGAGGGAAGTCCGTTCGTTCCTTGGCCATGCAGGTTTCTACAGGAGATTTATTAAAGACTTTAGTAAGGTGGCACTTCTCTTATCCAGATTACTGCAGAAGGACATTGAGTTCGAGTTTAGTGAAGATTGCAAACAAGTATTTGATAAGCTGATGACTGCCCTAACTCAACCCCCAATTGTGAGAGGACTCGACTGGAGCCAGCCGTTTGAAATCATGTGCGATGCTTCCAACCATGCAGTAGGAGCAGCGCTGGCTCAGCGTGAAGGTAAGGATCCTTTTGTTATTGCCTATGCGTCTAAGACTTTAGACACTGCCCAGTCCAATTATACTACTACTGAGAAAGAACTTCTTGGTATTGTTTTTGCTCTGGATAAATTCCGGGCCTATTTACTTGGTACAAAAGTAGTAATGTATTCGGACCACGCAGCTCTAAAGTATCTATTAGCTAAAAAGGAGTCCAAACCAAGGCTTATACGTTGGATACTGCTGCTACAAGAATTTAATTTAGAAATAAAGGATAAGAGTGGTAATCAGAATTTAGTAGCAGACCACTTGAGTCGCCTTGAACATATTAAGGATGATTCTACTCCTATAGATGATAATTTTCCTTTTGATAACCTACAAGCAGTATCTGAGGTAGTCCCTTGGTATGCACCTGTTGCTAATTATTTAGTTAGCCGCACATTTCCTCCACATTTTTCTAAACATCAAAGAGACAAGCTGAAAAGTGAGTCTAAATATTATATATGGGATGACCCATATTTATGGAGATGTGGCGCTGACTAGATAATTAGACGTTGTGTGCCTCAATCAGAATTCCAGTCCATTTTAGAGGCCTGTCACTCATCTGAGAATGGAGGACATTTTGGCCCTCAACGAACAGGTAGAAAGATCTTAGACTGTGGATTCTGGTGGCCTACTCTTTTTAGAGACGCTGCTGAGTTTTGCAAATCTTGTATCCCATGCCAGAAATTTAGTAATATATCCAGGAGGGATGAGATGCCTCAACACTATATGTTTTTCTGTGAAATTTTTAATGTATGGGGCATTGACTTCATGGGTCCATTTCCAAATTCTAGTGGATTTTTTTATATATTGTTAGCTGTGGATTATGTTTCCAAATGGGTGGAAGCAATCCCTACCCGCACTGACGATGCTAACACTGTTGTTTCCTTTGTGAGAAACCACATTATATGCCGTTTTGGATCACCACGAGCGATCGTGAGGGATCAAGGCACCCATTTTTGTAACAGGAGACTAACAGGATTGATGAAGAAGCATGGGATAATCCATAAAGTTGCAACAGCTTACCATCCCCAAACTAATGGGCAAGCCGAGGTGTCGAACAGAGAAATTAAGCGTATCTTGCAAAAGATAGTGAAGCCTCATAGAAAAGACTGGAGCACCAGGCTACAAGATGCACTGTGGGCATATAGAACAGCATCCAAGACACCCATTGGGATGAGTCCCTTTCGCTTAGTTTATGGAAAAGCTTGCCATCTCCCAGTTGAAATCGAACACAGAGCCTTCTGGGCAGTTAAAGAGTGCAACATGGAAATTGAGAAGGCCAGAGCTGAAAGGAAGTTGCAACTGCAGGAACTGGAGAACCTTCGCCTAGAAGCTTATGAGAATTCCAGAATTTGCAAGGAAAGGATGAAAGCTGTGCATGATCAAAACATCAAGAAGAAAGAATTTCAACCTGGAGATTTCGTCCTCCTTTACAAATCTCGACTAAGGCTAATGCCCGGTAAGTTAAGATCAAAATGGGAAGGTCCATACAGAGTAGAGAAGGCTGAACCATACGGAGTTTATCACCTTAGCCATCCTTCAAGCTCTGAACTTATTAAGGTTAATGGACACCGCCTGAAGCTGTACCATAGTGAGAAAGTGCAGAAAAGCAAGGAGCTTGAGATACTCCACTTGGAAGATCCCCACATAGCAGCAGATTGAGCTAGTGGAGCGTCCAACTTACGGACGTTAAAGCAAAGTGCTTGGTGGGAGACAACCCACCGCGGTATGATCGTTCTTTTCTTCACTTTTAGTAAAAAAAAAAATTTTCTTCGCCGCGCGACGCGATTGCACCAACGACGCGTCCGCGTGGCAGGGGGAGTAAATAAAAATAAAAATGAACAGAAAGTTACGCAGGAGCAGCGCTGGAGTCGTGCCAATGGCACAAATTACCCTACGCGACCGCGTCACTGACGCGACCGCGTCGCATGGAAATCACGGCCTTCCACGCGACCGCGTGCCCTGAGTTTTCGACGTAAAAGGGTGCGCAGTCGTATTCTGTGCGAGAGTGATGCTGGATTGGTGCTGGAAGCACAATCCTTGTCACGCGACCGCGTTGCTGACGCGGCCGCGTCACCCATTTTATAACGCACACTCATGCGATCGCGTGACCCACGCGATCGCGTCACCCAATTTTGGCAATTAAAATGAATCGAACAGAGAGTTGTGCTGGAGCGAGGCTGCACTCGCGCCAGCAGCGCAACATAGGTCACGCGACCGCGTGACCGACGCGATCGCGTCACCTTCCCTGGAGCGCAACCACGCGAACGCGTGCCTTCCGCGGCCGCATCGCATGCGCCGCACAGCTCAACCTCAGTTGCCAAATTATCTTATCTTTCTTTCCTCCAAATCCTAATTTTTCTTTTCCCTCCTTCTTTCTTCTTTCTCCCTTCCCCTTTCTATCTCACCTTTCATTCTCTATCTTTCTCATCCCCATTAACAAGGTTTTTCTTTTCTTCTTTCTCACTTTTCTACTATTCTTCTTATTTTCATATGTTATCTTCTTATCTTTTCTTCATTGTTCTTATTTTCTTTTCTTTTCTTTTCCTTTTTACTTGGTGTTATCTATTTATGTGAGTCATTATTTATCTTTATATGCTTATGGCTTGTTATAAATTTGTTTGACAATCATATATATTACTTTTTAAGGGATTACTTGCATGTTCAAATTCATACTTTCAAGAGCTTATTCTACATGCATGCTATGTGTTTGTGAAAAAGCCCATATGGCATTATGCACTAAGTCACATTATTTTACTCTAATATGCAATGCTTGCTTTTCACAAATTCCCTTTCATATTTTATTAATTAAATTTAATTTTCAATACAAACATGATGGCTAGTTTGTTACAAATGGTAATCTAAATTGGACATTGAATGTTTGATATATGCTACTCATGCCTTTGCCTACATGCCAATAAACCTCTTGCATTCCATTGTCCTACATGCACTTGTTATATTTCCATTGATGAGCTTTTCACATGTAATCCGGACCATGTGTTAATGCCATTTATCTTTATTGTGCATTGACTATCACTTACAATACCCTCTTCCTTGCTCTATCTCTTTGAATTTAATTTCCTTTCTCTTCCCTTCTTTCAGGATGGCCACCAAGAAAGGAAAAGAGAAAGCTACTTCCAAACCACCAGCAAGAAGAAGAACTAAAAGAGCATTAGTGGCAGAGCCTTCTTCAACCACAGTCAAGCCCTCAACAAAAAGAGTTAAGAGGATAATAAAGGTTGACGACAAGGAGAAAGCTTTTCCAGCAAAGGACACTGTGCGATTTCCCAATCGCTACTGTGAGCAGATGTTCCCTATCCTAGCAGAAAGGAACTATAACAATGAATACCTTCTTATCCTCCCATCCAATATTGCCTCCTTTGTTGAGCCGCAAATTGAACGAAGACAATGGGGTTTCTTACGGAGACAGCCGAGGCAGGTCAATCTCTCTTGGGTAGTTGAGTTCTACTCCAACTTCTACATACCGACCCTGCAGTCTGTTTATGTCCGGCAGCAACAAGTCCCCATCACATAAGAGGCCATTCAGCACGTTCTGAGTCTTCCCCCTATTCCAGCAGGAAATGACGCTTTTCAAGAAGCCACCCTTCAGCGCCAGAGATACCAATTTGACTGGGACTCCATTCTCGGAGTCATTGCATTACTTGGCAGCCGTTGGATCTACGGATACCACCGTACCCGCCCTAAGGGAATATTGGCTTCCGCACTTACCTTGGAGGCTCGCGTATGGGCACAGATCATGTCCCATTATGTCTTTCCGAGCACTCATGAGTCCTCCTTCACTGCAGACATGGCTGTTCTACTATGGTGCATCCTTACAGACCAACCTCTGAATCTCTCAAGACACATCCAGAATACCATGGAACACGTACAAATCATGGGCAACCTACCTTTTCCCGCCCTGGTCTCAAATCTTGTCTTAGCAGCCGGAGTCTGCTACAGAGCTAGGGACACCAAAGCCATGCTTCCACGAGATGATCAATATGTCCCTAACGGGAAATACCTCAGACTTTCAGCAGCCACTACAAGCCAGCCTACTGAGCCAGTTGAAGATATTCCTTCTTCAACACCACAAGCATCTACAACTGAGAAATTGCTCTAGCAGATACTTGAAAAATTGGATCGGCATGAACTGAAAGCTAAGATGAGAGAGCGCCGTAACAAGCGCCGATTCACATACCTCAAGGAGCTGATCATGGGCAAATTCAAGGACTCAGACACTCCGGACTCCACTTCTTTTACCAGCACTAGGAGCCATGATAGTCCCGACTGTGGAGATACTGCTACCAGCCCACCCCTGTTCCTGACAGATGGCACCGAGGACGGTGCAAAGCCTTAAGTGTGGGGAGGTCGGTCAGTACCTGACGTCCGGAGGTAATTTCTCTTCTCTATACACCAATAATTAGGATATTTTAGTTAGATTTTCTCCCCTTTATAGAATAGAATAAATTGCATAGGTTAGAATAGTTGCATGCATGTTCTACTTGATTGAAAAGACAATAAGTTTCTTTTAAAAATCTATCTTTGGAATAAAATTTCACTAATTTTTCAAAATTTTTATGATAAATCTGCTTGAGTTGTATTTGGAACATGATGTTTGAGCTAAAGAACACACAACCTGTGAAAGATTTGAGTCTTTATGTATGGTTACATTATTTAACCATAATTATTTTATTCTTGTGTGTTTACTTCTCTATGATTGTAATCTATATTTTGTTTTATCTTATATGTCCAATATTTATTATATTTACATGCTTGCACATGATTGAGGCCATTATTTGTTTAAACTCACTTATCCAAATCAAGCCTACCCTTTTCAATTACCTTTGTTAATCACTTTGAGCCTTTAAAACCCCATTTGTTCTATATTTTACCACATTACTAACCTCAAGCTGAAAAACAATTGCATATCCCAAATTGAATCTTTGGTTAGCTTAAGATAGAATTGTATGTGCTAGTTAAGTATGGGAAATTGTGGGAACAAAAGTTGTTAAGGGAATGTGTCATGAAAATTTAAAGGGAATTTGGATACCTATTCATGTGAAACTATAAGAATCAAAAATCTATGTGCGTTGATAAGCTTTATTTATTTCAATTAAAAAAAAAACGATAAACAAATAAATAAGGGGACAAAATTACCCCAATGTTAAATTCAGAATTCAAAGATCAATGCACATATGATAGAATTAAAATACAAAGTTGAAATATGAGTATGTGTTGAAAAAGGGAATTATGGGTAGCTAGGCATGAATTTAAAAGTATATAGAATATATGTATATTAGGTGAGAGCTTAGGTTAATTAAAGATTCAATTTATAAAGCTCACTTAGTCATATGTATACCCTTACCTGCACCTTGGCCCCATTACAACCTTGAAAAGACCTCATGATGTTTGCATTGGTATATTAACTGTTGTTGATTGGTTAGGAGAAAAACAAAAGTTAGAAAACATGACTAGAGAAGAATAGAGTGATTACCCTATACACTAGAGATTAGAGCGTACATATATTATCAGTGAGGGTTCAATGCTTGAATTTCCATGTTTCCTGCTTTCATAAGCTATCTTCTTGCACTTTTATCGGTTTTATTGTATAATGATAGAATTAGTGGAATTTGATTTGTAATTATTTTGAAGGCTTATTTACTTTTGATCAAGTGGACAATAATCATATAGTTGTATTTATTTATATATGTAGGATTGCATTGCATTTCATGAGTTTCTACATGTTCATACTTATTTCCTTGTCTCCTTCAATTTAGCATGAGGACATGCTAATGTTTAAGTGTGGGGAGGTTGATAAACCACTATTTTATAGTTTATATTGTGTTTAATTGTGTGGTTTTGTCATGATCCTTACCCACTTATTCATCAATTTAGCATGCATTTAGATTTCCTTCCTAAATTCAGTACATGTTTGAAAATTGCTTCCTAGAGACTTTAATTATTTAATTTTAATTCTCCTTTATTCCATTCGATGCCATGATCTGTGTGTCAAGTGTTTCAGGCTTTATAGGGCATGAATGAGATGGAGATTGGAGAGGAAGCTAGCAAAAAATGGAAGGAACACAAGAATTTGAGGATATAACCAGCGAGAAGTGACGCGGTCGCATGGCTCACGCGACCGTGCAAAGGAGCGCAAATTGCAGTGACGCGGCCGCATGGCTTGCGCGGCCGCGCGGATTGGAAAGCGCAAGCGACCCGGTAGCATGGACGACGCGAACGCGTGGAGAGGAAAAAGCACAAGCGACGCGTCCACATGGACGACGCGATCGCGTGACATGTGCGATCTGCATAATCTGCAGAATTCACTGGGGACGATTTCTGGACCTTATTTCGGCCCAGTTTTCGGCCCGGAACAGCAGACTAGAGTCAGAGAATATGCAGAAACAACACACACATTCATTCAGCAGTTTTAGATCTAGTTTTTCACTCTCTTAGGTTTTTCTCTCTAGTTTTTAGAATTTTAATTTTCAATTGGTCTTAGCATTGGAACATTGAGAAGAGTTATTTCCTCATCAAGAGTTCATCATTCTAGTTTGTTTTTTTAACTTAGTTTTATTCTTCCATATTCTTTGTTTTGTTCAATTTTATTATTCAGATACTTTTATGATTATTTAATGCAAGGATTATTTCTTTTTAATTCAATTTCAATTCCAATA
Source organism: Arachis ipaensis (assembly GCF_059453495.1). NCBI lineage: Eukaryota > Viridiplantae > Streptophyta > Magnoliopsida > Fabales > Fabaceae > Arachis > Arachis ipaensis. Next base: position 113,823,379 of record NC_142444.1, on the reverse strand, counting down.
ATGATGTCTTCTTTTAATTCCCTTTTATGTGTTATGGGTTTATTATTTACAATGCGTGAGTAGTTTCATTACTTGATGGGAAATTGATTGAAAAGGAACTCTTGAGTTGGAAGGATTGAAAGAAAATTTGTAATTGGGTTAATTGTTGAATTGCTATCCTGTCACCAACGTCAATCCCTTGAAGTAAGTGGGTTGTAACTCGTGAACGGATCTAGTAATCCAACTTGTTTGACTTTCCCTTACCTAGTAAAGGATAACTAAACAGAGTAACCGTTAATTATAAATCCATCTAAAAAATCATTCCATCAATGATAGAGATTCTAACTAATCAATTCCCAGTCAAGGTTTTTTATTCATATCATTTAATTTTCCTCAGTTTACATTCCAATTTACTTACCTCAACTTCTTCGAACCTCCGATTAATAAGATAGCACCCTTCTCTGCAACTCGTTGGGAGACGACCTGGGACTTAAAGCTCCCAGTAATTTTGATTTAAACTCTTTGTGACACATTTCTAAATTGATAGGAATATTTTCGGTGAATTAAGAACTATACTTGCAACGTATCAAATTTAATAATTTTTTAATTCATCAGCTTCTGCTTCCCATCAATGAGTATATCTCAGTCGAGCACCCAATCACCAAAAAGTCAATGGAAGGACAACAAGTGCAAGATAACTCCATCAAAAGGAGGGCACAGGAGTTCCTCCCAGAAATCCCTCAGATTGACTACTGGACCCACCTATAAGCATCTGTCACCAAGCTGCAAGAAGCTATGGATCAACTAAAAGAAGAACAGTAATTTCAAAATAGCATGCTCTGCAAACTGCTGAAGGAACAAGAGAAGTAAGGGCGTGAGCTACAGGAGCTGAAGCGCCAGAAGCTGTCTCTTGAAGGACCAGACACCCCACAGATTCAAGGAGCATCCACTTCTCAAAATCAAGGTTGTTGAGTCCTAACTCTGTAATAACTTTTGTCATTAGAGATCTATTTTAAGAGTCATTTATTTTTATGTTTTTAATTTTCTATCTTCTATTATTATTGGTCTACTTTTATGTTTATTTTAAGACTTATTTTTATTTCATGATTAATAAAATTTGGAGTCTATGCCTTAAAGCTATGAATGTCCTATGAATCATTCACCTTTCTTAAATGAAAAAAATGGTTTTAACTACAAATGAACAAGAAGTACATGATTTCGAACTATATCTTGAAATTAGTTTAATTATTTTGATGTGGTGACAATACCTTTTGTTTTCTGAATGAATGCTTGAACAGTGCATATTTTTGAATTTGTTATTTATGAATGTTAAAAATTGTTGGCTCTTGAAAGAATAATGAAAAAGGAGAAATGTTATTGATAATCCGAAAAATCATAAAATTGATTCTTGAAGCAAGAAAAAGCAGTGAATTAACAAAAAAAAAAAAGAGAAGCAAGCAGAAAAAGCCAATAGCCCTTTAAACCAAAAGGAAAGGGTAAAGAGGATCCAAGGCTTTGAGCATTAATGGATAGAAGGGCCCACAGGAATAAAATCTTGGCCTAAGTGACTAAACTAAACTGTCCCTAACCATGTGCTTGTGGCGTGAAGGTGTTAAGTGAAAAACTTGAGACTGAGCGGTTAAAGTCGTGTTCCAAAGCAAAAAAAAGAGTGTGCTTAAGAGCTCCGGCCACCTCTAACTGGGGACTGTAGCAAAGGTAAGTTACAATCTGAAAAGGTTCACCCAGTTATGTGTCTGTTGCATTTATGTATCTGGTGGTAATACTGGAAAACAAACTGCTTAGGGTCACGGCCAAGACTCATAAAGTAACTGTGTTCAAGAATCAACATACTTAACTAAGATAATCAATAGCACTATCTGAATTCTGAGTTCCTATAGATGCCAATCATTCTGAGCTTCAAAGGATAAAGTGAGATGCCAAAACTGTTCAGAAGCAAAAAGCTACTAGTCCCGCTCATCTAATTGGAACTACGTTTCATTGATATTTTGGAATTTATAGTATATTCTCTTCTTTTTATCCTATTTGATTTTCAGTTGCTTGGGGACAAGCAACAATTTAAGTTTGGTGTTGTGATGAGCGGATAATTTATACGCTTTTTGGCACTGTTTTTACATAGTTTTTAGTATGTTTTTGTTAGTTTTTACTATGTTTTTATTAGTATTTATGCAAAATTCACATTTCTAGACTTTACTATGAGTTTTTGTGTTTTTTTGTAATTTCAGGTATTTTTTGGCTGAAATTGAGGGACCTGACCAAAAATCTGATTCAGAGGCTGAAAAAGGACTGCAGATGCTGTTGGATTCTGACCTCCCTACACTCGAAATAGATTTTATGGAGCTACAGAAGCCCAATTGGCGGGCTCTCAATTGCGTTGGAAAGTAGACATCCTGGGCTTTTCAGCAATGTATAATAGTCCATACTTTACCCGAGTTGAGATCACGCAAACTGGCGTTTAACGCCAAGTTTCTACCCTATTCTGGCGTTAAACGCCAGAACTAGCATAAAAGTTGGAGTTAAACGCCCAAACTGGCACAAAAGCTGGAGTTAAACGCCAGGAGCAGCCTATGCACGTGAAAGCTTCAATGCTCACCCCAAAAACACACCAAGTGGGCCCCAGAAGTGGATTTCTGCAAGTTCTATCTTAGTTTACTCATTTTCTGTAAACCTATGTCACTAGTTTAGTATAAAAACTACTTTTAGAGACTTACTATGTACCTCATAACATTTTTTACATCTGAATTTTGTATCTTCTACGGCATGAGTCTCTAAACTCCATGGTTAGGGGTGAGGAGCTCTGCTGTGTCTCAATGGATTAATGCAATTACTACTGTTTTCCATTCAATCACGCTTATTTCTATTCTAAGATATTCACTCGCACTTCAACATGATGAATGTGATGATCCGTGACACTCATCACCATTCTCAACCTATGAACGCGTACCTGACATCCACTTCCGTTCTACCTTAGATTGAGTGTTTATCTCTTTGGCTCCTGGTTCACAATGCATGGTTGCCTCTCCTGACAACAGAGTCTTCCATTCCGTGAGATCAGAGTCTTTGTGGTATAAGCTAGAATCAATTGGCAGCATTCTTGAGATCCAAAAAGTCTAAACCTTATCTGTGGTATTCCGAGTAGGATCTGGGATGGGATGACTGTGACGAGCTTCAAACTCGCGAGTGTTGGGCGTAGTGACAGACGCAAAAGGATCAATGGATCCTATTCCAATATGAGTGAGAACCAACAGATGATTAGCCGTGCGGTGACAGCGTATTTGGACCATTTTCACTGAGAGGACAGACGGTAGCCATTGACAACGGTGATCCCCAACATACAGCTTGCCATGGAAGGAGCCTTGCGTGCGTGAAGAAGAAGACAGTAGGAAAGCAGAGATTCAGAAGACAGAGCATCTCCAAAACCTCAACCTATTCTCCATTACTGCATAACAAGTATTATTTAATCCATGTTCTATTAGTCATTCCAATTAAAACTGAGAATTATTATTGATATCCTGACTAAGAGTTACAAGATATCCATAGCTTGCTTCAAGTCGACAATCTCCGTGGGATCGACCCTTACTCACGTAAGGTATTACTTGGACGACCCAGTGCACTTGCTGGTTAGTTGTGCGGAATTGCAAAAGTGTGATTGTGATTTCGTGCACCACTCTCACATGAAAAATTAGATTTTGGTGGTATAGTGAGAGAGATAATGTAACACCCCAATTACCATAAGCCTTACCTCTAGCCGTAAGACGAAGGTTAATCAGAGGTTATGACAATCCTAAGGCTTATACATATTTATATATAGAAGGAAATAATATAATCTAGAAGCCTGATGAAGGAGTAAGTTTGATGATTGAACTTTTGTGTGGTCTAGAATTCACAATAAATTCTCGTTGTAATATATTTTCTAAACCAACAATAGTCCTTTCATGCAAAAGATTGTTTGTCACAAGTACAAACCCCTAAATTTATAAACCAAAGTATTGGAACCTCGGGTCGTTCTCCCTAGGAATTGCAACAAAGTGTTCTTGTTATTGGTTATGAGATATTTTGGGGTTTTTGGGATAAGAGACACGAAATATAAATGGCGATGAAAATAAACTAACAACTAAAAAGGTCTTGGCAAAGGTTGGTGGTCAAGGATCTCTATCCTAATCACTAACCACGACATGAGAATTGGCAAGGATCAATCCCACTAAGTTAACCCTTAACTAATAGTAGAGGAAAGTCAAGTGAGCTATGTCAATCCAAGTCCATAAGTCCTAGTTCTCCACCAAATCAATTAGTGAGATCTAGAGTTAATGGCTCCCAATCGTCAATCACTTGGACATTAGTAACTCAAGAGTTCCTAAGTTACCTTCCCAAGCCAAGAGCATAAAATTCTATACTAAAATCCAACTAAGCAATTCATCAAACACTTAGAAGGCATAAAAGGAAAGTAAAATGAACTAAGCAATTCAACAATAAAAGAACAAGAATCATAAATTGCATTGAAATGAAAATAGAAGAAACAAAAGTGCATCAATATAAAAGTAAAGAATTACAAGAATTAAATGCAAAAATAGAAAGAGGAAAGGTAGAAGAAGAGGAATTACAAAGAGAAAAGTAAATCAAAGCATGAAATTAAACTAGATCTAAGAGTTCCTAATCTAGATCTAACCTACTCCTAATCCTAGAGAGAAGTGAGAGCTTCTCTCTCTAAAACTAACTTTCCCTCCAAAAATTAAACTAAACTAAAGTAGTGTGTAAAGTATCTAAATTATGTTAATTCCCCTTCAATCCTTGGGTTAAATAGTATCAGAAATGAGTTGGATTGGGTCCACAAGGCTTTAGAATTTGCTGGCCACGTATTGCTTTAAGTGGATCATATGGCAGCAACGACGTGTGCACGTACAATGCACGTACACGTCACCATGCGTATAGCAACTATAGCAAATCTTATATCATTTCAAAGCCCCGGATGTTAGCTTTCTAACGCAACTAGAACCGCATCATTTAGACCTCTGTAGCTAAAGTTATGATCGATTAAGTGCGAAGAGGTCGGCTTGACAGCTTTTGCGATTCCTTCATTTCTTCATGAGTTCTCCATTTTTACATGCTTTTCCTTCATTCCCTTGATCCGATATTTGCCTCCTAAATCTGAAATCACGTAACAAACATATCAAGGCATCTAATAGAATCAAAGGTAAATCAAGATTAAATAATTAAGGACCTAAAAAGCATGTTTTCACTCTTAAGCACAATTAAAGGAGAATTTACAAAACCATGCTATTTCATTGGATAAATGGGAGAAAGGTTGACAAAACCCTCTAAATCCAACACAAGATAAACCCTAGATATGGGATTTATCAACCTCCCCACACTTAAACCAAGCATGTCCTCATGCTTAAACCAAGAGGAAGCAAAGGATATCAACATTTATTCAATGAGATCTATCTAAATTCACCCTACCTATATGCAACTATCTACATGAATGCAACTAAGTACAAAATGATTCTACCTACTTGGTTAAAAATAAATCAATCCTCCAAGACATACATGCACAAGTAGGGCTAAGGTCCCATGACGACTCATGAATCCTACCAATTTAAATATCAAAATGAAGTTCAAGTAGGCTTGCAAGAAGAATGCTCATGAAAGCCGGGAATCAAGGAATTGAGCATCGAACCCTCACCGGAAGTGTTTGCAGTCTAGTCGCACAAGTGTGTAAGGTCGATTCTCTCAATTCTCCCCTAATCATGCTTTCTAACATTTGTTTTTCTTCTAACAATCAACATATATTTCATGCATGCATACAAGTATCATGAGGTCTTTTCTTTAGGTTATAATGGGGCTAGGGTCAAGGTAAGGATGCATATTTGGTCAAGTGAGCTTGAAAGTTGAATCTTTGATAAGCTTAGACTTCTCACCTAACCTATGACATCCTATACAGTTCAAAACTAACCTAACTACCTATTTTTCACTTTTTCACATACTGATGCATTCTTTTTCATTTCACAACACTTATGCATTGATTTTATTGAGCTTTGCTTTGCTTTGGGGTATTTTGTCCCCTTTTTATTTCTTTCTTTTTCTTTGTTTCTTTTTTTTTCTATTTTTTCTTTTCTTTTCCATATTGTTGTTTTTTTTCTTTTCCTTTTCCTTTTTCTCATTTTTTTTCTATATACAAGATCATCAATGCATAAGGTTTTACATTCATTACACATGAGCATGTACCCAATTCCCAATATTTACAACAAATATACAAAACTACCCTTTTATTCACCCAATGTCCTAAGATTTCCCACACTTAAATAACACACACACACACACACTAGCCTAAGCTAATCAAAGATCCAAATTAAGGACTTTTATTGTTTTCCACTTTAGGGCTTGTAATGTGCTACATTAAGAACAAGTGGGTTAATCGTAGGCTCAAATTGGCTAACAATGGAAGATAAAAAGTAAGGCCATTTGGGTAAGTGAGCTAAATGAAATGATGGCCTCAATCATATAAATGCATGAATACACAAAATAATGGACATAAAGAATCAAACAAATCAAAGATCACAATCATAGAAAGAGAATAATGCACACAAGAAGGGAAAATAAGTGGTTATAAGATGTAACCACGCCATTAGGCTCAAATCTCACAAGCATGTGTTCTTAGCTCAAAAACCATGTTCCAAAATAAATTCTTTCAAGCAAGTTCAATAAAAAGTTTTCAAATTAGTAGGTTGCCCTAAAAACAACTTCTTGGAAAAGAAATCATCACCCTACCCAAGTAGTCCTAATAGGAAAGAAGTGGTAAAAATATGTACAAATTCTAACTAACATGCAACCTATCATGTAATGCAACAACTATCTAACGAAGAAAATAATAAAAAAAAATTTGGTGTTGAAAAGGAAATTGTTACCCATGGAGATCGGTCGAACGACCTCCCCACACTTGAAGATTGCACCATCCTCTGTGCATGCAAAGAAGAGCAAGGTGGATGGGTTGCTATAATTGATGAGCTTCTTCGAAAGGTTGTGCGGATGACTTGTTCGTTGCGCCATCTCAAAGCTTTTCCTTTTCCTCCTTTCTTGGTGGCCAACCTAATGGGAGAGAAAAAGAAAGAAAATTAAGCCTATAACAAAGATATCAAAGCAAAGAGAACATAGGCGGGGGCTAATGCCAAATAAGGATAAGGTTCTCACTACATGGTAGCTACAACATGTGAGTGAGAAAATAATATAGGCAAAGGGCATATGAACTAACACTTGATGCAAGAGTAAAATCAAAGCTTGAAGAACATATTGAGCATCAAGTTCAAATAAAAAAGAGTGGGCATGAAAAACAATATTAGGTCATATCAATGCACAAACACACAAGAGTCATATAAGATTAAGCATTGATTTAAAAGTTTCATCACCCAACAATATCAAACAAGTCAAGAGGCACCAAAATAATGCAAGAAATTATCAACGATTGAATAGGAAAATTCAACACCATTATTAAAATAAGAAACTTAAAAAAAAAAAGAGAATTACAACAAGCTATAAAATCAAAATTAAAATGCAATGAATGAAAGTAAGCAAATGCAATAAAAGAAAATGGAAGAAAATTTTTTTTTAGTATTTTATTTATTTATTATTTTTTTTTTAAATTTTTTTAAGAGAGGAAGAAGAAAGGTAGAAAGAAAGAAGAAGAAAAGAAGAAAGAAGAAGAAATGAGAAAGGAGAAATGAGAAAAACAGGGTGCAAATCCACGCGTACGCGCGCATGGCACGCACGCGTCGATGGCTTTTTTTTTTTAAGAGTGACGCGTACACGTCATGTACGCGTACGCGCGAGTGGTTTTGTGCCAAAGGCACAATGCGCGCGCAGCGTTCGCACAACTCTTAGGTTTTTGGCTTGGGGTGGAATTTCTCAATCCACGCGTACGCGTACATGGCGCGTGCGCGCGGATAGGCGAAAATGCTTGATGCACGCGTACGCGCACAGTGCGCGTACGCGCGGATGGCGCGTTTTTTTTTTCAAAATTTTTCTATATTTTTGCACCAATCCAAGCATTCCAAACCTCCAAACAGCTACCAAAACACCATAAAACCTTATTTAACATACTAAACTACCAATTATACTCAACAAATCAACCAAAAACATGAAATTAAACTAATTACCAATATGTACAAAAAGGAGAAAATGAAAAGAAGTTACCATAGTGGGGTGTCTCCCACCTAGCACTTTTGTTTATTGTCCTTAAGTTGGACTTATGGGGAGCTTCTTATCAAGGAGGCTTGTGCTTGAAGATATCTTTGAACATCCACCAATGCTTGAATCTCCAATAAGCTCCATTCTTCAAAGTTAATATCTTCAAGCCTTGATAGAGTTCTACACAAGCTATGAGCTCCCAAATTTGATTTTCCTTGTGCGATCCGGGTTCCCACACTTTATTTTCAACCCGTCTTGAAGTTGATCATTATTAGTCCATCCGGGTGGCATGACTTTAGAATTCTCATGTAAGTGACCAAACAACTTCCTAGACTCATGCAATTTGGTTCTCCATCAATCATTACTATACAACTTTGAGCATGCAACCATCATGAACTTAGAGTGATGTTTCCAACCACTACACAACTCTCGTCTACTTTTAACTCCACAAAGAGCTCTAAGTTGACCATCATTTTCAATCAAACCATATTCAAGTGAGAAAGTAAAGCTTAGGGATAAGAATTTTATCCACTTAAATGTTGTGTTGGATGGTGACTTGGGGAGGGAGACCTCCCCACACTTAGACAATGCGAGGTCTACTTCTTTAGGCTCTTCTTTAGTTGTTTCCACCTCTTCGCAAGCTTCTTCAATTTCAACCTTTTCCCCTTTATCACTTGGCTTGGTGTTGTCTTCAAGAACTTCAATTTCTTGCCCAATGAGAGGTGATTCAATTTTGGATAGGAATTCATTGATGAATGAATTCATCTCTTGATCAACCTCTTCATATTCTTCAATTTCGATATACACCAATTCAACTTTTTCCTTTTGGTAGCTTTCTTCCGATTCACTTTCTTTTTCATTGCTCACTAAGGGTATGAGAGGTTGTGTGCATTCTTCTACAATTTCAACTTCATGTCCAATGGGAGAGGATTCCATTGTAGAGAGGAATTCATCCATGATCGAATCCATCTCTTGATAAGCCTCTTTCAAGTCTCCAACGATGATATGCCTTCGAGGTTGTGTACCCTTATCAAAATCAATATTAAGCTTCTTGGAAGAATGCTCCATGATGCTACATTCCCTTGGACTTTCAACATCTCCTAAATCTTCAACCACTTTTTCCTTTTCTTCAATGATCATAGGCTCCTCCAATTGTTCTAATACAAAGTGGCATCCCTCATTTTTCACCGGAGTTTTCAATCTCTCCTTCATGCTATGCTCTTCAATTGATTCTTCACATGTGGCCATGGAAGCACCTTGAGTGTTCAAGCATTGGTAGGCCAAAGTATGCACTACCTTGGTCAAATTAGTCACAAACTCTAGGGTATTCCTTTGCATATCCGCTTGGTCTTGAAGTAGCAAGGTGAGAAAATTATCCATTGGGGCTTGGGGTGGATAAGAGGGTTCATTATTTTGGAGAAAGGGTTCATAGTAGGAAGGTGGTTCTTCTTGGTAAGGGTATGGAGATGGTGAGTATTGAGGTGGTTCTTGGTAATAATTTTGATATGGTTGTGGTGGTTCTAAAGATTCTTGCTCATAATGGCCATGAGAATATGGTATGGGTGATTGGTAATATGATGGATATGAATCATACGAAGGTGCTTGGTATGGAAAGGCTTGGGAGTATGGTTGAGGTTCATGTTGAGGATAAGAGTTATAGGCATATGATGGTGGTGGTTGATTTTCACATAAAGTTTCACCATAGCCATTGAATTGACATGCGTTAGGATGTGAATTATACCTATGCCTATCCGGAGGTTGTTGCCAATAGGAGTGATCATTTCCTTGAAGCTCTTCCCATCTTTGTTGGTTCCATCCTTGATGCATATGGTCATTGAAGTTCACATTTCCTATAACACAATTAGAACCAAACTCATAGCCAAAGTGAGAATTCATAGGGGAAAAGCAAAATAAAACTAACAAAAATTAGAAACAAGCAAAATACAAACCTATTCACAATATTCACATATATACAATAACCAATAATACAACACCATTGCCATTCCCCGGCAACGGCGCCATTTTGATGATTGGACTTTTGTGTGGTCTAGAATTCAAAATAAATTCTCGTTGTAATATAGTTTCTAAACCAACAATAGTCCTTTCATGCAAAAGATTGTTTGTCACAAGTACAAACCCCTAAATTTATAAACCGAAGTATTGGAACCTCGGGTCGTTCTCCCTAAGAATTGCAACAAAGTGTTCTTGTTATTGGTTATGAGATATTTTGGGATTTTCGGGATAAGAGACACGAAATATAAATGGCAATGAAAATAAACTAACAACTAAAAAGGTCTTGGCAAAGGTTGGTGGTCAAGGATCTCTATCATAATCACTAACCACAACATGAGAATTGACAAGGATCAACCCCACTAAGTTAACCCCTAATTAATAGTAGAGGAAAGTCAAGTGAGCTATGTCAATCCAAGTCCATAAGTCCTAGTTCTCAACCAAATCAATTAGTGAGATCTAGAGTTAATGGCTCCCAATCATCAATCACTTGGACATTAGTAACTCAAGAGTTCCTAAGTTACCTTTCCAAGCCAAGAGCATAAAATTCTATACTAAAATCCAACTAAGTATTTCATCAAACACTTAGAAGACATAAAAAGAATGTAAAATGAACTAAGCAATTCAACAATAAAAGAACAAGAATCATAAATTGCATTGAAATGAAAATAGAAGAAACAAAAGTGCATCAATATAAAAGTAAAGAATTACAATAATTAAATGCAAAAATAGAAAGAAGAAAGGTAGAAGAAGAGGAATTACAAAGAGAAAAGTAAATCAAAGCATAAAATTAAACTAGATCTAAGAGTTCTTAATCTAGATCTAACCTACTCCTAATCCTAGAGAGAAGTGAGAGCTTCTCTCTCTAAAACTAACTTTTCCTCCAAAAATTAAACTAAACTAAAGTAGTGTGTAAAGTATCTAAATTATGTTGATTCCCCTTCAATCCTTGGCTTAAATAGCATCATAAATGAGTTGGATTGGGCCCACAAGGCTTTAGAATTCGCTGGCCACGTATTGCTTTAAGTGGATCATATGGCAGCAACGATGCGTGCACGTACAGTGCGTGTACGCATCACCATACGTATAGCAACTACGGCAAATCTTAAATCATTTCGAAGCCCCGGATGTTAGCTTTCCAACGCAACTGGAACCGTATCATTTGGATCTCTGTAGCTCAAGTTATGATCAATTAAGTGTGAAGAGGTCGGCTTGATAGCTTTTGCGATTCCTTCATTTCTTCACGAGTTCTCCATTTTTACATGCTTTTCCTTCATTCCCTTGATCCGATCTTTGCCTCCTAAATCTGAAATCACTTAACAAACATATCAAGGCATCCAATGGAATCAAAGGTAAATCAAGATTTAACAATTAAGGACCTAAAAAGCATGTTTTCACTCTTAAGCACAATTAAAGGAGAATTTACAAAACCATGCTATTTCATTGGATAAATGGGAGAAAGGTTGACAAAACCCTCTAAATTCAACACAAGATAAACCCTAAATATGGGGTTTATCAAAGCTCAAACAGAATTTCGGAAGCGCAAAACGTTCACACGAAGCTAACGAACAAGATACAAGATATAGGTACAAGAGAATAGAACAAATATATATATATAGTAATATAAACATAGGGAACTAGCCGCAGCTTGCAGAGTTTAAGCTGACTAGTTACAATTATAAAAGTGCAGAGTTTCAGATTTTAAAACAGCTTATACAACCTATCTCTCAACATAGCCTCTAAGGCCATAAAGATAAAATACAAAAAGATGTGAGAGCAACTATAACAAAGTATGATAAATTAAACCACGGAAGAACCATACTCCACTCTGTCACCATATCCGCAATCTCATCGAAGTAGATTACGACCTGCATCTGAAAAATAACAACAAAGTATGGAATGAGAATCGGAGGTTCTCAGTATGGTAACAGTGCCCAATGATGTAAGATGTAAGGCTCCGGGACGCCAAAGGCAATCCTAGAACTTCACATCACATAGTGATATTCAAGGTTAGAACAAAATAAATGAAAGAACTTAAACCATAAACCAGGGTTATCTAAACTTAGGGGGATTCTAACTAACACTAATCACACCGCTGTATCCCACAGCCTTCGCCAACCTTACCTCCGTGCGATCCCATCACCACCACCTACCTAACCTCCTTAGCACCAGACAATCACAATTAATGCAAACAAATAAAACACAAGTAAAAGCATATAAAGCAAGTAGTTCAAGTAAGCAAATAGGCATGTTATACAATTAGGCAAACTCACGTAATCAAAGCAAACAAGCACATAAAAGATGCATATGATGAATGCCTATCCTATTGGCTCGTGATATCACTTGTCGGTCCATAAATGCCAACCCGACACATCCTTTTAGATGTCGCTTTTCTACCGCACCCACGAATATAGTGTCGGGCACACGCTATTCACCCACGGATATAGTGCCTGGCACACTCTTACAACAGAAAAAATTATCAATCATAATTCAATCCCAGGGACACAATACCCTACACACTATCATACTTAACCCAAGGATATAGTGCCTGGCACACTCTGTAAGACCCAGAACTTTTGAAAAAGGGCTATTATGAGATAATTTCAAATTCAGTATTTTTGTAGCTTTAATTTCAGGGATTCTTTATTAAAGAGAATTAAGGCGAGTTTTGATTTATTGAATTTGAGATAAGTTATGATTATTATCTAATTTTACAATTATTGGATTATTTTCTATATTTAAAATTATAAAGTTGGCAGTTACGAAATGATAAGGATTTTATATGATTTGAATTAAATAATTAATATTTTAAATATAATACTACTATTTTGAAAAATGAAGAATTTAAGTGTATTGTTTCTAATTTTTAGATTTGGGAATTTTATTGAAAATAATTAGTAAAATTGATGAGCAAATAGTATTTTTCCATATACAATTAGTGTTGGATTTACATTGGGTTTCAATTACTATATTATTCCCAATTTTATGTGAAATTACCATAATGCCCTTAACCCTAATTTTCAAAATGAAACCCTTCCCTAACTTAACTCCTTCAGCCGCTGAGTTCCCTTTCTCCTTCAGAAGTTAAACACACGCAGTTTCCTTTGTTATCCCTGAAAGAAAGAAGCAAAGAACACGAAAAGGGGAATGAGGGAAAAGGAGATCCGGAGGAAGAGCACCGGGAAAGCAGCAGCTCGCCGGCCAGCCGCGTTCTGCCACCACGTCTAGCTCGCCGCCGATCGCGCTCCCGTTTGCACCGTCGCTAGGGAGAACAGAACCGAGAAGGGGTTGGCTCGCGAATGTGGGTGGTCATGGGCTCGGAGCCGCCGTGCCTTCATCACCACCGCGTCCACGCCGTGCCGCCGCCACTGCTAGGGTTTGCCGCCGCCACCTTATCACTGCCAGCAGGCACAGAGGGAGAGAGAAATCGGAGTTTTGCACAGCAGGGAGAAAGAGAGAGCACGACAAGGGAAGCCATCTCTGCCTGTGTCACCGTCGCCGGACCTCCTTGCCGTCGCCACAGAAGCTGCCTTCGTCGGTGCCGTTGGAGGCACGAATGGGAGAAGAACGCGCACGAGGGAGCTTACAGAGAGGGTGATGCGCGATGGTGGTAGGTTATTCCGCCGCCCTTGCTGCCGTCAGAAGCTGTCGCCACGGCCGCCGTCCTCCTAGCCGCCGCTGTGGTTGGAGTCCGTTGTGTACGGTCACCGGAGAAGTCGTTGTGGCTGCTGAAACCACCGCCAAAGCTCCGGGCTAAGCTTCTGCTACTTGAGACCTTGCTGCCGTCGCTGGAAAAGTATGCCGATAAGGGTTTTATTTGAGGTTTTTGCCTTTTTAGATTTCGAGAAGGTTTTATAGCTGCACAGTTTTTATAGTTGATCCACCAAAGCTTCTGGCCGCCGCCGGAGCTGTTGCCGGGCCTGTTCGAAATCGCAGCTGCTTTGTTTTCGTATTACAGTAAGTATCTTATGTTTCAAAAAAGCCTCGCGTTAGTATTCAGTTGTGTTTGGTTAATGAATATGAGTTTTGGTAACGTGAGATCGAGTCCTGATTATTATATATTGTGATTAGTGTTGCTATGGTTATTGCGAAAGTGGCTAGGAGCTGAGGTTTTGGTTACCGTCAGTTCGTGTTAAGGCAGAAAGGACTTGATGAGGCGTTTGGCTTATGGAATTGCGTTTTGAGGTAGGGGCGCTTTCCGGAAACTATATTTTATATGTTGGAATTATTACATATGGATACTGTTGTGAGACAATTTTGTATTTGGTGATGGTATCAGCCTTATGTATTATTGATTGTCTCAAATGATTATGAATGTTTGCTTGGCTGGATTATTGTGTGTTTTTGTGAAATGCAATGTTTTGAAGTTGATTCTTTAAAGGTTTGAAATCTGAGTTTAATCCGTTGAGGATTGATTTGAATTGAGTTAATTAGTTTGATGATGTGAAAAGTCGAATGCACTTTTGAATTCAGCCTGGTTTACTTTAATTGACTTGGTTTTGGACAAAAGATTTGTTACTGAACCGTTTCTTTAAAGCTGTGGGAATGAGTTAAATTGGTTGATATTGATTTGATTTTTGAAACGGTTTTCTTGAAATATGGAATTGAGATGACTGTTGGATTTTGGCTTGCCTTGGACTGATTTTTGGATTTTAGGCTGTTGAAAAGAATTGTGAAATGGTTTTGTTGGGACCCGAACCGGGTGGCAAAGTCCAAGTTTTAGGGGAGATGCTGCCGAAATTTCTATAAAATTCGAGTCTTTATTGAAATGTTGTTTGGAAAAACAATGAGTTAAAGACTTCTACTATTTTATTTGAATTATCAAGAAAAGGATGATTCATGCTTTTGTAATGATTTATTAAAGAGGAAATTGTGATTTAGTCTTGCTTCTTAAGAAAGGCATTGTATCACTTTCAGGAGAAAATTATTTAGATGAAACTTATGTTTTAAAGCTGTTTAAATGTGACAAGGGCAATGCCTTTGAATTTGACTTGAGGGTTTCAATTAGAGGAGTTTCAATGACTTTGAAAGAACCTGAATGTCTATTGACAAGTTTCATTTTAAAATGTTTTCAGAAAGGTTTTAAGTACTCTTTGAATTCTGAATTCTTGCAAGACTAAAACAATTTTGAGTCATTGAGACGTTCTAGAATTTATCATGGGGTTGAAGTTGGTTTTGCCTAAGTAAAGGAATCGGATTTGAAAGAAGTGAATGATTATATGACTCGGTTTGGCTTAGATCCTATTTTATTACTCAAATCAGGAAGCCAAGGTTTTTAATGAATTTAAATGAACTTGGCGAAATGAGTTATGTTATACTCCCTTAAAGACTTGGGACTCTGCCGAGAAACTTTGTTATAAAATCCCATTGTGGGATGGGTGATTTTGAATGTTCCCAAAGTGAATCTTTAACTTTCCATGGTTTTGGAAGTTTTGGAAAGAGGATGCCGAGAGCGGCTTTGTTTTAAAAAGGGAACTTACTTTGAGTAAATTTGGCTTATGAGCCTGAGATGATTTGAGAAATGAGATCTTTAAAGCCAAGGCTGAAAAGAGTTGAAACTTGATTTCAAAGTGAAATGAATTGAGAAAAAGTGATTTATGGCTTAAATGCCGATTTTATGAGTGTAATGATGTTGAATGGTGGAAGTGCTGTTTTGTTATGGGCCAGAATGGCTGTGTATGATTATGAACATTGGCTGGTTCTGGATTGAACCGTGAGCCGGAATGGCTGCGTATGATATTGATTTATGGCTGATTGCCAAATGAGTTATGGGCCGTATGGCCGACTATGAATTATAAATTTAAGCCGGATGGCTGAGATGGATGTTGATCCATGGCTGGGACTGAATGAATATATGCTTGAGATACCTGGGTAGTAGCAAGGGTTGTGGTTCGTCCCACTTGCTCCAGGTCAGAGATCGTGACGCCTGGGTAGTAGCGATAGTAGTGGTGATTCCACTCGCTCCAGGTTGAGCTTTTAAACACCCGCCTGGGTAGTAGCCGCAGTAGTGGTTATTCCACTGGCTCTGGGTTGAGCGGGTAGTAGCAATGGGGTTGTAGCTCAAACCTACTTGCTCCGCGATGGGTGTTTCTTTCCATGGTTAGCTACCAGGACGTGTCGGGTTGGCTATATAACCGACAGATGATATCATCAGCCACTAGGGTAGGCATGCATCATATGCATTTATGTGACATTGTTTGGGTGTGCATATTGTACGTGGTTTGCCTTTGAGATTAACTGCTACTTGTTCTACTTGCTGTAACTGTTTGTTTGTGCTTGAACTTCCTATCTGTGTTTGCAACTTGGACTCTGTTGGATTGTGGTGATTGGTTGTTGGTTGGATTGCTTGGGCCTAGGGCCGTGGTTGAATTGAGATGGACCGATGGTTAGTTTCGGTTTTGTGGTCCTGGTTTGGAAATGTATGAAATGTTATTTGGTTCAGCATAGATAAACCTTTTGAAAAGCTTTTGAGTTTTAAGAATGTAACAGTTCCTCTTTCAGAAAAGATTTTCAGACCTTACTTTTATTGTAAACCGTTGTTTTTGAAAAGGAGGCATAAGACGGTTATTAATCACTAGTACGGTTTATCTTCACGTATCCTATTACAGTAATTCCCAAAAATCCTCTACTGAGAACCCTTTCGAGGATGATGTTCTCACCTTCCTACATTTTTCTCCTTTCAGGATATGGGCGCAGAAGTCACGAAGAGTTTATTTAGTTGTTGAAATGCTCTGTATTACTTTAGATTATTACTTGTTGTACCCTCGCCTTTATCTTGATATATTCTGTAAGAGGGATAGGAATTGTATTGGTTAATGCTTGTAATGTTATATATATATATGGATGTACTCTTTATGAGTCTTTGTGAGTTGTATGATATCAATGGATGTACGTTATCGAACAAAAGTATTTTTGGAGCGGCTTTGCGGTTTAAAATTTTAAACAGGCTCATATTTTAGTATTAAATAATATAAGTGTCGTCGTAATGTCCGAGCTATCAGAGTCGCGCAGCCGGAAGCGTGAGCTTTGGTAGTTAGGGTGTTACATTATGGTATCAGAGCAGTCCTTCCTGTAGAGCCTAAGTAATGGACCGACTATGTATCAATTGCATACTCTAAATGTTTGTCATGTATTAGGTCTTGTCAAATGACGAGAATTAGAGCTTTATGCACATGACGATCTATTGATCAACGCTGTTAGTCTTACATTGCATAATTCTTGGTATTAAGTTTGGCCAGCTTAATACTAGTGAATTATGTATATGAAAGCACTGATGGGTTATCATAGATGATATACGAGTTTTGAGTAAATCGAATCGCGGGTTTGGGAACGCTAGAAACTATTTCTCGAGGCTATTCAGTTGTGCGTCTTGAATTCTGTTCGAGTCGACCTGTTCTTTCATGTCCTAAGTTGAAGTCTAATTCTCTTGAAAAGGAATTTTATTCTTTCAACTCTATTCCTCTATTCATATGAATTCTTATTTGATCTTAAATGCATATGCTTGTTTGGAATCCTTGTTGCATCTATCTTTCTCTGTTTGAATTCTTCCTTATTCAAATATTCTTTGATATCGGTTTGAACTTGTCTTAATGCGCTATGCATTTTAACTCCGTATTCCGAGTCCATTATTAGAGAAATTGTTGTTTCAGTTTTTCTCTTATTTGACAATGACCACAGCCAATTTTGAGACTTTATAAAAATTGTTGTTGATTAGATGTATACTTATCTATATATGAGACTTTGAAGATTTCTTATACAGTTTAACAACTACTTATTTCTAATACCTCGCCTGTGCTTTTACTAGTTTATGGAACTGCATTTACTTTAAATTACAATTTGACTTTCTAGTAATTTTACTATAGTTCTAATGCACATCTTCATTTGATTATATATTTGAGGAATTTTTCAAAATTCTGGAAAGAAAGGGGATTTTTCGCTTTTATCCCGGTTGAGTTTCGTTTGATAAACTTTACTTAATTCATTTTGATTTGAGTTTGATTTAGCATACTACATGGTTTATGTCATTGTTGTTCTTTTGAAAATGTTGGACTCATAGCTTTTTTTCTTATGAACGGACTCGCTCCTTCTTAAGCTTTTCACCTCTATGAATGTCATACGTGATTTTGTTTTTAATTACACATCTATCTTTTGGGAGCACTACAATCAATCTCAGATTTCCTTTCTCTAGTGAATCTCATTCTTATATGAGTCAGTTTGATTCGTTTCAAAATAGTGCATCATTTATCCTCTCATTGTCTCTACCAGAGTTTTTAGTCAAAAATTTATCCTTGAGAAATTACTAATGATTGAGTTGTCTTTTTCTATGACTTTTGTATTCTTTTGGATCAATTTAAAACTTGTTTGGTGTTTCATGTCTAGTGGATCTTGTTTGAACTACCTTGATTTAAGATCCTTTCTAGTATGGCTTGACTCCTTTTTGTACATCTTAAACTTCTTGAATGTTCTTCTGAGACGGTGATTTCAAGAACACTTTTGGAGTCTTGTTTCGAACATTGGTTAAATGAGTTTTGAATCCTCTTTGAAGAAATATTAAACGGAATTCATTTTCTGTTGCTTGATTGATACTGAAACCATTGTTCAATTTTGATGAAGTTAATTTAAAGTTGGCATGCGCTATTTTAAATGAGGTTTTGGAAAGCTTCCTTGTTTAGTGGAAACCGGTTTGTTTGTAACGCACCACTTATTTCCCTTACCAAATTGTAAGCAAATTTTTACTTTGAAATTTCTTTTCTAAAAGGAGTTTAACTTCCTCTTTCGTCCTTGCTATAAATGATATACATGCTTGTTTGAATATGAATTTTTGGAATTTTTGAACAAGCATTTGATTACTTCCAAGTTTTCATGAACTGCTTTTGGTTAAGCTATCCACCTAACTATATTTCTAAAGTATTTGAGGAAATATTTTAGCGCTTAACCAAACCTGTGTACATGTTGTTTTAAAACTCTATATAATATACTTCAACATGAACTTGTATTAAAGCAAAGCCACGTTTATGCTTTTGTTACTCTCTTGAAGAATGGTTGTTGCTTAACTTTTCTGTTAGCCTGCGAAGTGATTTTTTTCCGCGAATTTTCGACTCTTTTAACGAACAGAGTATTCAGAAGTATTTTAATCGTGCTCTTGAGTTCTGTGAGCCTTGTCTTGGGTTTGAGATATTCTCTTCTGTAAACCTCATACTTCTTCGACTCAGCTTGAATTTGTTTCAAACCAATGCGCTG
Organism: Arachis ipaensis; assembly: GCF_059453495.1. NCBI lineage: Eukaryota > Viridiplantae > Streptophyta > Magnoliopsida > Fabales > Fabaceae > Arachis > Arachis ipaensis. Next base: position 113,803,954 of record NC_142444.1, on the reverse strand, counting down.
ATTTTCTTCCTATTGATTCTATTGGATTTCTTTGATTCAAGGGTTATCTTTGAAGTTGTCAATTGAATTGTGTTTAGCAAACTTCGTTGCTTGAGTATCCTTGTTTATCTGAAATTGGATACGTTCTCTCAAATCTATGAGTATTACCCTTGACAATTGTCTCTCCGTTCTAAATCTGGTATCCTTCTGAGTAGACTCGAGAATTGTTTTGATATCACGTGCGACTTGTAGACGTAGTAACGCGATGCGTTAGTTCTTTAAGACGTGATATGTGTATATGGAAGCTGAAGCGGTAGGTGTGCAACGTTACGAGTTGTGAGTGTTTTGTTCCTTGCGAACGGATTTGTGGTTGTCAGGCTTATGATCGAATATGGGGATTGTTAAGTGATTGATGAAGTTGGGAAGTTTAAGCTTTGAGGTTGGTACGAGATTAGTGTGCGGGTATTAAGCACGTCGTTGTAACCTCATCCTGTTTTATAGCCTTCAATGCCTTGCCTTACTATCACATGTTTGACCCATGCCATCTTTTGCATTGAGCCTACCTTGTAACGTTTGCTTTGCAATCACACTTCTACCCTTGCATCCTTATGCATATGACAATCAAAGCATTTGAGAAACCATATATATATATATATATATATATATATATATATATATATATATATATTTATATTTTGAGATATTTTTGCTTCTTTCTTAAATGTGTTCAGGGGTGGACTGTTATGAAATTTCTTTCATTTTGTATCAATTTTCGAGGACAAAAATTTTTATAAGGTGGGTAGAATGTAAGACCCAGAACTTTTGAAAAAGGACTATTATGAGCTAATTTCAAATTCAGTATTTTTGTAGCTTTAATTTTAGGGATTCTTTATTAAAGAGAATTAAGGCGAGTTTTGATTTATTGAATTTGAGATAAGTTATGATTATTATCCAATTTTACAATTATTTGATTATTTTCTATATTTAAAATTATAAAGTTGGTAGTTACGAAATGAAAAGAATTTTATATGATTTGAATTAAATAATTAATATTTTAAATATAATACTGCTATTTTGAAAAATGAAGAAATTAAGTGTATTATTTCTGATTTTTAGATTTGGGAATTTTATTGAAAATAATTGGTAAAATTGATGAGAAAATAGTATTTTTCCATATACAATTAGTGTTGAATTTACATTGGGTTTCAATTACTATATTATTCCCAATTTTATGTGAAATTACCATAATACCCTTAACCCTAATTTTCAAAATGAAACCCTTCCCTAACTTAACTTCTTCAGCCGCTGAGTTCCTCTTCTCCCTCACAAGTTCAACACACGCAGTTTCCTTTGTTATCCCTAAAAGAAAGAAGCAAAGAAAACGAAAAGGGGAATGAGGGAACAGGAGATCCGGAGGAAGAGCACCGAGAAAGCAGCAGCTCGCCGGCCAGCCGCGTTCTGCCACCACGTCTAGCTCGCCGCCTATCGTGCTCCCGTTTGCGCCGTCACTAGGGAGAACAGAACCGAGAAGGGGTTGGCTCGCGAATGTGGGTGGTCGCGGGCTCGGAGCTGCCGCGCCTTCATCACCACCGCGTCCACGCCGTGCCACCGCCACTACTAGAGTTTGCCGCCGCCACCTTATCACTGCCAGTAGGCACAGCGGGAGAGAGAAATCGGAGTTTTGCACAGCAGGGATGAAGGGAGAGCGCGACAAGGGAAGCCATCTCCGCCTGTGTCACCGTCGCCAGACCTCCTTGCTGTCGCCGAACCTCCTTGCCGTTGCCACAGAAGCTGCCTTCGTTGGTGCCGTTGGAGGCACGAATGGGAGAAGAACGTGCACGAGGGAGCTTACAGAGAGGGTGATGCGTGATGGTGGTAGGTTATTCTGCCACCCTTGCTGCCGTCAGAAGCTGTCGCCATGGCCACCGGCCTCCTAGCCGCCGCTGTGGTTGGAGTCCGTTGTGTACGGTCGGCGGAGAAGTTGTTGTGTCTGCTGAAACCACCACCAAAGCTCCCGGCTAAGCTTCTGCCACTTGAGACCTTGCTGCCGTTGCCGGAAAAGTATGCCGGTAAGGGTTTTATTTGAGGTTTCTGCCTTTTTGGATTTCGAGAAGGTTTTATAGCTTCACAGCTTTTATAGTTTATCCACCAGAGCTTCTGGCCGCTGCGGGAGCTATTGCCGGGCCTGTTTGAAATCACAGCTGCTTCGTTTTCGTATTACAGTAAATATCTTATGTTTCGAAAAAGCCTCGCGTTAGTATTCAGTTGTGTTTGGTTAATGAATCTGAGTTTTGGTAATGTGAGATCAAGTCCTGATTATTATATGTTGCGATTAGTGTTACTATGGTTATTGCGAAAGTGGCTGGGAGCTGAGGTTTTGGTTACCATCAGTTCGGGTTAAGGCGGAAAGGACTTGATGAGGCGTTTGGGTTATGGAATTGCGTTTTGAGGTAGGGGTGCTTTCCAAAAACTATATTTTATATGTTGGAATTAGTACATATGGATACTGTTGTGAGACAATTTTGTATTTGGTGATGGTATCAGCCTTATGTATTATTGATTGTCTCAAATGATTATGATTGTTTGCTTGGCTGGATTGTTGTGTGTTTTTGTGAAATGCAATGTTTTGAAGTTGATTCTTTAAAGGTTTGAAATCTGAGTTTAATCCGTTGAGGATTGATTTGAATTGAGTTAATTAGTTTGATGATGTGAAAAGTCGGATGCACTTTTGAATTCAGCCTGGTTTACTTTAATTGACTTGGTTTTGGACAAAAGATTTGTTACTGAACCGTTTCTTTAAAGCTGTGGGAATGAGTTAAATTGGTTGATATTGATTTGATTTTTGAAACGGTTTTCTTGAAATATGGAATTGAGATGACTGTTGGATTTTGGCTTGCCTTGGACTGATTTTTGGATTTTGGACTGTTGAAAAGAATTGTGAAACGGTTTAGTTGGAACCCGAACCGGGTGGCAAAGTCCAAGTTTTAGGGGAGATGCTGCCGAAATTTCTATAAAATCCGAGTCTTTATTGAAATGTTGTTAGGAAAAACAATGAGTTAAAGACTTCTACTATTTTATTTGAATTATCAAGAAAAGGATGATTCATGCGTTTGAAATGATTTATTAAAGAGGAAATTGTGATTTAGTCTTTCTTCTTAAGAAAGGCATTGTATCACTTTCAGGAGAAAGTTATTTAGATGAAACTTATGTTTTAAAGCTATTTAAATGTGACAAGGGCAATGCCTTTGAATTTGACTTGAGGGTTTCAATTAGAGGAGTCTCAATGACTTTTAAAGAACCTGAATGTCTATTGACAAGTTTCATTTTAAAATGTTTTGAGAAAGGTTTTAAGTACTCTTTGAATTCTGAATTCTTGCAAGACTAAAACAATTTTGAGTCGTTGAAACGTTCTAGAATTTATCATGGGGGTTGAAGTTGGTTTTGCCTAAGTAAAGGAAACGGATTTGAAAGAAGTGAATGATTATATGACTCGGTTTGGCTTAGTGATGACAAGTCATCTTAGCCTAGTTTCACTAGCCTTTTTCTTTTGTTTTCACTTGATTTATGCACTTTCTTGAGCCATAAGCAAGCCAATTGGGTAGATTTCCATGTTTCCTTTGATTCAATCAACCATGTATGAATTAATGCAATTTCATGAGATTCTATGCTATAATTGTCATATATTATGAAAGAATTACAAACTCATGATTTTAAGCAAAGCTTTGATGTGTTTGGTTGATTGATGATAGGTGAAAAGAGTTTTGAAGAAGGTTGAAGAAGGAAGGAATGGCTAGGAGCAAGAGAGAACAAAAAGCTTGAGCAAAAGTTTGACCTCAAACTTTAGCTCAAACTTTTGGAAGAATTGAAAAACACTCCAGAGGAAAAAAGCTTGAGCAAAAGTTTGACCTCAAACTTTAGCTCAAACTTTTGGGAGAAAAGCTTGAGCCAACGTTTGCCTCAAACTTTTTGGCAAACGTTGGCATCACAAAATCAATACCCTGGAGGAAAAAGCTTGCGCCAACGTTTGAGGTCAAACTTTTGCTCAAACGTTGGCGCCACTCTTGCACACCCTGGAGGAAAAAGCTTGTGCCAACGTTTGAGGTCAAACTTTTGCTCAAACGTTGGCGCAACACACATTTACATGGAGGCCAACGTTTGAGCAAAAGTTTGACCCCAAACTTTGGCTCAAACGTTGGTAGCAGCAAGAATGGGGCAGCTGGTATAAAAAGCTTGAGCAAAAGTTTGACCTCAAACTTTTACTCAAACTTTTACTCAAGCTTTTATGTTTTTCAACCCGGTTCACAATGGATCTTTCTCCAACTCCAAGAGCAATCAACCAAGGCCTTTATCAACCTAATTCCATCAAGAACAAAGGCCCAATTGAAGGCTTGAAGACCATTTGAAGAAAGTGTATAAATAGCTTAGGATTTAAGATTTTAGAGAGCTTCCTTTTAGAATTTTTCATAACACTTACAGTAGAGAACGCACTTTACATTTTTTGAATTGTTGTTTTAGAATTCTAGAGAATTGGGAAGGAGAATTGATCTCTCTTCTTCCTTGTTCTTGCTCAGCACTCTTTACTTTCCTTGTTTTGGATCTTGGGTGGAGAATTGAAGAAATTCTGTTTCAATCTCACCTTTGGATCTTGTTTAATTTTCTGCTTAATTGAATATCCTTTTCTGTTAATTACTTCTTCTTCTATTCTCTCTGCAATTTACATTTCTTTATCTCCTTTGCAATTGTTCTTGCTGGATCTAGGAAGGCAGTGAGATCTAGACTCAGCTATCTAGTCTCTTGGGTCCTGAGATCTACAGCTTTAAATTTCAATTCCCTGTTTTGTTGCTACACCAAGCTGATTTCCATTTTTGTTAAGATCCGGTTCAATTGAATCCATCTTCTACATTCCTGTTGTTTGCAATTTATTGTTCCTTGTTTAATTTCTGCAAATCCACTTCCCAATTCCCTTTACCATTCAAGCCATTTACATTTCTTGCACGTTAAGATTCTGCAATTTACATTTCTTGCAATCTAAGTTTCTGAAATTTACATTACTTGTTCTTTAAGATTCAGCTTATTTACTTTCTTTGCTCTTTAATTTTTTGCAATCTACCCTTCTCCCTTTTAATTTCATGCAATTTAGCTTTCGTCGAATGCAAACCACTCAAATCAACTCTTGATTCGCTTGACTAAATCAACCACTAAACTAAAATTGCTCAATCCTTCAATCCCTGTGGGATCGACCTCACTCCCGTGAGTTTTATTACTTGATACGACCCGGTGCACTTGCCGGTTAGTTTTGTGTATTTGGAATTCGTTTATTTTTGTTTTCCGAAAATATGCATCAAGTTTTTGGCGCCATTGCCGGGGATTGAAATAGATTGACAATGATTAAGTGAAGTGGAGATCTAGATCAAGCACTTTTTCTTTTCTGTTTCTTTAACTTTTGACTAACACGCTAACTGTTTGAATTTTTGCCTAAGCTAACTAATATTTCACTTCAGCCATGGATTGAAGTGTTATTGCTTTTCTGGTATTGTGTGATTCTTGTGTTTTGCTTGTATGTCAGATACAAGAAGAGAGATCCCTACCTTTCATGAAACTGACGAAAGAATCCTCCGAAGGCTAAGAAGAGAAGCAAGAGAAAAAAATGTTGCTGGAGAGGAAGAATCAGATGAAGAATATCATGAATTGGAGGAACACTCAACAAATCCAACAAATCCACCAGTGAGAATGGCCAACAACAATGGTCAACCCCAGAGGAGAGTCTTGGCTTCATATACACTTGCTAATCCAAGGCATTGTGGGAGTAGCATCCTTACCCCAAATGTCGATGCAAATAACTTTGAATTGAAGCCCCAACTCATCACCTTGGTGCAGAACAACTGTTCCTATGGAGGAGGCCCCTTGGAAGATCCAAACCAGCACCTATCCACCTTCCTGAGGATATGTAACACAGTGAAGACCAATGGTGTGCATCCTGACAGTTACAAATTGCTGCTATTTCCATTTTCCCTCAAAGACAAAGCCACTCAATGGTTGGAGTCATTTCCAAGAGATAGCATCAACAATTGGGAAGATCTACTGAGCAAATTCCTTGCTAAATTTTACCCGCCTCAGAGGATTATTAGATTGATGACCGAAGTACAAACATTTACACAGATGGATGCTGAACCTCTCTATGAGGCATGGGAGAGATACAAGGCTCTAATCAGAAAGTGCCCTCCTGAGATGTTTAATGAATGGGATAAACTCCAAAATTTCTATGAAGGACTGACAATGAAAGCTCAAGAGGCACTTGACTATTCTGCAGGAGGCTCGATGCAACTTATGAAGACAGCTGAAGAAGCTCAGAACCTCATTGATATGGTGGCAAACAATCAATACTTCTTTGCTCATCAGAGACAACGCCAACCATCACTAAGGAAAGGAGTGTTAGAAATGGAAGGGGTGGACACCATCCTAGCTCAAAACAAGATAATGCAGCAGCAGATTCAAGAACAATTTGAGCAGATGGCTAAAAAGATTGATAGTTTACAAGTTGCAGCAGTGAATACAAGCCAACCATCAACCACATGGGGAAAAAATGAAGAGAACCAAGAAAATCAGCAGCAGGAACAACCTCAATATGTGCACAACCAAGGCTCAGGCCAAAATGAGGTTTATGGTGACACCTACAATCTATCCTGGAAGAACCATCCAAATCTCAGATGGGGAGATAACCACACCCACAGCCAGCAACCGTGGCAGAAAAACTCAAACCAAAACAACTCAAGAAACACAACTTACTCAAACCACGACCAGCAAAACGCTAATAATAATCAATACAAGAAACCACAAAATACATATCAACCACCCCACCACAATCCACAAACTCATCAAAATAGCATTTCCGCACCAACATCTAACCCCCAAAACTACCACACTACCCCTACAAATAACTTCCAGCAACCACATTCCACCCCCATCATACCACCAATAGACCATCATGAAAGTAGAATTTCAAGTCTTGAGGCAGCCATACAAGCAATTGCTCAATCCACTCAAAGCTTGGTCAAAGTGCAAGAGAGAAATGAAGCTACCATGAAGAGCCTTGAACGACAAGTGGGACAATTGGCCAAACAAGCTGAACGGCCAACCAATGTTCTCCCAAGTGATACAATCTCCAATCCAAAGGACAAAGGAAAAGCTACAAAGTGGGAGGAGTGCAAAGCAATTATAGTGGAAAGTGAGAAGAAAGCCATCAATCAGGAAGAACACAACAGAGAAGTTCCACAAAAAGAGACAGAAGAGAGAAGTGAAGAAGATCAAGAAATCAAGAATGCAAAAAGCTCAAAGAGAGATAAGGACATCCTTGAAACACAACTACAAGAGAAGAAGGAAGGGGTGAAGCCACATATCCCCAAACTTCCATACCCTCAGAGGTTCAAAAAAGAGAATGAGGATAAGCAATACTCAAAGTTCCTGGACATATTCAAGACCCTCAGCATCAATATTCCTTTCTTAGAAGCACTTGAACAGATGCCGGTGTATGCCAAATTTATGAAGGAAGTGCTGACAAAGAAAAAGTCCCTAAAAGAAGGACAAATTGTTGAGATGACAATGGAATGTAGTACTATTCTCCAAAGAAAGTTACCAGAGAAGAAAGATGATCCTGGGAGTTTTTATATACCTTGCACCATAGGAGACATAACAATTGAAAAGTCATTCTGTGACCTTGGTGCAAGCATAAACTTGATGCCTTTGTCTCTAATGAGGAAACTTCGAATTTGTGAGCTGAAATCCACACGAATACTTCTTCAAATGGCTGACAAATCCATCCAGCAAGCAGTTGGAGTTGTAGAGAATGTACTGGTAAAAGTGGGGAAATTCCTTCTCCCAGCTAATTTTGTCATTCTGGATATGGAGGAGGACCCTAACACCCCCATCATCCTAGGGAGGCCTTTTCTTGTTACGGGCAGAGCATTGATAGATGTTGAAAAAGGGGAATTGTTGCTGAGAGTGCATGATGAGCACCTAGCATTCCATATTTTCAAAACCCCACATGAGCCCACTCAAGAAAAAGAGTGTACGGAGGATAAGGCCGGAGATCAAAATTTGAAGGAAGTAGTCAATGAGTTAGCTCCAAGACTTCCAAATCCATGCTTGAAAGAAGTAGAGATGGTGCAACAGACCAAAGAAATCAAGAAGGAACCAGATCCAAAACCTCCAGATGAGAAATTCAACATCTCAGATAAGGAACCACCAAGGCAGGGAGTATCTCTTGAGAAAGAAAAGAAGAAGAGGCCAAGAGGGTGGAGAAACAAGAAGATCCCTACTGAAGGCTTTTCACCAGGGGATAAAGTAGTGTTAAACACCCAACCAATGAAGGTGTCCCCACAATCATCTGAATGCTATACTGTGAACCGGATCCTTTCACTTGAACACCTAGAGATCATCAAAGAGGAGACCGGAAGAAAGTTCACAGTAAGAGGAGAAAAGTTGAGGCACTATGATTTTCAACCTCCATGATCAAAAGAACAAGATGTCAAGCTAGTGACATTAAAAGAGCACTTGTTAGGAGGCAACCCAACCTGAGGTAATTTTCTTTTCATAGCTATTTCAATAAAAAGGTTAAATGATTGGAATGTATTGCAAGGAGCTAAGTTTGGTGTTTCACACCAAAACAATTTAAGGGAGAATAAAGGATTCTAAGTTTGGTGTTCCACCAAAATCTCATTTAAAAGCACATTCTCATCTTCTGCACAAAGGGTTACTAGCTCCAAGCAATCTGATAAATCATTTAATCATTGTCTGTTTCTAGTTTTTAGTTTTATTACCTTTAGCAAAGACTTAGGCTTTCACATATGGTTATTTTAATGCATAAGAAACATGGCAAGGGACTAAGTTTGGTGTTCACACACCAAAGTAAGTTCAAACGCCTACAAGAAAGTCTTGCACACTAACCAGTCATCTAAGGGCTTGAGAAACAAGCAACTTCCATTAACACTGAAGGAATTTGATCACTCTCTTGGGAGGACTACACACCATTAGCTGAGAGAAAGAAGAAGAAGCCACCAAGAGGTTGTATTGTCACTTAACTCCATCAGCATTGAATTGCTCTAAATTGGAAGTGTGAATATGCACATCTTAACAGTAACTGTTAGTTTAGTAGTCTTTGCATCATTTATGTTTCAATTTAAAATAAGTAAGCTAGTCTAAGTGTGTGCTTGTGTGTTTACTTTCACTTAACAAAAAGCATGCTTTGTCCCCTGAATCTTTAATTCAATAAAAGAAATGTTTGAATGTGAAATAAGATAGTTCTTTGTTAGAGAGAAGTACAATAAAAGTAAGTGGTGGTATGTGTGTATGATTGTATGATAGCTCACTTTTAGTGAATAAGAGAACTAGGATGTCTCCTTCTAAGTAGAAAGTGGCCTACTGTCTATGAATCTCAATCAAATAAAAGTCCTTGGTTAAAAAGAAAAAAAAACAAACAGAGAAAAGAAAAAGCCAAAAATGGGCAATAGAATAAAAGAAAAAAAGAAACAAAGCTAGACACCAATAGCTTGAACCTTAGAATATATGCATGTGGTGTCTTTGTACTAGGATCTGCTTGGATTATTAAGTTCTTTGGAGTGCATCAACACTTGGTGACTTGGGTTAACTAACTCGGGATCATTAGCTGAAAGTCCACTATCAAGAGCAACCTAACTACAAGGCATTTAGTAACCCAAAGAGGTGCTGGGCATCAATGTTCTAAGAAGAAATGTGAGCCAAGTGTCTATAGTGAATAATGTGTCAAGTATAAAGAAAGAAAAGAACTTGTTACACATGACACTGAACTAAAGCTTTTAGAAAAAAAATAATAATAGTCAAGGACAAAGGAATAATGAGAGGTCATAGCAGTGTGTTGCTTGATGCTTGAAGGGGGCTTTCTAGACCTAAAAGTCAATAAGAAGTGAGTGTTTATATATCCACAGAAAACCCCATGAACTACCAATAATACTCTGCTAGCATGAACATCCTCTTCCATTTCACTCTTTCTTCTTAATAATTCTTTTCTTGCTTGGGGACAAGCAAGCTTTAAGTTTGGTGTTGTGATGACAAGTCATCTTAGCCTAGTTTCACTAGCCTTTTTCTTTTGTTTTCACTTGATTTATGCACTTTCTTGAGCCATAAGCAAGCCAATTGGGTAGATTTCCATGTTTCCTTTGATTCAATCAACCATGTATGAATTAATGCAATTTCATGAGATTCTATGCTATAATTGTCATATATTATGAAAGAATAACAAACTCATTATTTTAAGCAAAACTTTGATGTGTTTGGTTGATTGATGATAGGTGAAAAGAGTTTTGAAGAAGGTTGAAGAAGGAAGGAATGGCTAGGAGCAAGAGAGAACAAAAAGCTTGAGAAAAAGTTTGACCTCAAACTTTAGCTCAAACTTTTGGAAGAATTGAAAAACACTCCAGAGGAAAAAAGCTTGAGCAAAAGTTTGACATCAAACTTTAGCTCAAACTTTTGGGAGAAAAGCTTGAGCCAACGTTTGCCTCAAACTTTTTGGCAAACGTTGGCATCACAAAATCAATACCCTGGAGGAAAAAGCTTGCGCCAACGTTTGAGGTCAAACTTTTGCTCAAACGTTGGCGCCACTCTTGCACACCCTGGAGGAAAAAGCTTGCGCCAACGTTTGAGGTCAAACTTTTGCTCAAACGTTGGCGCAACACACATTTACAAGGGGGCCAACATTTGAGCAAAAGTTTGACCCCAAACTTTGGCTCAAACGTTGGTAGCAGCAAGAATGGGGCAGCTGGTATAAAAAGCTTGAGCAAAAGTTTGACCTCAAACTTTTACTCAAACTTTTACTCAAGCTTTTATGTTTTTCAACCCGGTTCACAATGGATCTTTCTCCAACTCCAAGAGCAATCAAACAAGGCCTTTATCAACCCAATTCCATCAAGAACAAAGGCCCAATTGAAGGCTTGAAGACCATTTGAAGAAAGTGTATAAATAGCTTAGGATTTAAGTTTTTAGAGAGCTTCCTTTTAGAATTTTTCATAACACTTACAGTAGAGAACGCACTTTACTTTTTTTGAATTGTTGTTTTAGAATTCTAGAGAATTGGGAAGGAGAATTGATCTCTCTTCTTCCTTGTTCTTGCTCAGCACTCTTTACTTTCCTTGTTTTGGATCTTGGGTGGAGAATTGAAGAAATTCTGTTTCAATCTCACCTTTGGATCTTGTTTAATTTTCTGCTTAATTGAATTTCCTTTTTTGTTAATTGCTTCTTCTTCTATTCTCTCTACAATTTACATTTCTTTATCTTCTTTGCAATTGTTCTTGCTGGATCTAGGAAGGCAGTGAGATCTAGACTCAGCTATCTAGTCTCTTGGGTCCTGAGATCTACAGCTTTAAATTTCAATTTCCCTGTTTTGTTGCTACACCAAGCTGATTTCCATTTTTGTCAAGATCCGGTTCAATTGAATCCATCTTCTACATTCCTGTTGTTTGCAATTTATTGTTTCTTGTTTAATTTCTGCAAATCCACTTCCCAATTCCCTTTACCATTCAAGCCATTTACATTTCTTGCACGTTAAGATTCTGCAATTTACATTTCTTGCAATCTAAGTTTCTGAAATTTACATTACTTGTTCTTTAAGATTCAGCTTATTTACTTTCTTTGCTCTTTAATTTTCTGCAATCTACCCTTCTCCCTTTTAATTTCATGCAATTTAGCTTCCGTCGAATGCAAACCACTCAAATCAACTCTTGATTCGCTTGACTAAATCAACCACTAAACTAAAATTGCTCAATCCTTCAATCCCTGTGGGATCGACCTCACTCCCGTGAGTTTTATTACTTGATACGACCCGGTGCACTTGCCGGTTAGTTTTGTGAATTTGGAATTCGTTTATTTTTGTTTTCCGAAAATACGCATCACTTAGATCCTATTTTATTACTCAAATCAGGAATCCAAGGTTTTTAATGAATTTAAATGAACTTGGCGAAATGAGTTATGTTATTCTCCCTTAAAGGCTTGGGACTCTGCCGAAAAACTTTTGTTATAAAATCCCATTGTGGGATGGGTGATTTTGAATGTTCCCAAAGTGAATCTTTAACTTTCCATGGTTTTGGAAGTTTTGGAAAGAGGATTCCGAGAGCGGCTTTGTTTTAAAAAGGGAACTTACTTTGAGTAAATTTGGCTTATGAGCCTGAGATGATTTGAGAAATGAGATCTTTAAAGCCAAGGCTGAAAAGAGTTGAAACTTGATTTCAAAGTGAAATGAATTGGGAAAAAGTGATTTATGGCTTAAATGCCGATTTTATGAGTTTAATGATGTTGAATGGTGGAAGTGCTGTTTTGTTATGGGCGAGAATGGTGTTCAAATATTCTTATTCAACTGTTACATCTTTTCTGGTATTTTCTTGGTGCTTAATGACTTGTTTAATTCTAATTGAGTAATATTATTTAAATCAATGCCAATCTTTTATATCTGTATTACTTTTGCATTGACATGAATTTATATTATCTCTCCTTCCCCACTCTCTTCCCCATTGTTGTACATTTTGTACCACTGGCATGACATGGCTTCTATTGTTTTCTCACTTACATGTTGTAGCTACCATGTAATTGAGACCCTTATTATTTGGCATTAACCCACCCATACTGTATTTATTTTCCTATCTTTATTTCTGGGTTACTCTTCTTCCCTTTTTCTTTCAGGATGGCCACCCGGAAGAGAACCGGAAGACGTTTACATGGGGAGACAGGCAAGTCAATATGCACAATCTATAGAGAAAAGCATCAGTTAAAGCCACCCGTCCACTTGCACATCTTAGCATGCACCGAGGACGGTGCAATCTTTAAGTGTGGGGAGGTCGATACCAATCTCCATGGGTTAGTACCATTCTGTTTCAACACCAATGTTTAAATTTTCTTTGTTAAATTAGTTATTGCATTTGCATATTTGTTTGATTTTATGCATTTAGTTACTACTTGGTTAAAGTAATAAAATTCTTTTAAGACCCTATCTTTAAAAAAATTCACTAATTTAAATTGAAATTTTTTTTATGTTAATACTTGTTTGAAGTTGTATTTGAAACATGGTTTTTGAGCCAAAGAACACACAACCTATGAGATTTTGAGCTTATTTACATGGTTACATTATTTAACCATAAATTTTTATTCTTGTGTATTTTGTTCACTATGATTGTAATCTATATTTTGTTCCAATCTATATGTCCATTATTTAGTTTATTTATATGCTTGCATATGATTGAGGCCATTGTTTGATTTTAGCTCACTTATCTCAAATAAGCCTACCCTTTAAATCACACTTGTCAGCCACTTTGAGCCTTTTAATCCCCATTTGTTCTGTATTTTACCACATCACTAGACTTAAGTAGAAAAATAATTAAATATCCCATTTGAATCTTTGGTGAGCTTAAGATAGGGATTGTGCATCAACTAAGTATGGGAAAATTATGGGAACTTGGGTTAATAAGAGAATGTATCATGTTTCTAATTTATTTGAATATTGGGAACTTGGGAACCTACTCATGAAAAACCAAAATAGAAAAATAATGGAGAATCCATGTGCATTGATAAGTTATGTTTGCTTTTATGATTCAAAAAAAAGTGAAAAAGAGAAAAAGAAAAAAAAATATATATATACATATAATATAAATAAATAAATAAGGGGACAAAATTACCCCAATGTTAAGTTAATGAAAAATCAATGCACATGTGATAAATTAAAAAGAAAAAGTTGATACATGAGTATGTGATGTAAAAGTGGGAATTTCGGGTAGCTAGGCATGAATTAGAATTATATAGAGTATATGTATGTTAGGTGAAAGTTTAGGTTAATTAAAGATTCAATTTATAGCTCACTTAACCATATATATATATATCCTTACCTTTACCTTAGCCCCATTACAATCCTGAAAAGACCTCATGATGTTTGTATTTGTATGCTAAATATTTGTTGATTGGTTAGATGAAGAACAAAGTTTAGAAAGCATGATTAGAGAAGAGTAGAGTGATTAACCCTAGACACTTGAGAGATTAGAGTGATATACACTTCCAGTGAGGGTTCAATGCTTGATTCTATGTTCCCTGCTTTCATGAGCTATCTTCCTACAAGTTTACTTGTCTTTTATTGTATGATTTGAATTAGTGAAATCTGATTTATGTTTGTCTTGAAGAGCTTATTTACTTTTAACCAAGTAGGAAGAAACATTTTTCATGTAGTTACATTCATAGGTTGCATTTCATAGATTCTACCATTCCTCTTCATTCTTTATAGCTTCTCTTGAGCTTAGCATGAGGACATGCTAATGTTTAAGTGTGGGGAGGTTGATAAACCACTATTTCATGGTTTATCTTGTGCTTAATTGAGTGGATTTTAGCAACTCTTTACCCACTTATTCATAATATTTGCATGGTTTTATATTTCCTTCCCAATTTTATTCTATAATTGGAAACTTGCTTCCCGAGCCTTTTAATTACCAAAAATTAATTTCCCCTTATCACCATTAGATGCATTGATATGTGTGTTAAGTGATTTTAGAGATTACAGGGCAGGAATGGCTCAGAGGATGGAAAGGAAGCATGCAAAAGTGGAAGGAATACAAGAAGTTAGAGAAATTGCTAAGCTGTCCAGCCTGACCTCTTCGCACTCAAATGGCTATAACTTTAGCTATAGAGGTCCAAACGATGCGGTTCTAGTTGCGTTGGAAAGCTAACATCTGGGGCTTCGATTTGATATGTAATATGCCATAGTTGCTCTGACGATAGGCGATGCGATCGCGTACTCCATGCGGACGCGTCGCAGTGACGAAAAACCAGCGTGGCAGATTTCTCCTCCATCGATTTCTGGGCTGTTTTCAACCCAGTTTGTGGCCCAGAAAACATAGATTAGAGGCCATAAAGTGGGGGAATGTATTCATTCATAATCAGGCTCTCATAATTCACAATTTTAGTTTTAGATGTAGTTTTTAGAGAGAGAGATTCTCTCATCTCTCTTAGGATTTAGGATTAGGATTAGGATTTCTTCGTTTCTTCATTCCAGGTTTAATATTTACTTTTATTTATGTTTCTATTCTACTTTTACTTTAATGCTTTTATTCGTATCTACAAATGTTGCTAAATTGGCTTATGAACTTTTTCCATGTTAAATTTGAATATTTTATTTAATATAATTTGAGGTATTTCAGACTTATGATTGCTTTCTTTAATTTATTAATGTTCTCCATTTATCCAAATTATTTTCATTCAAATATAATTTCTCCCCTTTTGGCTTTGGTTGATTAATTGGTGACTCTCGAGTTATCAAACTCATTGTTGATTGAAAATTGGAATTCTTCAAGAATTAATTCGAGTTCCAATAACTCTAACTTTTCCTAAGGAAAGACTGGGACTTGAGGAATCGAAATTAATTCATCCACTTAACTTACCTTCATAGTTAGAGGTTAACAAAGTGGGAGAAAAATCCAACTCTCATCACAATCGATAAGGATAACTAGGACAGGACTTCCAGTTCTCATACTTTGCCAATAGTTTATTTTACAGTTATTATTATTTTATTTTACTTGTCATTCAACTAACCTTTTACCTTAATCCAAAACCCCAAAACATACCTTTGCATAACCAATAATAAGAACATACCTCTCTGCAATTTCTTGAGAAGACGACCCGAGGTTTGAATACTTCGGTTAACAATTTATTTAGGGGTTTGTTACTTGTGACAACCAAAACGTTTGTACGAAGAGATTTTTGAATGTTTAGAAACTATACTTGCAACGAGGATTTATCCGCAATTTTCTAGACCACACAAAAGTTTCTCTCGTCAAAATGGCGCTGTTGCCGGGGAATTGCAAACGTGTGCCTTATTATTGGTTATTGTAAATATTTTTCTTTTTGATTTGTTTTTATTTTTGTTTTTATTTTTGCTTTTTCTTAAGTTAAGAGGCTATTGGTTTTTATTTTGTTATTAAAAAAAAATTTTCAAAAATTTGTTCTTAGTGTTCATCTTGATCTTCAAGTTGTTCTTCATTGTTTTCTTCGTTTTGATCTAAAAATTTGAAATTTGGTGTCATTTTATTGTTTTTCTCTTTCTTCATTAAATTCAAAAATATTTTTAATTAATTTTTTGAAAAAAAAATTTTCAGATTTTTATTTTAAAATTTTTATCTTATCTTATCTTAATTTTAAATTTCAAAATTCAAATATTTTTCAAAAATCATATTTTTTTTCAAAATCTTATCCTATCTTATTTCAAAAATCAAATTTCAATTTTCAATATTTAAATTTCAAATTTCAAATTTCAAATTCCAAAATTCAAATTTCAAAAATCTAAAATTAAAAATTTCAAAATTTAATTTTCAAATTCAAAATTTAAATAACCTTTTAATTTAAATTTGTTTTTATTTTTGTTTTTAATTTTTATTTGCTACTATGAACTCTCACCCCTTTGGCTATGAGTCTGGTTACAATTATGTTGCAGGAAGAAGAAATTACAATGAGAACAGGCATCAAAGTTGGAACAGTCAAAGATGGGAGGAGCCACAAGGATTTGATCAACCCTCATGGCAACAACCACCTCCAATGGACTATCAACAACCACCACCATATGCCTATAAACCCTCTCTTCAACATGACTTTGGACCACCATACTCACAAGTCCCTCACCACCAAACACCACCATATGACCCTAACCCACATCCACCATACCAACCACCCTATGAACCAAATGAACCATACATAGATCCACCCCAACCTCCATTGGATAATAATACGCTCATCTCTAACATCATTGGTCTCACATCTACACTCCAAAATCTTATATCCCGCATGAACCAACCCTCTACCTCTAATATTCAACCCTCAAGCTCTAGTGCACTTCCTTTTCAACCACATAATGATTTTTTCATCCCATCACCACCCTCCATGGAAGAGCACCCACATCCATCAATCCAAGAGCAAGATGATCCCAATTATGCTATTGATATGGAACATGAAAGAAGGAATCATCTTCGCGAATCCATACTTCATAAAGAGCTAGAGGAGGCCCTACGGGTAAAGGTAGGAGAGACCCTTGAAGATGAAAGAGTAGTTGAAAAGAGTTGTCATGGAAAGAAAATCATCAAGGATGAGTACGATTTTATATTAAAATTACTGGACAAAGCAGTAATTATTGAAGAGGAAAAAGTGGTTGAAGATTTAGGAGATGCAGAACCTCCATGGGAAAGTCAAGTTATCAAGCCTCCTTCAAAGACGTTTGAAATTGATGTTGAGGAGGGTGTACAACTGACGTTAGGATTTTTGTCAGTAAAGAATTTCATAAAAACAGTCGCGTTGTAGATATAGTCTCTAAACCGACAGAAATCCCTTCGTATAAATGTTTTGGTTGTCACAAGTAATAAACCCTTTTAAAATTGATAACCGAGTATTTAAACCTCGGGACATCTTCTCAAGGAATTGCAGGGAAGTATGTTCTTATTATTGGTTATGGGTTTTGTAAATTGGGGGTTTTGGAGCTTGGGCAATGAGCACAGATATATTTAAATGACAAATAAAATAACTGTTAAATAAACTTTTGGCAAGGTATGAGAAATTGGAAGTTCAGTCTAGTTATCCTTATCAATGATGATGAAAACTGAATCTTAATTCCACTTAGTTAACCTTTGCTATAACAAGGGAAGGTCAAGTGACTAATTAGTTAGATCTTTGAATCCTAGTTAATTCCTAAGAAAAGATTGGGATTATTGAAGATCAATTCAATTAGCAAGGATAACAATTATCAATTATGCTGTTGAGTTGGATAACTCCTGAGTTACTAATTTCTTAACCAAGACCAAAAGGGAAAATATCTAAATTAAATTAAAAGCATTCATATAAATAAAGCAAAGCAAAATTAAGTCTGAAAATACCTCGAATTGTATTCACAAAAGAACTTAAATCTGACATACAAATTAAATTGGAGAAATAAATAAAAAGAACATTGAACCTGGGATTGAAAGTCACTCCTAAAACTAAGAGAAGTCCTAAATCCTAATCCTAAGAGAGAGGAGAGAACCTCTCTCTCTCTAAAAACTACATCTACTCCTAAAATTATGAATATGAATGTCTCTTGATGAATGGATGCATTCCCCCACTTTATAGCATTTAATCTATATTTTCTGGGCTACAAACTGGGTCAGAAACAGCCCAAAATTTGCTGGTTGCGAATTCAAACACGCTGATTTGTGTCACTGCGACGCGGCCGCATGGGTCACGCAGTCGCGTCGCCTAGCGTCAGAGCAACTATGGCATATTATATATAAAATCAAAGCCTCGGACGTTAGCTTTCCAACGCAACTGGAACCGCGTCGTTTCGACATCTGTAGCTAAAGTTATAGCCGTTTGAGTGCGAAGAGGTCAGGCTGGACAGCTTAGCAATTTCTCCAACTTCTTGTATTCCTTCCACTTTTGCATGCTTCCTTTCCATCCTCTGAGCCATTCTGATGCCAGGGCATCTTGGCCAGTTTCACTGACCTTTTCTTTACTGTTTTTAGGTAGTTTCATGCATTTCCTTAGAAAATAAGCTAGTTTTGGGTAGATATTCACTTACATCTTGATTCCAGCATACATTGTGCACTTTACATGATTTCATGAGGATTTTGCATGAATTTAATGACAAATTTGATGTTACATTTCTCATGACTTGGACTAGAAATTTGATGCACTTTATTGCTTGATTTCAGGACAAAGGAAGCAAAGAAGAACCACATTAGTGGCTACGTTAGTTACACTAACATTAGCACTAACGTGGAATGGGAGTAACTTGCAAAGTTAATGAGAAAAGTAATCGCCAATAACGCTCTCGAAGCCATCATTTCCCACGATAAGAGTCACGTTAACTAAGTTAACGTGAACTATAACGTTAAGAGGTAAAGGGGAAGCCAACGTTAGTGACATTCAACTTTGTCACTAACGTTGGCCAAGTCACAATAAGCCACGTTAACTCCCACGTTAACCTAGTTAACATGGAAGGTAACATGAAGAAAGTAGGTGGTCGACAATGTTAGTGATACCAAACATTATCACTAACGTTGGGATTAACCCACACAAGCCCCAATAAGCCACGTTAACTCCCACGTTAACCTAGTTAACGTGGAAGCTAATGTGAAGAAGGAAGGTGATCGCCAACGTTAGTGACACCTAACATTGTCACCAACGTTGGAAGGAGGCCACACAAGCCACAATGAGCCACGTTAACTCCCACGTTAACTTAGTTAACATGGAAGCTAACGTGAGGAGGAGAGATGATGAGCCAACGTTAGTGACATTCACCTTTGTCACTAACGTTGGAGATGGCTAGCACAGCCACGTTAGAGGCCACATTAACCTAGTTAACGTGGACTCTAACGTGGGAGCTAAGTGTACATTGGAACGTTAGTGACAAAGGTAAGTGTCACTAACGTTCTTGAAGGTTGGCAAGCCTACGTTAAAAGAGCCACGTTAACTAAGTTAACGTGGTCTCTAACGTAAGGAAGGGGGAGACTTCTCAACGTTACTGGGAAAGGTGAGTCCCAATAACGTGTGCGAAGGACATAGAGGCAATGTTAGTGGCAAAGTTTGTGCCACTAACGTTGAAGTTAACGTGGCTCTTACTCTGGTGAGGAACGTTAGTGAAAAAGGTAATTGTCACTAACGTTCTCGAACCCATATTTTCACTGAACGTTAACACCACTAACGTCCTAAGCTAAAGTCTCTGCCCACTTCACACTTTCTCTCTGCAAGTAAAGCCAAGCCCAATGAAGAAGATAACTGCTTCAAACTCAAGATCCAAAGGCCCATACCCAAGACTTGAAGAACCAACTAGAAGATCAGAAGAGTAGTATATATAGGAGTAGCTTTGAATTGAAAAAGGGAGTTGGAAATTATAGGAAGCCTCTTGGCATAGAACTACTCTCTGTATTTTACTTTCTCTGCACTTCTAGTTTCATCATGTATTCTCCATCTTTGTTTTCATTTTCCAGAGCTATGAACAACTAAACCCCTTTCATTGGGTTAGGGAGCTATGTTGTAATTTGATGGATCAATACTAGTTTTCATTATTCTTCTTCTATCTTTCCTCTTGATTTTACTTGAAAGCTTTCGATCTTCATCCAATTGGGTAGTTATCTTGGAAAAGAAGCTATTCAAACTTGGATCTCTTCTGAACATTGAAAGAGGAATGAAGAGATCATGCTAGAAATACTTTCTCATGCTGGACCAAATTGGGTTTGGATGGATATGTGACTATAATCCTCTCAATACTTGATTTGGGAAATGCATGTGGTATAATCAGTGACCATACTTCATCTCTTCTCATGAGCAATTGACCAAGGAATTGGCTATTAATCAAGATTTGAGAGGTTGAATTACAAGGAATTGTAATTCGATCACTTAAGATTGCCAAGGAGATCAATGAGTGCATTGATTGAGGAAGAGATGAAAATGAAATTGATCCGGAGAATGCAACATCTCCTGAGCCCAATGAACTCCCCATTTCTGATCTTACCCATTCTCTTTAATTTATGTCATTTACTTTTATGAGCAATTACCCCATTCCCATTTAAGCTTCTGCAATTTAGTTTCCGTCATTTACATTCAGCTCTTTATTTCTATCATTTACTTTTCTGTTATTTACTTTCCCACCATTTAATTTTCTGCAATTCTCAACCCAAATTCTGATTCGCTCATCTAGAACATTCCTCTAACTAAAGTTGCTTGATCAATCAATCCCTGTGGGATTCGACCTCACTCTATTGTGAGTTTTTATTTGACGACAAATTCGGTACACTTGCCGAAGGAAATTTGTTATGAGACAAGTTTTTCGTTTATCAAGTTTATGGCGCCGTTGCCGGGGATTGATTGTGCATCAACAATGATTAAATTGGAGGATCACTAGATTGAGCATTTTATTTTTGTTTGATTTAATTTTCTGTTTGAGTAATTTACTTTCAGTTTTAGTTAATTTCTTCCCTTCCCCCTACTTTTTCATTTTTAGTTATTTACCATTCATTTCACTAACCCACTAACTGTTTGATATATTGCATCACTCACACTAACAGTCATTCTGACAGAAATACTTTCTACATCTATTTTCCTTGCTTGTACTTGTTGGTTGTATGACAGGGAGAAGAAGCGGGGCTTCAACTTCCTTTGATTCTGAACTTGAGAGGACCTTCTTTAGATTAAGGAGGGAAGCAAGAGGAAAAAGAGTAGTTGGTGCTGAGGAAGAGGAGGAATACTTTGAACCAAACATGGAAGAAAACATGGAAAACCATCATGAAGAAGAGACTCACAACCATGGCGGAGGAGGTCGAGCAAATCATGCTGGGGAGGATAGAAGAGTTTTAGGCTCTTACATCAATCTAAACACAGGAAACTATGGAAGTAGCATTCAAAAGCCAACCATCCACGCCAACAATTTCGAACTGAAGCCACAGCTCATCACCCTTGTTCAGAACAACTGTTCGTTCGGAGGGAGTGTCCAAGAGGACCCCAATCAACATCTAACCACCTTCCTGAGAATTGTGACACAGTGAAGTCTAATGGTGTTCATCCTGACGCCTATAGACTGCTCTTATTTCCATTCTCACTCAAGGATAAGGCAGCCAAGTGGCTGGAGTCTTTCCCGAAGGAGAGCTTGACAACTTGGGAAGATGTGGTGAACAAATTCTTAGCAAGATTCTACCCCCCTCAACGAATCAATAGGCTGAGAGCTGAGGTCCAAACCTTCAGGCAACAAGATGGTGAGACTCTGTATGAAGCATGGGAGAGGTTTAAAGACCTAACAAGGAGGTGTCCACCTGACATGTTCAACGAATGGGTGCAGCTGCACATTTTCTATGAAGGGCTCTCTTATGAGTCAAAGAAGGCCGTAGACCATTCATCCGGAGGATCTTTGAACAAGAAGAAGACCATTGAGGAGGCCATAGATGTCATTGAAACTGTAGCAGAGAGTGACTACTTCTATGCTTCCGAAAGAGGGAACACTAGAGGAGTGATGGAGCTAAACAATGTAGATGCTCTGCTGGTTCAGAACAAGCTCATTACCAAGCAGCTGGCTGACTTAACCAAGAAGATGAAGAGGAACCAAGTAGCAGTAATCTCCACTTCATCAACAACCGAAGAAGGAGTGAATGAAGAAGCAGAGGGAAGTCAGGAGCAAGTCAACTACATTGGGAATTCACGTAGGCAAAACCATGATCCATACTCCAAGACCTACAACCCTGGATGGAGGAATCACCCAAACTTTGGGTGGGAAAATTAACAAGACCAAAGCCTTGATCAAAGACGCCCAAATCCCAACAATGCAAGCCACCAACATTTTACATCTAGACCATATCAATACCCCCATAACAACATCTCTCCACATCCACATCAAAACCAAAATAATTTACCTCATCCTTCCACCTCTAATTCCGATCTACAATCATTTGATGACAGACTCTCAAGGATTGAGAATCTACTTGAAGGCATAGGCAAGGAGATTCAAGACAACAAGGTGTTCAAGGAGGAAGTGCGAGCCAATTTCAAGAACCAGGGAGACACAATCAAGAGGTTGGAATCTCTCTGAGCAAATACCCAAACCCACAGATGGATTCCCAAGTGACACAGAGAAGAATCCGAGAGGTGAAACAAAGAAAGTAAGATGGGAAGATTGCAAGATGGTCACTATAAGTGATAAGGAGACTGAGGACAAGCCAAGCAAGCTGTCAGAACAACCTGAAGATACCTCAGTAGAGAAGAAGGAAAAAGATCATCAAGAACCAGAAATCTCACAACAGGAGCTGCTGAGACTCTATGCACCTTTTCCCCAATTGCTCAATGGTGCTGTGGAGAAGAGAATATACTCAAGGTTTCTAGATTTGTTTGCATCTCTGCATGTCAACATACCATTCATCAAGACTATTCAACAAATGCCTGCATACATCAAGTATATGAAGGAGCTGATTCCCAGGAAAAGCTCACTCAAGGGAGGCCAAACTATAGTGATGAACAAGGAGTGCAGTGCCCTCATTCAACCACAGTTGCCTACAAAAAGAAAAGATCCAGGGAGTTTTCATGTCCCCTGTGCCATAGGAGAAACAATGTTTGATAAAGCACTCTGCGATTTGGGAGCAAGCATCAATTTAATGCCCTTATCCCTGGTGAAGAGGCTGCAGATCAATGAGATAATGCCCACAGATGTAGTCATCAGGCTGGCTGACAAAACTCAAAAACAAGCAATAGGAGTGGTGGAGAATGTACTGGTAAAAGTTGGGAAATACTTCCTCCCAACAGACTTTGTCATATTGGACATGGAAGAGAGTTACACTCACCCAATCATATTGGGAAGACCATTCCTAGCTACAGCCAGAGCACGCATAGATGTGGAGCGAGGGGAGTTAATATTAAGGATTCATGATGAACGACTCAGCTTCAATGTCTTCAAACTCTCACAAGAAGCAGACCAAGAGAACAAAGAACCAAGCAAAGATCATAATGGGATACTAAAAGAGGAAGCAAGCACTGAAGCACAACCAGCCCATATGGGAAAGCCCTTGGTTGATGAACAAGGAAATAAGCAGTTGTCACAGCTCAAGGAAAAGCTGGAGGAACCTAAACCACCAGAGACATGTGGAGACAACAATAAAATTCCCTTAGAAGAAGAAGTCACAAAGAGCAAGGCAACATCAAAAGGGACAAAGAAGAAGGTACCAAGGGGGTGGAGAAACAAGAAGATCCCTACAGAGGACTTCTCTCCAGGGGATAAAGTGATCTCAGCTTACTTCCCAGATATCCCCCCTAATCTCCCCACTGTACCATCTCAGTTACCTAAGGTCTTCACTATCAACAGAGTTCTCTCCTTGGAACATGTAGAGATCATTGATACAACCAATGGATATAAGTCCACAGCAAGAGGGGAGGACTTTAAGCATTACCAACAACCCTGATGAGGGAGAAACGTTAAGCTAGTGACGCTAAAGAAGCGCTTCATGGGAGGCAACCCATGTTTTATATACTTTTAGAAAATAGTGAATAAGTCAATATTCATGAATCCTAACCCAAACTTGACAAATACTTGGTGAAATTCTTATATTGCAGTATATAGTGAAGAATAAGTTTGGTGTTCAAAGCGTGCCAAGAAAGCATGAATGCAGCTGAGAGCATGCTAGTCTTGGAGCTTTGAACAGAACTTTTCATCACAGTGCTCCAAACTAAGTTTGGTGTCACCCCATGGTGTCACCAATGTGCATATAAGGATACACAGTTAGTTAGAATTCATGAATAAACAATCTAATCTTTTCTTCTTTTTAGTATTCTAGCCGTAAAGTTTAAATTATTTTTTTTATAATATTAATTCTTACTTTTCTTATTTTATCTTTATAGGGAAAAAGAGAGGAACATTGAAGGAGATTGATTGGACAACTAAATGAGAAGGGTTCGGCCACTTCATGAAGAGGGACTACACACTTGTTCTCAAAAGGGAACACATTGGAAAATGTTTCCATGCAACATTGAAAAAAAAAAGAGACCCCTGAAGACCGAACCAATAACCCTCATAAAGTGATGATCCTTGTCCCTTCTCCATGCACAACCCTAACCGTCCATCAAAGCAACCACTCCATCAATCCATACCCTCCTTTCACTCACAACCTCTCTATATAAGTAATCCTTGTTCCGTGCCCTAGCTTCACACTCCACACCCACTCTTCACACTTATCCATTTCGGAACAAAGCATTTCCTAACCTTTTAAAAACATTCTCCCTCACTCCATCCATTGCACTCAACCCTAAACAACCAAAAGTCTCCACACCCTTGCCAACTTCACACATTAACCCTCATTCATGGCATCTTCGAGCTCTAAAAGAAGGAAGAGAAAGGAACCTATGGAGCAACACCCGTATGATGAAAAGAGATTTAGAAGCTTGCACCATGCATCGCAATACGGGTGGATGGTGGATAAGGAGATTATTTATGAGCTGGAATTTCAAGTTAGAAAAACTGAGTGTCCCGAAATCACAAAGAAGGTAGAAAAGAGAAGATGGGAGCTCCTCACTGATCCGGTCATTAAGGTAAATACAAATCTTATAAGAGAGTTTTATGCAAATGCGGTCCGATATGATAAGGCAGATGAGTCATATACAAGCTTTGTGAGAGGAAAGATTGTAGATTTTGGTCCCATGAGTGTCATGAGGGCATTAAAGCTGTGGTCCATACCGTTTGAAGAAGAGAGTTATCATTCAAGAATGGACAACAACCCTAATCATGACCAGATTGTGCAAGACATTTGTGTACCAAAAGCTGACTGGGAAAGATATGCAGATAGGAGACCAAGGTTCATCAAGAGAGCAGATCTCACCCCGGAAGCAAAAGGGTGGTTCGAAATTGTAAGGAGGTTCATCCTCCCAGCAGCGAACAACTCGGAGGTGAATCTCAAGAGAGCCACACTGGTGCACTGTATACTCAAAGGAGGAGAGATCAAGGTTCATGAACTCATAGCAGAAGGCATTAGAAAAATGGCAGAGAAAAGTGACTCAAGGGGAACGTTAGGTTACCCCAGCACTATTTACCGACTATGCAAGAAAGCTGGGGTGGTGTTTGAAGATGAGGACCCCGTGTGGATAAAAGAGGGCATTCCAATAACCGTTCGACGAATGCATGCTACCGCATCCCCCCTGCCTCAACGGAAGCAAAGGAAGAGACCGGTCCCTCAAGTAGTAGAAGGACAAGTCGTAGAGGGGCAAGCACTAGCCACCTTGGATATGCACCAATTGCAGGAAGCTATTGATGGGCTATCTCGACAATATTTGGAAAGCCAAGGAGCACAAGGAGAGCTTCAACTACAGATGATGGGGCAGCAAGAGGAGTCACTCTCAAGATGGATGACTCAACAAGGGGAGTGGCAAAAGCAAATGATGGGTCAGCAACTGAGTCAAGGACAACAATGGAGTGAAACATTCCACAGGATAGAACAAAGGCAAAATGAGCAACAAGAATCCATCCAGAGGCTAATCAACATCCAAGCACATCAAGGTGCACATATACATGAGATGCATCGAAGACAAATAGAACAGGCAGAACTATTGGACGAGCAAAGGGCATTCGCAGAAGGAGTTTACCTGAGCGAGACTGGGCATCATATAAATACTCAAGCCAGGCTCGGTTACTTGGTAGGACAGCTACCTATATTGCATCCAGGAATCACAAGGTATGAAGAAATGAGGGATGAATTAGCACGAGAAGAAAGACAAAAGGTGGAAGAGAGTCATGAATCAGTGAGGAAGGCACTTGAGGATTGGAAGCAAGCAAGATTGGCATGGATGCGAGGGAATGCAAGAGGACACAAAGAAGACAAACAAGGAGGAAAGCATGGGCATCCACAAGAGTAAAAGGTGGTGGAGTTCCTTCTTTGGTCCATCTTTCTCTATGCTTTAAATAAGGAAGATCTTGTATGAAATAGAACTTGCTTCCATGTTAGTTTGAATTATTTTTATTTTGTCTTTTAAGTTTTCGGTTGAAGAGGTCTATGTTTGCTAGTCTTTATGTCACTGCATCCTTACTTTGCTTACTTGTATGCTTGTCCTTTTGAATCAAATGAAAGGATAATGTGTGTTTCGAAAGATCAGAGAGGAGTTCATACTATGGAGTAAGTTCATGAGTTTATGGTATAGTCATAAGTTAGCTAAGTTGGTTCAACCATAAGGTGGGAAGACAACTATCTGTCAGGAATACTATGCTTGAGACATACCCCATGAGACTAGCTAAATAAGAAGATCCTAATAAGAAAAAAGGAAAGAACAATAAAGGTTGAAAAATAAAAGAAAAAGAGTAAGCAATAAGGCTAGGCACCAATGGTTTTAATCTTGAGTTATGTGTCTATGGTGCTCCTGTGTGAGGGATCTACTTGGATGAATAAGCTCTTAGGGGTGCCTTATCACTTGGTAACTTGGGTTAACTAACTCGGGATTATCAGCTGAAAGTCTACTATCAAGAGTAACCTTCACTACAGAGCATTTAGTAACCCAAAGAGGTGCAGGACACCAAGGTCTCAAGAAAAGAAAATAAATAAACTATATGCCTGTGGTGTGTATGTATGGGGGAAAGAGACTTGAGGGAGTAAGTCCTTAGGGGTGTCTTAACACCTAGCACCTTGAACCAACTGGTTCGGGAGTGTTGGCTGAAAGCTTATCTTAAAGAGTCGCCCCCTTACAGAGCACTTAGCCTAAGAACACAAATAAGCCCTGAAATAACAATAAAAGGATCAATGAATAAAAGTCTCATGGGATGCAATCACAGTGAGTGTTCTAGGACATGATAAAGGTCTGAAAGCCAGGAATGAACCTAAGTTGCTATGCATGAAACCACCATAAAACCAGGGGCATGACCTCCACAAGAATGACTCATTTCTCTTGGCATTCCATTCATCATTCTCTTGTTCCAGTACTTGCTTAGGGACAAGCAAGCTTTAAGTTTGGTGTTGTGATGCCAGGGCATCTTGGCCAGTTTCACTGACCTTTTCTTTACTGTTTTTAGGTAGTTTCATGCATTTCCTTAAAAAATAAGCTAGTTTTGGGTAGATATTCACTTACATCTTGATTCCAGCATACATTGTGCACTTTACATGATTTCATGAGGATTTTGCATGAATTTAATGACAAATTTGATGTTGCATTTCGCATGACTTGGACTAGAACTTTGATGCACTTTATTGCTTGATTTCAGGACAAAGGAAGCAAAGAAGAACCACATTAGCGGCTACGTTAGTTACACTAACGTTAGTACTAACGTGGAATGGGAGTAACTTGCAAAGTTAATGAGAAAAGTAATCGCCAATAACGCTCTCGAAGCCATCATTGCCCACGTTAAGAGGCACGTTAACTAAGTTAACGTGAACTCTAACGTTAAGAGGTAAAGGGGAAGCCAACGTTAGTGACATTCAACTTTGTCACTAACGTTGGCCAAGTCACAATAAGCCACGTTAACTCCCACGTTAACCTAGTTAACGTGGAAGCTAACGTGAAGAAAGTAGGTGGTCGACAACGTTAGTGACACCAAACATTGTCACTAACATTGGGATTAACCCACACAAGCCCCAATAAGCCACGTTAACCCCCACGTTAACCTAGTTAACGTGGAAGCTAACGTGAAGAAGGAAGGTAATCGCCAACGTTAGTGACACCTAACATTGTCACTAATGTTGGAAGGAGGCCACACAAGCCACAATGAGCCATGTTAACTCCCACGTTAACTTAGTTAACGTGGAAGCTAAAGTGAGGAGGAGAGATGATGAGCCAACGTTAGTGACATTCACCTTTGTCACTAACGTTGGAGATGGCTAGCACAGCCACGTTAGAGGCCACGTTAACCTAGTTAACGTGGACTCTAACGTGGGAGCTAAGGGCACATTGGAACGTTAGTGACAAAGGTAAGTGTCACTAACGTTCTCGAAGGTTGGCAAGCCTACGTTAAAAGAGCCACGTTAACTAAGTTAACGTGGACTCTAACGTAAGGAAGGGGGAGACTTCTCAACGTTACTGGGAAAGGTGAGTCCCAATAACGTGTGCGAAGGACATAGAGGCAACGTTAGTGGCAACGTTTGTGCCACTAACGTTGAAGTTAACGTGGCTCTTACTCTGGTGAGGAACGTTAGTGAAAAAGGTAATTGTCACTAACGTTCTCGAACCCATATTTTTACTGAACGTTAACACCACTAACGTCCTGAGCTAAAGTCTTTGCCCACTTCACACTTTCTCTCTGCAAGTAAAGCCAAGCCCAATGAAGAAGATAACTGCTTCAAACTCAAGATCCAAAGGCCCATACCCAAGACTTGAAGAGCCAACTAGAAGATCAGAAGAGTAGTATATATAGGAGTAGCTTTGAATTGAAAAAGGGAGTTGGAAATTATAGGGAGCCTCTTGGCATAGAACTACTCTCTGTATTTTACTTTCTCTGCACTTCTAGTTTCATCATGTATTCTCCATCTTTGTTTTCATTTTCCAGAGCTATGAACAACTAAACCCCTTTCATTGGGTTAGGGAGCTCTGTTGTAATTTGATGGATCAATACTAGTTTTCATTATTCTTCTTCTATCTTTCCTCTTGATTTTACTTGAAAGCTTTCGATCTTCATCCAATTGGGTAGTTATCTTGGAAAAGAAGCTATTCAAACTTGGATCTCTTCTGAACATTGAAAGAGGAATGAAGAGATCATGCTAGAAATGCTTTCTCATGCTGGACCAAATTGGGTTTGAATGGATATGTGACTATAATCCTCTCAATACTTGATTTGGGAAATGCATGTGGTATAATCAGTGACCATACTTCATCTCTTCTCATGAGCAATTGACCAAGGAATTGGCTATTGATCAAGATGTGAGAGATTGAATTACAAAGAATTGTAATTCGATCACTTAAGATTGCCAAGGAGATCAATGAGTGCATTGATTGAGGAAGAGATGAAAATGAAATTGATCCGGAGAATGCAACATCTCCTGAGCCCAATGAACTCCCCATTTCTGATCTTACCCATTCTCTTTAATTTCTGTCATTTACTTTTATGAGCAATTACCCCATTCCCATTTAAGCTTCTGCAATTTACTTTCCGTCATTTACATTCAGCTCTTTATTTCTAGCATTTACTTTTCTGTTATTTACTTTCCCGCCATTTAATTTTCTGCAATTCTCAACCCAAATTCTGATTCGCTCAACTAGAACATTCCTCTAACTAAAGTTGCTTGATCAATCAATCCCTGTGGGATTCGACCTTACTCTATTGTGAGTTTTTACTTGACGACAAATTCGGTACACTTGCCGAAGGAAATTTGTTATGAGACAAGTTTTCCGTGTATCACATTCCTGCCCTGTGATCTCTGAAATCACTTAACACACATATCAAGGTATCTAATGGTAATAAGAGAGGATTAAACATAGGGAACTTAAGGCCAAAGAAGCATGTTTTCAATAAAAGCACATAATTAGGAAGGTAAATGTAAAACCATGCAAATAGTATGAATAAGTGGGTAAAGAGTTGATAAAATCCACTCAATTAAGCACAAGATAAACCATGAAATAGTGGTTTATCAACCTCCCCACACTTAAACAATAGCATGTCCTCATGCTAAGCTCAAGAGAAGCTATAAAGAATGAAGAATGTATGAAATGCAACCTATGAATGTAACTACATGCAGAATGTTTCCACCTACTTAGTTAAAAGTAAACAAATCTTTCAAGAGGAAATATGAACTGGATTTCACTAATTCAAATCATAAAAATAAAGTACAAATAGACTTGCAAGAAGAAAATAGCTCATGAAAGCAGGGAACAAGGGATTAAGCATCGAACCCTCACTGGTAGTGTATACACTCTATTCACTCAAGTGTTTTAGGTTCGATTCTCTCAATTCTCTACTAACCTTGCTTTCTAAGGCTTGCTCTTCATCTAACAATCAACATAAATTTAATGTACAGATACACATATCAAGAGGTCTTTTAAGGGTTGTAATGGGGTTAGGGTCAAGGTAGGATTGTATTTGGCCAAGTGGACTAAAAACTGAATCCTTAATTAACTTAAACTTTCCACCTAACTTTAGACAATCCATGTAATCACAATACAAAATCTAACTATCCATCAACCATGTTTTCCACATTATTCATGCATTCTAACTCTAAGTACCGTACATATGCATTGCTTTCACCACTTACTTTGGGGCATTTTGTCCCCTTTCTCTTATTTGTACTTTTTCTCTTTTTCTTCTTCTCTTTTTTTTAATTATTATTTTTTTCTTTATTTTTTTTCAATGCATATGGTTAAATTATTGAATGCATAAACATGTCCTAAACATTTCTTTCATATTTTCAGAAAAATTCTAACATACTCAATTCTCAAACCAAATATTTTCAATCTCAATTTTCCCACACTTAAATTATAAGCATTCTCACTAGTCTAAGCTAACCAAGGATTTAAATTAAAGACATTATTGTTTTCCGCTTAGAGTTAGTAATGAGCTAAAGTAAAGAACAAAGGGGTAAAATAGGCTCAAAATTGGTTTGCAATGGATAATGAAAGGGTTAAGGCCATATGGGTATGTAAGCTCAGTGAAATAAGGCCTCAATCATATAAGTGTATGCATACATCAAATAATAGAAATATAGAATTAAGCAAGACAAAGATCACAATTTTAGAGAGAAAAATACACACTAAAACAGAATTTTGGTTGATAAAATGCAACCAATTCAAATAGGCTCAAAAATCTCACAAGTTTTGTGTGTTCGAGTTCTAAACCATGTTCCATTATAATATTTCTTCAAACAAGTGTAACATTAAATTTTATTCAAATTAGTGAAATTCTCTAAAAGGTTTCTTGAAAAAGAAAATATTACTTTAACCAAGTGGTAAAATATGCAAAAAAATCAAATAAATATGCAATCAAACATGCAAATGCAACAACTAACAAGGAAAATAAAAAATTTGGTGTTGAGTCAAGAAATAACTAACCCATGAAGATCGGTATCGACCTCCCCACACTTAAAGATTTCACCGTCCTCTGTGCATGCTGAGATGTGCAGGTAGACGGGTTGTTCCAACTGATGCTTTTCGCTATAGATTGTGCAGATTGACTTGCTTGTCTCCCCATGTAAGCGTCTTCCGGTTCTCTTCCTGGTGGCCATCCTGAAAGAAAAAGGGAAGAAAGGTAACCCAATAATAGAGATAAGAAAATAAATGAAGTATGGTTGGGTTAATACCAAATGATAAGGGTCTCATTTACATGGAAGCTTCAACATGTACGTGAGAAAACAATATAAGCACATGGCATACCAGTGGTGCAAAATTTGCAACAAGGGAGAAGAGAGTGGGGAAAGAGAGATAATATAAATTCATGTCAATGCAAGAGTAATACATATATAAAAGATTGGAATTGATTTAAATAATATTACTCAATAAGAATGAAACAAGTCACTAAGCACTAAGAAAATACCAGAAAAGATGTAACAGTTGAATAAGAACATTTGAACACCAATAATAATTTTAAAAATATGCAATGAATGAAAGTATACAAATAAATTAAATAAAATAGAATGAAAGTGAGAGAAAAGAAGAAAGCAAGAAGAAAGAAATAAGAAAAGATAAGAAAAATAAGGATTAGAGAAGAAAAGATAAGAAATTTGGCTGATCTGGATATTCTGTGCGCCGCTTGTGACGCGGACGCGTGAGTGACGCGGTCGTGTGGTGCGCGATAAGGTCAGGTGATGCGGACGCGTGGGTCACGCGATCGCGTAGCCTGTTTTGTGCGATTGGCGCGAGTGCAGCCTCGCGGTCGCACATCTCTCTGTTCGAAACTCTTTTTTGCCAAAATTCTGGGTGACGCGATCGCGTGGGGCATGCGAGTTTCGAACAGAGAGTTGTGCGACCGCGAGGCTGCACTCCCGCCACTAGCACAAATCAAGTCACGTGATCGCGTGCCCCACGCGTCCGCGTCGCCTGACCATATTGCGCACCACGCGACCGCGTCGCCAGCGTCACACAACCTATCCAGATTAGTGCCAATTTTCTTATCTTTTCTTCTCTAATCCTAATTTCTTCTATCTTTTCTTCTTTCTTCTTTCTTTCTTACTTCATTTCTTTCCCTTCTCATTCTTCTTATCTTTTATTTTATTTTATTTATTTGCATACTTTCATTCATTGCATATTTTTATTTTTCTAAATTTATTATTTTACCATTGGTGTTCAAATATTCTTATTCAACTGTTACATCTTTTCTAGTATTTTCTTGGTGCTTAATGACTTGTTTAATTCTGATTGAGTAATATTATTTAAATCAATACCAATCTTTTATATCTGTATTACTTTTGTATTGACATGAATTTATATTATCTCTCCTTCCCCACTCTCTTCCCCATTGTTGTACATTTTGTACCACTGGCATACCATGGCTTCTATTGTTTTCTCACTTGCATGTTGTAGCTACCATGTAATTGAGACCCTTATTATTTGGCATTAACCCACCCATACTGTATTTATTTTCCTATCTTTATTTCTGGGTTACTCTTCTTCCCTTTTTCTTTCAGGATGGCCACCCGGAAGAGAACCGGAAGACGTTTACATGGGAAGACAGGCAAGTCAATCTGCACAATCTATACAATCTATAGAGAAAAGCATCAGTTGAAGCCACCCGTCCACTTGCACATCTTAGCATGCACCGAGGACGGTGCAATCTTTAAGTGTAGGGAGGTCGATACCGATCTCCATGGGTTAGTACCTTTCTGTTTCAACACCAATGGTTAAATTTTCTTTGTTAAATTAGTTATTGCATTTGCATATTTGTTTGATTTTATGCATTTAGTTACTACTTGGTTAAAGTAATAAAATTCTTTTAAAACCCTATCTTTGAAAATTTTCACTAATTTAAATTGAAAAAATTTTTATGTTAAAACTTGTTTGAAGTTGTATTTGGAACATGGTTTTTGAGACAAAGAACACACAACCTATGAGATTTTGAGCTTATTTACATGGTTACATTATTTAACCATAAATTTTTATTCTTGTGTGTTTTCTTCACTATGATTGTAATCTATATTTTGTTCCAATCTATATGTCCATTATTTAGTGTATTTACATGCTTGCATATGATTGAGGCCATTATTTGATTTTAGCTCACTTATCTCAAATAAGCCTACCCTTTAAATCACCCTTGTCAGCCACTTTGAGCCTTTTAATCCCCATTTATTCTGTATCTTACCACATCACTAGCCTTAAGTAGAAAAACAATTAAATATCCCAATTGAATCTTTGGTTAGCTTAAGATAGGGATTTTGCATTAACTAAGTATGGGGAAATTGTGGGAACTTGGGTTAATAAGAGAATGTATCATGTTTCTAATTTATTTGAATATTGGGAATTTGGGAACCTACTCATGAAAAACCAAAATAGAAAAATAATGGAGAATCCATGTGCATTGATAAGTTATGTTTGCTTTTATGATTCAAAAAAAAAGAGAAAAAGAGAAAATATATATATATATATATAAATAAGGGGATAAAATTACCCCAATGTTATGTTAATGAAAAATCAATGCACATGTGATAAATTAAAAAGAAAAAGTTGATACATGAGTATGTGATGTAAAAGTGGGAATTTTGGGTAGCTAGGCATGAATTAGAATTATATAGAGTATATGTATGTTAGGTGAAAGTTTAGGTTAATTAAAGATTCAATTTATAGCTCACTTAACCATATATATATATATATATATATATATATATATATATATATATATATATATATATATATATATATATATATATATATATATATATATCCTTACCTTTACCTTAGCCCCATTACAACCCTGAAAAGACCTCATGATGTTTGTATTTGTATGCTAAATATTTGTTGATTGGTTAGATGAAGAACAAAGTTTAGAAATCATGATTAGAGAAGAGTAGAGTGATTAACCCTAGACACTTGAGAGATTAGAGTGATATACACTTCGAGTGAGGGTTCAATGCTTGATTCTATGTTCCCTGCTTTCATGAGCTATCTTCTTACAAGTTTACTTGTCTTTTATTGTATGATTTGAATTAGTGAAATCTGATTTATGTTTGTCTTGAAGAGCTTATTTACTTTTAACCAAGTAGGAAGAAACATTTTTCATGTAGTTGCATTCATAGGTTGCATTTCATACATTCTACCATTCCTCTTCATTCTTTATAGCTTCTCTTGAGCTTAGCATGAGGACATGCTAATGTTTAAGTGTGGGGAGGTTGATAAACCACTATTTCATGGTTTATGTTGTACTTAATTGAGTGGATTTTATCAACTCTTTACCCACTTATTCATAATATTTGCATGATTTTATATTTCCTTTCCAATTTTATTCTATAATTGGAAACTTGCTTCCCGAGCCTTTTAATTACCAAAAATTAATTTTCCCTTATCACCATTAGATGTCTTGATATGTGTGTTAAGTGATTTCAGAGATTACAGGGCAGGAATGGCTCAGAGGATGGAAAGGAAGCATGCAAAAGTGGAAGGAATACAAGAAGTTGGAGAAATTGCTAAGCTGTCCAGCCTGACCTCTTCGCACTCAAACGGCTATAACTTTAGCTATAAAGGTCCAAACCACATGGTTCCGGTTGCGTTGGAAACCTAACATCCGGGGATTCAATTTGATATATAATATGTCATAGTTGCTCTGACGATAGGCGATGCGATCACGTGCTCCATGCGAACGCGTCGCAGTGACGAAAAACCAGCATGGTAGATTTCTCTCCTCTCTTTTAGGATTTAGGATTAGGATTAGGATTTCTTCGTTTCTTCATTCCAGGTTTAATATTTACTTTTATTTATGTTTCTATTCTACTTTTACTTTAATGCTTTTATTCGTATCTACAAATGTTGCCAAATTGGCTTATGAACTTTTTCCATGTTAAATTTTCATATTTTATTTAATATAATTTGAGGTATTTCAAACTTATGATTGCTTTCTTTAATTTATTAATGTTCTCCATTTATCCAAATTATTTTCATTCAAATAGAATTTCTCCCCTTTTGGCTTTGGTTGATTAATTGGTGACTCTCGAGTTATCAAACTCATTGTTGATTGAAATTTGGAATTCTTCAAGAATTAATTCGAGTTTCAATAACTCTAACTTTTCCTAAGGAAAGACTGGGACTTGAGGAATCGAAATTAATTCATCCACTTAACTTACCTTCATAGTTAGAGGTTAACAAAGTGGGAGAAAAATCCAACTCTCATCACAATCGATAAGGATAACTAGGACAGGACCTTCATAGTTATTTTACTTGTCATTCAACTAACTTTTTACCTTAATCCAAAACCCCAAAACATACCTTTGCATAACCAATAATAAGAACATACCTCCCTGCAATTCCTTGAGAAGACGACCCGAGGTTTGAATACTTCGGTTAACAATTTATTTAGGGGTTTGTTACTTGTGACAACCAAAACGTTTGTACGAAGGGATTTTTGAAGGTTTAGAAACTATACTTGCAACGAGGATTTATCCGTAATTTTCTAGACCACGCAAAAGTTTCTCTCGTCAGTGTGCATGCCCAGGAAGATTTTGAAAGTGTGCATATGTACAGGGGTGTGCGTATGCACAGGTACTAAAATTTATAAAGTCTGTTCACTCGCACAAGCTATGCGAGCGCCCTAACAGACGACCCTTCCCGACTTGTGCATGCGCACAGGGCTGTGCGTCCGCACAGGTCGTAATTCTTCATTAATGTGCGTGCGCACAACCTATGCTAGTGCTGCTACCAGAGCCCTTTTCCCTACCTGTGCGTGCGCACATATCAGAAATCCTGAAATTCTGCAACTTTGCACACTCTTAGATTTTCAACACCAACTTTGAATGATCATAACTTTCTCTACAAAATTCCAAATTTTGCAAACTTTATATCAAATCGAAGAGTTTTCAATAATCTTCAAATATAAACAAAATTCAACAAATTTTAAAAATCGAAGCAAAAATTATGATCAGGCAAAGTTCACCAAAAATCTATTTTTACCCAAAAACCACATAACCTCAATTTTAACCAAGCCTCGATCCAATACCAATCAATCACATTTCAACCATACCAAAAACAACCCAAAATTCATACCAAACACTACTTCAACCACTCAATCATCTAAATCATTTATTACTCACCTCTTCCAAATCTAAAATTTAACCTAACATCACATACCTTTTTCTTAATACCACCATTCAAATTCTCAACATTAATCAATACAAGCACCAATTCTTTTATTCCATTATTATCATCCAATCCATTAAATTTTCAAACACTTCACTCATTTACTTCCATCATGAACCACAATAACCAATAATCAAAATTATCACCAACACCCAAAACCATCATAACATTCATAATCAATATCAATCATCAATAATATCAACAATCACTACAATTCCTCATCAATTTCAATAATCATCAATCCCTCATCAATTACAATTAAATCACACATTTATCATCAAACTTCCTCATTATTAAATACGATCAATCACCATGAAACTCATATACTCCTCATACCAAAACTTCATATCACCATCACCATCATACAAGTTATCCCCAAACATCAAAATCACATACAATTAAGCATACACCCAAAGCATTCAATCCTATCTTACAGGTCAACTAGCCTAAGTGTCCAGAAACATTATATATTATATAAAGAAAACCGAAATCATACCTTGGCCGATTCCCAAACACACCAATCACCAAAACGAAACCACCAAGCTTGATCCAAAGCCTCAACCAACTCCAACAAACACCAAGGCTCACACTAACAACACATATATCACCAAAATCAAAACCTAAGATACATAAAATAACTAAACACAAGAATTTAGTAAATCCTTACCTTATCCAACGTGAGTAGGGATAAAACCCAATAATTACCCGCTACTAGAGATCACCTAAACAAACAAAACCACAAAACTTGCTCAAAACCCCAACCAAAAACGCACAGAAACTTAGGGCACAAAACTGGAGAGCCAGATGTGAGCCCTTACCAGATTTCTTTAGATAGAAAGGAAGATCTCATCAAGAGCTTCGTGTGACCGCAAACGGCTCGTCAATCGGAGGTCCGTAGCTCAAGTTAAAAGCAAAAGAAGGTGAGGGTGAATAGTGTTTTCTCTTCTCCCTCTCCTCTCATGGAAGCTGCGCCCCTCTCTCTCTTAGGACTGGAAAAATGAGTTCAAAGCTCATTAAATGAGCTTATATATGTTGGTCCTTGGATCCGATTTGGGCCCGATCCAACCCGTTAGCATTTTTGGTCCGTTTGGCCCACCTTGGGCCAAAACCTTTAAGATTAGTGCCCGGTCTTCGATTCTAAATTATTTTTCTTCTTTCAAAATAATAAATCAATCTTCAAAATATTATTTTCTAAAATACGCGATAATGGACAGTCTAGAGCCGGTATTGCCAGCTTAAGTGTCAGTATGCATTTTTACAAAAAATTTTCGAAAGAAATACATTTTCCAGCTCAGAAAAATTCACTGAAATTAAATTTCATATTTTTATTTTCAAATTAAAACTTCTAAATTTTGAATCTATTCCGGGCACTAAGATTATTTTATTAAAATGGTTTTACGTGAAAATGCGGATTCTTACAGATAACGTCATATTCTATAATAAATAGTACCATCTTCTATTATTCTGTCAAAAAAATATTTGGTCAATGAGAGTAATTACCATAACTTGTGGCCTACTCTCACTCCTACTCTTTTTTTTCATTTTTATTTTCTTATTATTACTCTATGATATAAAAGAATGTGAGAGAAAGAAGATTTGTGTGATTGGCGAGTGAATGGAAGATGAACAGAAGAGGTAGACGGAGATCTGGTGTACTCGGGTGCAACACCAGTAGAGCACTTTTAATAGCATGAGTTTATTTTTTGCTGCTCCAATTCAGGTAAATTTTTTTAAGTATTTTTCTATGCTCGAGGTTATTGTCAAAGTCATTGTCTTGGATCTTAACTATTTAGAAATAGTTTACTTTTATAAGTTTTGCTATTCATAGTGGACAATTCTTAATTGCTTAAATTGAGGAATGTTAGTTTGTTTTTCATAATGGTTATGCTACACTAGCTCATTATTGTTGGTCTTATAGTTTTGTTGTTTTTCTTTATGAATGGAAATATATTTTAAAGGCATGTACTTATGCTTAGGTGGTAGATATTTATGGATCTACTAATAATGGAATACCAATTTGAATATATATCTACTTGAAAGGTCATCTTTGTTTGTTATTTATGTCAATATGAAATTCACAGAAAGTCTTTTCTTGACTTATGAACTTCTTCTCCAATGTATGAGTATATACTGGAAATCATTCAATAATATCAAGGTTTGAAGCATTGGATCCTATCAGGAGGTTCAAACTTGATTTGGTTGAGGTGATTATTTGAAGTTTATTTTTTTTAGAATCTTTTTTCATGTACTAATATTTTGATATACCTGCATATCGAGGTGTTGAGTTAAAGTAGGTTAGTAGGTTACATGAATTTAATGAAGTTGTCTACTAAAGAATGTCAGAAGAAGTTTGTGTGATTGGTGAGTGAAGGAAAGATGAATGGAAGAGGTAGACGGAGATCTGGTGTGCTCGGGTGCAACACCAACGAAGCACTTCTAATAGAGTGAGTTTATTTTTTGCTGCTCCCATTCAGGTAAATTTTTTTAATCATTTTTCTATGCTCAAGGTTATTGTCGAAGTCATTGTCTTGGATCTTAACTGATTGGAATTAGTTTTCTTTTATTAGTTTTGCTATTCAAGGTGGACAATTCTTAATTGTTTAAATTGAGGATTGTTGGTTTATTTTTCATAATGGTTATGTTGCACTAACAAATTATTGTTGGACTTGCAGTTCTGTTGTTTTGCTTTATAGATGTCAATATGTTTTAGAGGCATGCACTTATGTTTAGGTGGTAGATATCCATGGATCTACTAAGAATGGTCATACCAATTTGAATATATATCTATTTGAAAGATCACTTTTGTTTGTTATTTATGACAATATGAAATTTACAGAAATTTTTTCTTGACTTTTGAACTTCCTCTTTAATGTATGAGTATATACAGGAAATAATTCAATACTATCAAGGTTTGAAGCATTGGATCCTGCAGGCGGCTCAAATTTGATTTGTTTGAGGTGATTGTTTTAAGTTTATTTTTTTAGAATTTTTTTTCATGTACTGATATTTTGATATACCTACATATAGAGTTTTTGAGTTGAAGTAAGTTAGTAGGTTATATGAATTTAATGAAATTGTCTACTAAAGAATTTATAATTTTATCTGCTATTTTAGGATATATTTAGTAATTCTATCATAATTTGAATTTTGGTAAAGAGTGTGATCATTTCGCCCCCAACCAAGAGCATATTCTTGATAGTACTAAACAATGAAGTTCGAGATTGAACCTTTAGTATTGATGATAAAAAAATACTACATACTTAAAATGCTAGATGGTTTTTTTTGTACGTAGTTAGTAGTAGTTGGTTACTTGGTTTTGTTTTTCAATTCTCAATATATAGAAAAATGATATAGTACAAAAATGAAGGAAGTTTTGTAATTTTAATTCGAAAAAGTGTGTATTACTATTCTATATCTTCTCTGTTTTTATTTTACGGGGGAAAAATAAGTTATTTCTTTAATTGATAGTGAAGGTTAATTCAAATTTTTTTGCATTAATTTTGAATTTGGCATTTGCATGCATTATAATTGGAACTAAAATTTGAAGCTAAATATTTGTTTGACCAGTGGTTTTGTCTTCTCATATATCTTTAATTTTTGCCCATATTTTACTCAATAAACCTGACTTCTATTTTTTAGGAACATTTAAAAGGAGTGTTGGTTTATGCAAGAGAAGAAACTACTCAACTTTTAGCTGTTGAAAGTACAAATCTCTCTATTTCTCTCTGAAATCATGTTTCACTGAAGATAAAAGATTAAATTTTTACAATGTGTTTCACTTAAGAGATAATGGGTTCTAAAATTCTTTTTGAGGGACTACCTATTTGATCTTAAAATTTTTTAGCTATTTTATTTTTTTCAAAAAAAAAAATGAGGTTAACTTCTTACTATCTCTAATTAAGTAAAGCCATGTAGATTAAAGGTTTTCTAGTTGAAG
Source organism: Arachis ipaensis (assembly GCF_059453495.1). Taxonomy (NCBI): domain Eukaryota; kingdom Viridiplantae; phylum Streptophyta; class Magnoliopsida; order Fabales; family Fabaceae; genus Arachis; species Arachis ipaensis. Next base: position 113,763,321 of record NC_142444.1, on the reverse strand, counting down.
GTCTTCCATTCAATTCATTCTAATTCTGTGAATGGATTTTCCAGGGAACCTAAAGATGCTATAAAAAGGGTGAAAAATAATATTATTTAGCATGTATCTTTCTTTATCTGTTGAACAAATTTTAGCATGTGTCTTTCATATATATTGATTATTGAGAACCAATACTTTCTTAAATATCATATAATTGGGATTCTCACAAAGACCTTGATGAGTCTGAGAAGTTAATTAAATGATATGTTCTCTTAGAGTTATAGTATAAACAGGGATATAAAACAATCTTTTTAGTTTTTACAAATTTCACCCCATGAGAAGTTTTGTGTATATTGTGACTCCTATGTGACCCGAAGGTATACCCACAGCTACAACTACTAAGCAGATTCTATTTTGGCAGGTAAGCTTCCTTTACCACTTCAAAAAATTATGACTTGTGATATGTTAATACCTTTAGTGCTCCTAATGTAGCTTGGTGAATTTCTTCTTATTCATGTGTTTATCTCATATAGATATGTTGACTTTTGGTTTGTTTAAAACAATATAAATACATAATGAAAACCCAAAAGACAATTTTCTCTTCCGAGAAGAAACCGAAACTCTCAACGAGGTACATCGCATCATGTATCTGTAAAATTAAGAATTTCTACAACGAGTGAGAATATCATCCTTTCAGGTTCTTAGTAGAATAATAATTTCAAATATAGATAATGTAAAAATATACGAATCCTGTAGGCAATCCTAAACTCCAATCATTCAAGGTTAAAGCCTAGGGTGCTTTCTAGTCCAAACAAGGTGAAGTTACTAAGTATTAGCCCTTGTCAACTATCTCTAATCTCAATTCTTTCCTACACTAAGCTATTAATCCTTTCAATATCATTATTGTTCATTGTAGTATTAAGTCCTTTCGGTTTTATCAGTCTCTAACAATTAATATTAACAATATTCAGTCTTAATATTATCAATTAATATCATTTATCTCAATAATCTTAGTAAATCTCAACGGTGTCAATACAAGTAATTAATTATATTAATACTCTCAATTTTTCAATCTGGAGCAAGTGTGGAGAACCACAACCCTTGTATCTACCCAGAAAATTCCAATCTCAATCTGGAGCAAGTGTGACGAACTACAACCGTTACATCTACCCAAGGAGCTCAAATATCATTCAACACTTAACATCATCCAATCATTCAATCATTAACATTTTATTAAGAACAGTCCTCAGCATCACCATCACCAGCATAAGGGACCTCTTAGTTATGCAAACACAGACAAGATAATACATGGAATACATAGATAATGAGAACATATACAACAATTAGATCAAATAGCATATAGGTAAAATTAATCAAGAAGGCAAACTAAATACAAGATGCACACCAAAATAATACACATAAATGCAAATGATGCATGTCTACCATATGGCCAATGAGCTCATCTATCAGTTATATAGCCAAATCCGACACATTCGGAAGTTAATCCAGATATGGAATGCCATAACACGGAGTAAGTGGGACTAAATCGCAACCCTTGTATCTTACCGCTTAACCCGGAGCAAGTGGGACAAACCTCAATCCTTGCATCTTACTCGGTGTCTCGAGTCTTAACCCAAAGTAAGTGAGATAAACCACAACCCTTGCATCTTATCCAGGTGTCTCAAATCATTATCTGGAGCAAGTGGGACAAACCATCATCCGTGCATCTTACCCAGGCAGGTGTTTAACCGCTTAACCCGGAGCAAGTGGGACAAAGCCACCACCCTTGCATCTTACCTAGGTGCCTCAATTATTAACCCGGAGCAAGTGGGATAAAGCCACCACCCTTGCGTCTTACCTAGGTAATCAACCATATTCATAGTCTTTAATTAAATTCACAAGTTCTTTATCAATTAGTTCAATTCTATTAACTCGCATAGTTTCAATTGTTTAGGACTAGTTTGAATACATGACATATAATTCAACCTACGAACTATTTTGAATCTTACTTGAAATTGAATTAGAATTGTACTTTACCTCTTTTTCTTGAGTAATTAACTAATGAATTAACAGTTAATTAGGTTAAAGAGAAATTAAATTGCCAAAGAATTGGAATTTGATTATTTGTGATTCGTCGTGATTGATCTTTGCATACCTCGTCTAAATAAACACAAGGATTGTTTTTCTAAAGAGTGAACATCTCTGACATCTTAACTATCTTTATCATCTTATTTTATTAACCAATTTTAATTTGCTTACTATTGAAACTTTTATTTTTTATTGTCTGACTAGAATAATCAATTGACCATTGCTTGCTTAATCCGTTAATCATCGTGGGAATGATAACCCACTCCCCTGATATTACTTGATATGATCCAGTGCACTTGTCGGTAGTTTGTGGTTTGTAAAATCCACATCAAGTATAAGACCTCAAAGTTCCTCTAACAGACAGGGGGCATTGTTAGGGTTATTAACCACAAGATCCTCAGTATTATTAGCTATATTGAGCTCAACTTCCTCTTCAGACTCGTCCCCAAAAGTTTTTTCTTGGACTTCTTGAGCTCTAGCTTGCTTTCTTTGCTTCTGAAGAGTCCTTTCAATCTCAGGATCATACAAAAGAGGCTTTTTATCCTTGTTCCTCTGCATAAATAAATAGACCAAGAAAAAGTGGGATTCTCAACGTCACAGTGAAGAGAATCCCAATGAAGTACACAAAAATAGGAGAAAAAGAACTAACATAAATTAAGAAAAAGGGGCAAAAATTTAAACGAAAATAAAACTAGGAGAAACGAGAATTAAAAAGGAATAGAAATAAACTAGAATGAAATAAAATAAAATAAAACAAAATAGAAACTAAACAAAAATTAAAAGGGTAAAGTATATTTTTTGTCCTTAAAGTTTGGCAAAATTTTCAAAAATACTCCTAAGTTTTATTTTGTTTCAATTTTGTCCTAGAAGTTTTCGATTTGCATCAAATATACCCTCGACAGCTAAATTTTTAAAAAAATTTAAGATCAATCTAACAATAATGCATGAAAATTATGCTTGATTTGCTTGTATTGAGAGTTGTTCTTATGAAATTGTTGTTGAATTAGTCTTAAATTTTTTGAAAAATTAGTCGCCAGGGGTATATTTGATGCAAATCGAAAATTTTTGGGACAAAATTAAAACAAAATAAAACTTAGGGATATTTTTAAAACTTTTGTCAAACTTTAAGGACAAAAAATATAGTTTACCCAAATTAAAATAAAGAAAAAGGTCTAATCTAGGAAACTAACGAACTGGTAGTTGTTAGTCACAATTAATCCCCAGCAACAATGCCAAAAATTTGGTACGAAATTTACAATCCACAACTTACTGACAAATGCACTGAGTCATACCAAGTAATAACTCATGGTGAGTGAGTGTCGATTCTACGAGGATTAATAGACTAAGAAAGCAATGGTTGATTAGCTATTCTAGTTAGACAAATTGGAAACGAGAGTTTTGAATATCAATTAACATAAAAGACAATAAAGTGGGAAAGCAAACAATGAGCAATTGAGAAAATGGTATGAGAATCGAGTTAATGTTTTGCAGATGTTTAAATGTCTGGATTAATATTCAATGTCAACTATTTTGATCATGCAATGATTATGTTTATAGCAAACCTCAAGTGATTGAATTCCTATTCCTAGGCAATCCAATCTCCTCTAATATAACTGACTGTCAATTCCTTGATCACTGAATTATATTAGAGGATTAAGTTCAAATTCTGGTTTATAAGCCACACAATCCTAAGAATCCCAAAGCAGAATGTAGTTATATGTCTTGTAGCACATTAAGTCCAGATAATTAGAAGTTATGAGGAGTTGGTTTCAAGCTGTAATTCTAGTGATATAACTTTTTCAAGACTAAAATGGAATTCAAGTAAAATTAGAGTTATTTCCTAATAATGACTAATCCCTAGGATGAACAACGAAACCAATCCTTAAACAATAATTAAAGCATTAATCAAGAGTAGAAGAACAAATATTTATTAATCCATTCAAGTAAATAAATCTCCTAACCTTAACAATGGAGGTTTAGTTACTCATGGTGTAGAAAACCCTAGCAGAGAAAAAGTGTAAAAGCGCAGAATGAAAAATTAGGAGAAGAAAACTCCCCGCGTTGGTGATGCGGATTTTATAACCCATAAAACACTGGCAAGTGCACCGGGTCGTTGATAGAAGGGATTGTGCTGGTTCAGAATTTAGACAAAACAAGAATCATATTGTTGGTAGCATAGTCTAAACCAACAAGTAATCCTCTCAATCAAAGTTTAATTCAAATAAAAATAACCGAGAGTAATTAAACCTCGGGTTGTTCTCCCTAAGAACTAGTGACAACAAGCATACAATTTTGGTTGTAAAAATCAAGGGTTTTTTAATAATGAGGTGAACAATTAAAGGAATAAAAGAACAATCAAATTGCAATTAATAAACTAATAAAGGAATTAAAGAACTATCTATGTAATATAGACAAGTAAAGCTTTGAAATGATTGAAATGTGGTTCAAAACGTAAATAGAACCTTAACTTGGGATGAGTTATGGAATTCCTTCCTTATCATAACCACAACTATGATAATTATAATGGATTAATCTCACCTAGTCAACCCTTAACATCGAAGAGCAAGTCAGGTGAGCATAATCGTTATTAATCCAAAAATCCTATCTAACTTACCAATTACCTTAGTAAAAAACTAGCGTTAGTGAAAACAATAACAACTAATAACCCAAGAATTATCACTAAATTTCGGACATTATGACTCTAGTATCCCATATACTCAATTTCCCAAATCAAAGAGTGAAAATTTACTCCGTATTCAAAATTGGCATTTTATCAAACATATGGTAGGCATATTCATAAAACATGACAATATTAGGAAAATGATAAAAACTATGAACCACAAATGATCAAAATCAACACTAGTAACTCAAACAAACATATAATAACAGAAAATCATCAAGTTCAACAAATGGAATTCAAAATTGTAAAAAGCATATATGTATTGATAAAGGAAATTAAAATATAAGAAAGTGTAGAACAAGTAGTGTAATAAAAGAGAAAATTAAGAAATACTTACAATAAAAATAAGCAAGAATCCAAAATCAAAATTGGAGAATGAAAACTTGTAGTATAAACCCTAATTAAACCTAAAGAAAATTGAGAGAAAACCTAAGCTAAAACTATCCTAAACTACCCTAAAAACTATCTAAGTGTATTGTGTAATGTATGGTATGAGTGGGTGTGTTGTATGGTTGCTAGCCCCTCCTTTATAAGCTTCAAACCCTTCAGAAATGGGCCAAAAAGCCTCCCAAAATGCGAGCCACATGACTTTTTAATGAAGTCACGCGTAGGGACTTGTGCGTATACACAGGGTGTTGTGCATACGCACACTTGGCTGTGTGCTTCTCTTTTTGTTTTCTTCATGTTTTCTCCCAATTGCATCCTTCTCTTCGACTCTTATTAAGCCATTCCAACCTATTACACCTGAAATCACTCATCAAAATCATCAAGGCATCGAATGGAATGAAAGTGGAATAAAATTGATTAAAATGAGCACAAAATAGCATGTTTTCACAATTAGGCACAATTTAGAGAGAAAACACAAAAGTATGCTATTTAGATGAATAAATGTGGGTTTGTATGATGAAATCCACTCAAATCAATCCAAAATTTATCGTCAAATATGGACTCATCAGTCGTATCATGTAATAACTCAGGTGAGTGAGTGTGAATCCTACAAGGATTAACAGATTAGGCAAGCAATAGTCAACTGATTAATTTAGTCAGACAACCAAATTAGGGTTTTGAGCACTTAAAACATAAACAGCAAGTAAACGAAAACAAATAGTGAGTATTGAAAAGATGATATGATTAAGAAAGTTAAGGTTTCGGAGATGTTAAAACTTCCAGATTAATACTTTTCACGTTCCACCTTAATCACACAAGGATACTTTTATGGCAAATCGTTGGTAATCAAACCTCAATCCCTTGTTGATTTAATTTCTCTTTAACCTAATTAATCGCTAATCCTTTAGTCAATTATTTAAGAAAAGAGTTACTGATAAACCCATATTTTATGATATATTTTGTGCCTAATTTAAGTGATTTATTCAATCCTTCACTCACTTATTCATATAAATTGCATGGTTTTACTTTCCCTTCCTTATTATGTGATGTATGTGAAAAACATGTTTCCTATGCTTTAAAAGTAATTATTTTAATTACCCTTTATTTCCATTCGATGCCGTGATTCGTGTGTTGCGTAGTTTCAGATCTTCTAAGGCAGGAATGACTTAAAGGATGGAAAGAAAACATACAAAATTGGAAGGAAAGCATAAAACGGAGTTTTTGAAGAAACTGGCAGCGACGCGATCGCATGGATGACGCGGCCGCATGCCAGCGCGAAATGGCAGTGACACGATCGCATGATTAACACGATCGCGCACCTTAAGCGAAATGCATATGACGCGGACGCATGACTGAAGCGACCGCGTGACAAGAAAAACTCCAAATGACGCGACCGCGTGACCCACGCGGACGCGTGACAGAGGCTACGCACCAGAAAGTACAGAAAATGCTCCCAGTGATTTCTGAAGCTCTTTTTGGCCCAAATCCAAGTCCAAAAGGCACAGATTAGAGGTTATAAAGTGAGGGAATGCATCCATTCAGAGAGGAGTCTCCAATTAGTTATTTTTCATGAATTAGATGTAGTTTTGAGGAAGAAGTTCTCTCCTCTCTCTTTTAGGATTTAGAATTAGGATTTCTTTTGCTTTCAGAATTATCTCTTTTTATCAGGTTCAACAGTCCTTTTTATTTATCTTCTCAATTTAATTTATGAACTCTTCTATGTTACAAATTATTCTTTGAATTCATGTTATTTGAGGTATTTCAGTTTATTATTGCTTTCTTTTATTTATGTTACTGTTGCTTCCAATTTGAAGACATTTTTATTCCAGTAGATTTACTTTTTTTCCTTTTGGTCTTGGTTAAGAAATCAGTGACTCAGGAGTTATCAAACTCAACATGATTGATAATCGTTATCTTTGCTAATTGAATTGAACTTCAATAATCTCAATCTTTCCTTAGGGATTAACTAGGATTTGAAGATCAACACAATTAGTCACTTGACTTTTCTTTACTTTAAGTAAAGGCTAACTAAGTGGAATTAAGATTCAATCTTCATCATTATTGATAAGGATAACGAGGATAGGATTTCAAAATTTCTCATACCTTGCCAAAAGTTTATTTTACAGTTATTTATTTGTTTTACAGTCTTTTACTTATTTTAATTGAAATTCAAATCACTTGTTCCTCATCTTCAAAACCCCAATTTTCAATCTCCATAACCAATAATAAGAACATACTTCCCTGCAGTTCCTTGAGAAGACGACCCGAGGTTTAAATACTTCGGTTATCAATTTTTAAGGGGTTTGTTAATTGTGACAACCAAAACGTTTGTACGAAGGGATTTCTGTTGTTTTAGAGACTATATCTACAACGCGACTATTTTTATAAAATTCTTTACTGGCAAAAAATCCTAACGTCAAAATGGCACCGTTGCCGAGGAACTGCAATCGTGTGCCTTATTATTGGTTATTATAAATATTTTTCTTTTACTTGTTTATTTGTCTTTATTTTCTCCTTTTACTTCCATTAGCTACTATGAATTCTCACCCTTCTCGCTTTGAGTTTGGTTTTGATATTGTTGAAAGGAGTAAAAGTTATAACAGGAACATGCATCAAGGTCAGAGCAATCAAAGATGGATGGAGCCAAGAGGATCTGATCAACCCTTTAGGCAACAACACCCTCCAAGATATCATGGACAAAGACCATTCTACAATGCATACCAAGCCAATAGACATGGTGGACAACCTTGTAGTTACCAACAAGCCCCACCCTGTGCTTATAGGCCATCCTCTCAACATAACTTCGCACCACCACACTCACAAGCTCCTTTTCACCATTCACTACCATATGATCCTCATTTACCCAAATTCCAATCCAATTACTCCCAAATACCACCACTTCCCCATATACCATGTCCAAATCTATCACCCCAAGAATAAGAGGTTCGCCTCAAGGAAACAGTAGATCAACTTCAAACAACCCTTCATTAACTGGAGCAGGCAGTAAGTTTATTATCTTTTAGACGTTCGAACATTCAAGGACCTCCCACAGCCCTATGTGGACAATCTAAAGAAGAACGTAGCATGAAGGAGATACTAGAAACTCCAGTGGACAGAACAGGGCATGACTTCGTACTGGAACAAGTAGCGGAAACTGTCATTGTAAACGAAGAAGAGTTGGTTGAAGACTTAGGAGACGCTGAACTTCCATGGGAATCCAGAATTGTGGAAAATTATGTCAAGAACGTTACAATTGATGCTAAGGAGGATAGTGCACAACTCCCAAAGCAAGTCTTTTATGAAGAACTAGACGGAATAATCCAAGAAGCAAGTTTCCTTGATGATGATAATCTCAAGTTAAGTTCTCCCAGTAGTGAACTTACATCAGCAAGTGAATTCTCTGAGATCGAAGAATCTTCCCCAAGTGAATACGAAGATGATGCGGAGGTAGATTTCTCTCAACCTCCCGTTTATGACTTAAGTGACGAAGAAGACATAGAAGGCTTGGATCAGGACATGGATGCATTTGAAGAAGTCTGCAAGGAAGTGAAGAAATTCACCAAAGAGCACAAGGGAGTAGAACTCATAGAACCACTGGAAACACCTATCCCAAGGCCATTACCACCTAATACAAGCTTCAAATGGGTACAATCCTTAACCTTTAGCTTTATTTTCCCACTTGAATATGGTTTGCTTGAAACAGATGGCCAGCTTAGAGCTCTCTGCGGCTTTAAGAGTAAGAGGGAATTGGTTCGCACTCAGAGCTGGTGCACAAGGTTCAATAAGGTTCCACGCCTCAACTCGAAGTGCACGGATTGGCATCATGATCAATCGAATGGATCTCGGAAAACGTTTGGTCATCGTGGTGAGTATCTAATTTTTAAACTGCCCGGATGGAAAAATATAGATCAAGACAGAGGCGGATTTAAAAGCAAAGTTTGGGATCTTGGAATCTATTCTGACATTCGTCACCCCGGGAGCCTGAGAATCTGTTTGAAGCTGCTCAGAAGCTTTACATGCCTAGTTTGGGACCCCGGAGGCTATTGGCATTCCAAGCATTGGTGGAGATTTCTGGATGAATTTAAGCATAGGCCGCCATAACAGGAAGCTCATCCAATGTCCAACTTAAGGACTTTAACTAAAAGTGCTAGGTGGGAGACAACCCACCATAGTATGGTCGTTTCTTTTTCAGTTTTATTCCGTTTTATTTGTTTTTGTTTTCCTTTTCAATTGAACCTGAATATTATTCATTCGCACTGCATACTGCATAATTGCATACCTGCATAAAAGAAAAGAGAGAGAGAGAGAGAGAGTAGGCGTGCGACGCGACCGCATCACTCATGCGATCGCGACAGTTGCGAAAAACAACCCCCCATGCGCCCGCCGCGTGACCTGGAAATCGGCGTAAGGATCCAACGCCCAGAAAGTTGGGCTGGAATCGTGCGGCTGTTGTGCGTTTCGCACAAAATGACCCATGCGGTCGACGTGATCGCGTTACTTGCACAACACCAATCCCACGTAACAGCGTGAGCGACGCGATCGCATCGCATGGATTGCACAACACCCCAAAAGAGACAGAGAGTTGCGCTGAAACGACGCTGGAATTACGCATTTAGCACAATTTCCAGCGACGCGGTCGCATGCCTCATGCGACCGCGTCATTCATCCATTCTCCCATTCCATGCGATCGCATCACTCACGCGATCGCGTCAACTCCCATTCCACCCCAACCACACGACCGCGTGCCCCACGAGATCGCGTGGATTCAAATTCCATAACCCCCCTGTGACACAAACCCTACCCATTCGCGCCGCCCCCAGCCCCTTCTCCTTCCTCTCTTCTCTCCAACCAACCACCACCAACTTTCAGCCACCACCACTAACCACTGCCACCCCCGACGACTACCCAGAACCCACCGCCACGCCACCCCCTTCCCCCTCTTTCTTCTTCTTCTTCCCTCCACCACCACTGCCCCCCCTCCGCGACCGCCACACCCACCGCGCCGCCGTCACTGCCGCGCCTCTATCCGCCACCAACGCCCCCTTCCCTTCCTTCCCCCCACCCACATTACCCCCCAAACCCTCTGCCTACGAACAGCCCTCACCGCCACACAACCACCATCAACCACCACGTCAGCTGCCACCACCACCATCCCCCAGCCACCTCTCTGCCCCACCTTCTTTCATACGCCTTCCAGGTTACGACAAATGCCACCTTTCTTTCAATTCCTAGTTAATTACATATTTTTCTATTTATGTTCATAATTAGGCTAGTTAGATATGCATGTTGTAGTGGATTCTAGGTGGTTAGGTAGCCTAGGATGTGGTTGGTGGATTTAGGCCTGTTTAATTGCGCTGTTCGTGCTTATTGTTTCATAATTTTCGCAATTCTGCTGTTGCTGTGATGTTAGTTTTGTTCATATGCTGTTCGTACTGTTCATGCTGCTATTATGAATGTTATTTCTTGTTCATACCTAATTGCAGTTTGTTTTAATTCATATGAACTGTCCTGCTTACTGTTTATTTTCCGGGAACATCCAATTTTAGCCGGAATGCTGCCCACTCTTCTGTAAACTGTTTTATTTCCATACATGTCTTGGTTTTGGCACTTTGAACTTTGCTTTACTCTGCTTTTACCAAATCCAATTCATGAATACCAGGGCAAGCTTTCTTATTCTTTTTTATTTCCTGGTTCATAATCTGCATTTTTGATGTTTAGCTTCCAATTTTCGATTCATCATCAACCTGATTCCCTTGTTTGGATATGAGTTAACTGTAGCTTCTAATTGAGAATGCTTGTTACTTAGAAAATGATCATCATGCCACTTACTCTAACCCACTTTTTACTAATTCACTAATTTTAACCTCCTAAACTCTTTTTTCATTCCTAACCAACCTAACCTTTCAAAACATCTCTTCTGGTTTTTCACTATTCTCTTTAACCTTCTAAACAAGGCATGATGATAATTGTTCCTAATTAACATGATTTCTAATACATTTTGGATTGTTAATTTTTTTTCTCGGACTTTTCACTCCTATTCAATCCTTAATGCACATTTACTTAACTCATTTTCATTACTCCACTACTCCTTTGCCACTATATGCTTATTTTGTGATTTGCCTACTTGTTTTCCTGTTTTTATTATATCCTGGTTTTCTATTTTTCAGGATGTCTGACACCCAAAGAAAAGGAAAGGGAAAGGCAACAACTGGCAAATGGAAAAGAGGAGAATCCTCCATGTCCATCCTGGACATCATGCATGATGACTCCTGGCGGGAGAAACACTTTATCCCGCAGGAGAAGGCTGACCAGCTACTCCCTGCTACGGATCCCATTAAGTTTGCAAACTGATACTGTGAGCTGAAGTATCCGGTGTTTGCAACCTCCAGGAACCTGTACGTGGAGAGGACTCTGAAGATCCCAGAAGAACTCCAACAATACACCTCTGATCAGATCAAACAAAGAGGCTAGTTCTTCCTGGAGAGAAACCTAACTGAGGTCAATGCATCTTGGGTACGGGAATTTTACTGCAATTACTTCAAAACTTCCCTCGATGCCGTAAACCTAAGAGGGAAGCAGATACTGGTAACTGAAGAGGCCATAGAGGATGTTCTGAAGCTCCTGCCTAAATCCGATCAGCCAGATGGTTATCAACGGGCTGAGGAGGACATGCGCTTCATGAAGTTTGACTGGGATGCCGTCAAGGCAAGGATAGACCATGACCCGACTGTTCCATGGGTCATGGGTCAGAACACCACCATGCCTAAGGGAATCAAGCGGGCATACTTGAATGATGAGGCTCGGCTATGGCATCAAATCCTAAGCAACTTTATTATGCCGAGTACTCACGAGACGGAGCTACCTGCCGCTATGATCACCCTCCTATGGTGTGTGATGGAGGGTAAGGACCTGTACCTGCCACGCTTCATTCGGTACTACATGGCGAGGGTCCACGTCTGAGGCACTCTCCCCTTTCCATATCTGATTACACAGCTTGGCCGTCGAGCTGATGTGCCTTGGGAGGATACTGATAAGAAGCCACCTACTGCAGAATGCAAGAAAATCATCCCTCACAGCAGGAATTTTCTGGCTTTGGGCTACAGACCTCCATTCCTCACTCCTACTGATGAGACAGCCACACCATCTGCCAGCCCCTCTTCCTCTACAGCTACCCCTGCTACCACCACTGCACCTCCACCTGCCTCAGAGCCAGTTTATCACTTAGTGCACCGCCTGTTTCGGCAGCTAGACCAGATGGAGCGCCGCAACCAACGGCGATACGAGAGATCTGAGCATCGCAACAAGCGACGCTATGAGCACCTAAAGCTGATGATTCGTTCTGGTAGCGACATCCCCTCCGAGCCTGACACCCCATCAGAGCCATCTGAGGAGGAGGCGGATGATCACGAGGCAGAGACCCATCCACAGGGAGAGGCTACACAGGCAGGCACAGAGCAGGCTGCATCACATCAGGAGGCCCCATATCAGATTCAGGCTGCAGACCCTGAGGTCCCTATTCAGTCAGCATCTCCTCTGCAGCAGATAGATCCTCAGACCACCACCACAGAGATCCCAGCTACCCATCCTTCCAGTGATGACACCCCTTCACACCCTGCTTGAGTGAGCATCAGGAACGATGCTTCATTTTAAGTGTGGGGAGGTCGCCATCTCTGGCGTATTTTTTGGTGAACCACTACAAACCCTTTTTATTTTATTTTGTTCTTTTTCTGTATTTTGATCTTTATTTTTATTTCTTAGCACTTATACATTGCTATTTTCATGTATCTTTACTATATTTCTACATGTTGCACTTTAGTTCATGTTTTAGCCATTTAGTTTAGTTACAATTCTAACTTATTAGTTATAGAAAATGTGGCTTAATTAGTATAGTTTACCCTTTTTAGCATAAGATAACTTAGTTTAAATTAAAAATATAAAAAGAAAGTAAACTAGAGACTATTAACAGAATAAAACAACCCACACCTTGTATATATAGCATTACATGTTAGTTAGTTAACAACATTTCATTAAGGAGAAACACTAGAACTTTAAAGCCACCTTAAGATTTTGGTGCACGAAATTGTGTATGTCAATGTCAATATTACTATTTCTCACAAATTCGCACAACTAACCAGCAAGTGCACTGGGTCGTCTAAGTAATACCTTACGTGAGTAAGGGTCGAATCCCACGAAGATTGTTGGCTTGAAGCAATCTATGGTTATTTTGTAATTCTTAGTCAGGATATCAATTATATTTATCAGTTTGAATTGCGAAAAATAAAAGAGCATGAAATAAATACTTGTTCTGCAATAATGGAGAATATGTTGGAGTTTTGGAGATGCTTTGTCGTCTGAATCTCTGCTTTCCCCTATATTCTTCTTCACGCACGCAAGGTCCTCCTATGGCAAGCTGTATGTTGGTGGATCACCATTGTCAATGGCTACCATCCGTCCTCTCAGTGAAAATGGTCCAGGTGCGCTGTCACCGCCCGGCTAATCATCTGTCGGTTCTCACTCATGCTGGAATAGGATCCGTTGGTCCTTTTGCGTCTATCACTACGCCCAACCTTTGTGAGTTTGAAGCTTGTCATAGTCATTCAATCCCTGAATCCTACTCGGAATACCACAGACAAGGTTTAGACTATCCGGATTCTCAAGAATGCTGCCAATGGATTCTAGCTTATACCACGAAGATTCTGATTAAGGAATCCAAGAGATATTCATTCAATCGAAGGTAGAACGGGAGTGGTTGTCAAGCATGCGTTCATAGATTGAGAATGGTGATGAGTGTAACGGATCATCACATTCATCATATTGAAGTGCGAATGAACATCTTAGATAGAAACAAGCGTGTTTGAATGGAAAACAGAAATACTTACATTAATTCATTGAGACACAGCAGAGCTCCTCACCCCCAACAATGGAGTTTAGAGACTCATGCCGTCAAAGAGTACAAAGTTCAGATCTAAAATGTCATGAGGTGTGAAATAGACCTCTAAAAGTTGTTTAAATACTAAACTCGTAACCTAGGTTTACAGAAAATGAATAAACTATGATAAATGGTGCAGAAATCCACTTTTGGGGCCCATTTGGTGTGTGCTGGGGCTGAGACTTAAGCTTCTCACGTGCCTAGGCTGTTTCTGGAGTTAAACGCCAGGTTGTAACCTGTTTCTGGCGTTCAACTCCCATTTGTAACCTGTTTCTAGCGTTTGACGCCAGACTACAACATGGAACTGGCGTTGAACGCCAGTTTACGTCATCTATCCTTGAGCAAAGTATGGACTATTATATATTTCTGGAAAGCACTGGATGTCTACTTTCCAACGCAATTAAGAGCATGCCAATTGGACTCTTGTAGCTCTAGAAAATCATTTCCGAGTGTAGAGAGGTCAGAATCCAACAGCATCAGCAGTCCTTTTTCAGCCTGAATCAGATTTTTGCTCAGCTCCCTCAATTTCAGCCAGAAAAGACCTGAAATTATAGAAAAACACACAAACTCATAGTAAAGTCCAGAATTGTGATTTTTATTTAAAAACTAATAGAAATATAATAAAAACTAACTAAATTATACTGAAAACATACTAAAAACAATGCCAAAAAGCGTATAAATTATCCACTCATCACAACACCAAACTTAAATTGTTGCTTGTCCCCAAGCAACTGAAAATCAATTAGGATAAAAAGAAGAGAATATACTATAAATTCCAAAATATTAGTGAAACTTAGCTCCAATTAGATGAGTGGGACTAGTAGCTTTTTGCCTCTTGAATAGTTTTGGCATCTCACTTTATCCATTGAGGTTCAGAATGATTAGCATCTATAGGAACTTAGAATTCAGATAGTGTTATTGATTCTCCTAGTTTAGTATGTTGATTCTTGAACACAGCTACTTTATGAGTCTTGGCCGTGACCCTAAGCACTTTGTTTTCCAGTATTACCACCGGATACATAAATGCCACAAACACATAACTGGGTGAACCTTTTCAGATTGTGACTCAGCTTTGCTAAAGTCCCCAATTAGAGGTGTCCAGGGTTCTTAAGCACACTCTTCTTTTGCTTTGAACCTTGACTTTAACCGCTCAGTCTCAAGTTTTCACTTGACACCTTCACGCCACAAGCACATGGTTAGGGACAGCTTGGTTTAGCCGCTTAGGCCAGGATTTTATTCCTTTAGGGCCTCCTATCCACTGATGCTCAAAGCCTTGGATCCTTTTTATTACCCTTGCCTTTTGGTTTTAAGGGCTATTGGCTTTTTGCTCTTGCCTTTTGGTTTAAAGAGCTTTTGGCTTTTTCTGCTTGCTTTTTCTTTCTCTTTCTCTTTTTTTTTCGCCCCCCTTTTTTTTCGCTATTTTTTTTTCTGCAAGCTTTTGTATTCACTGCTTTTTCTTGCTTCAAGAATCATTTTTATGATTTTTCAAAAGACATATGCACTGTTCAAGCATTCATTCAGAAAACAAAAAGTATTGTCACCACATCAAAATAATTAAACTAGTTTCAAGGATGAATTCGAAACCATGTACTTCTTGTTCTTTTGTAATTAATTTTTTTTTTTAAGAAAGGTGATGGATTCATAAGATATTCATAACTTTAAGGCATAGACTCTAATCTTTATTTATTATTTAATAATATAAATTAGGCATAAAATCAGACACTTAATAATAAAATACGGGAAATTAAGGACTTAAAAATAAATGACTCTAACTCTAATACTCATATACTCTTAACATAGATAAAAGGTTATCTCAGAGTTAGGACTCAACAACCTTTATTTTGGGAGGTAGATGCTTCTTTAGTCTGTGGGGTGCTTGGCCCTTCAAGAGACAGCTTCTGGCGCTTCAGTTCCTTTATGTCACGCCCTTGCTCTTCTTATTCTTTAAGTAGTTTGCATAGCATACTGTTTTGATTTTGCTGTTCTTCCTTCAGTTGATTCACAGCTTCTTGCAACTTGGTGACAGATGCTTCTAGGCGCTCCCAGTATTCAATTTGAGGGATTTCCGGGACGAGCTCCTCTGCTTTTCTCTTGATGGGGTCGTCCTGCACTTGTAGTCCATCCATAGACTTTTTGGTGATTGGTTGCTCAACTGAGATATACTTATCTACTCCCATTTTTATTCCAGCATCTTTACATAGCAGAGAGACTAAGCTTGGATAAGCCAATTTAGAATCTTTGGAGTTCTTGTTTGCAATTTTGTAAAGCTCACAAGCAATCAGCTGATGAACTTCCACTTCTTTTTCCAGCATAATGCAATGAATTATCACTGCTCTTCTGATGGTGACCTCAGAGCGGTTGCTAGTGGGCAGTATAGAGCGCCCAATGAAGTCCAGCCAGCCTCTGACAACTGGTTTGAGATCTCCCCTCTTGAGTTGGTTCGGGGCACCCTTTGTGTTAGTTGTCCACTTGGCTCCAGGGAGGCATATGTCCTCTAGAATTTTGTCCAATCCCAGGTTTGATCTCATCATTCTTCTATTAAAGGAGTCTGGTTCATCTTGCAGTTGAGACAGCTTGAAGATCTCCCTTATTTTGTCAGGGTGGGTGTGAACAATCTTCCCTCTGACCAGAGTTCTATAGTCATAGAACGCGGTTCCAGCTATTCTCTGCTTGTCTGTCTGCCATAGATTAGCATAGAATTCCTGAACCATGTTTCTTCCCACCTTTGTTTCAGAATTAGCTAGGACTTCCCAGCTCCTGTTTCGAATTTGCTCTTGGATCTCCAGATATTCATCTTCTTTCAGATCGAATTTAACTTCGGGATCACTGACCTTAGACTCATTATTTTGTAAAAATGGTTTGAATGTTCTTTGGTTATGAACTTCCCTTGATTCCAAAGTGGTTTTGGAATATTCTCCTTCTTGCCTCTTGAGTCAGTTTGTTTTCCCTTGGGAGCCATGATCTTAGTGGGTATTGGCTTAGTGATCACGGATAAACACACCAAACTTAGAGGTTTGCTTGTCCTCAAGCAAAAGAAGAGAAAGGAGAGGGAAAGAAGGAGAGCCAAGCGTAACTTGTGGAGGAGAGGGGGAGGCCGAATTAGGATTTAAAGGGAAAAGGGAGGGTGAGTTCAAAAATTTTGAAGGAGATATGATAGAAGATATGATTTGTAAAAGATAAGTATGATAGGAAAAAGATATGATTTAAGATTGAAAAGATATGAAAGATATTTGAAAAAGATAAATATAAATTTTGAAAAAAATGATGTGAGGATTTGAACAAGATTTTAGAGTGAAAAGAGATATATTTATTTTGAAAAGGATTTGAAAATAATTTGAAGAGGATTAAGAAAAATGGCTTACGAATTAAGATACATTTGATATATTTTTTTTTGAAAAAAAAAAGGTTTGAAAAATTAGGATTTGTAACATGTTTGTGCAAGAAATCATGAATTGAAACATAAAAAATGGAAAAAATTTGAATTGAAAACGAAATTGCCTGCTCCCCACAATCCTGGCGTTAAACGCCCAACTGCTGCATGTTTTGGGCATTTAACGCCCAGTTGCTGCTTGTTTTGGGCGTTTAACACCCAGCTATTGCTTCTAGCTGGCGTTAAACGCCAGAAACCCCTTTGTTACTGGGCATTTTTCTGAATGCCCAGGATGCTGTCAATCTGGCGTTAAACGCCCAGAAGCTGCTTCTTTCTGGCGTTTAACGCCCAGATGGCTATCTTTACTGGCGTTAAACGCCCAGTAGATGCTCCTTTTGGGCGTTTAATGCCCAGTTGTGCCTCTTACTGGCGTTTTCTTGCCAGTGAGCTCTTTTTCTCTGTTTTGTGTGCTGAATCCTTCTGTAACCCTGTGAACCTATGCAATTGACTCTTTACCTTATTAACATTGAACTTATATGCTTTAAAAATAAATAAATAAATAAAATGAAGAATAGGGCAAAATAACAGAAAAAGTTTTGCTAATGGCTGGGTTGCCTCCCAGCAAGCGCTTCTTTATTGTCTTTAGCTGGACCTTGCTGAGCTTTTAATCTAGCGTCAGCCTTGAGCACTCTTGCTCAACATTGCCTTCAAGATAGTGCTTGATTCTCTGTCCATTAACAATGAACTTCTTATCAGAATCAATGTCTTGAAGCTCCACATAACCATATGGTGATACACTTGTAATCACATATGGTCCCCTCCACCGGGATTTCAGTTTCCCAGGGAACAGCCTGAGCCTAGAGTTAAATAACAGAACCTTATGTCCTGGTTCAAAGACTCTAGATGACAGCTTTCTGTCATGCCACCTTTTTGATTTCTCTTTATAAAGCTTGGCATTTTCAAAAGCAGTGAGTCTGAATTCCTCTAGCTCATTCAGCTGGAGCAATCTTTTTTCTCCGGCTAATTTGGCATCAAAGTTTAGGAATCTGGTTGCCCAGTAGGCCTTATGTTTCAGTTCCACGGGCAGATGACAGGCCTTACCATACACAAGTTGGTATGGAGAGGTCCCTATAGGGGTCTTGAATGCTGTTCTGTAAGCCCACAGAGCATCATCCAAGCTTCTTGTCCAATCCTTTCTACGAGTACTTACAGTCCGTTCCAGGATTCTTTTTAGTTCTCTGTTAGAAACTTCAGCTTGCCCATTTGTCTGTGGATGATATGGAGTCGCCACCTTGTGGCGAATCCCATACCGGACCATGGCAGAGTAAAGCTGTTTGTTGCAGAAGTGAGTGCCCCCATCATTAATTAGTACTCTAGGGACACCAAACCTGCTGAAAATATGTTTCTGGAGGAACTTCAGCACTGTTTTAGTATCATTGGTTGGTGTGGCAACGGCCTCTACCCATTTTGATACATAGTCAACTACCACCAGAATATAAGTGTTTGAGTATGATGGTGGGAAAGGTCCCATGAAGTCAATTCCCCATACATCAAACAACTCAATCTCCAAGATTTCCTGTTGAGGCATGGCGTAACCATGAGGTAGATTACCAGCTCTTTGGCAACTGTCACAGTTACGTACAAACTCTCGGGAATCCCTATAGAGTGTAAGCCAGTAGAAGCCACATTGGAGGACCTTGGTGGCTGTTCTCTCACCTCCGAAATGGCCTCCATATTGTGATCCATGGCAATGCCATAAGATCCTCTGTGCTTCTTCTCTAGGCACACACCTACGGATTATTCTGTCTGCACATCTCTTAAAGAGATAGGGTTCATCCCATAAGTAGTACTTTGCATCAGTAATTAATTTTTTCTTTTGTTGCCTGCTGTACTCCTTGGGTATGAACCTTGCAGCTTTATAGTTCGCAATATCTGCAAACCATGGTGTTTCCTGAATGGCAAACAAATGCTCATCCGAAAAGGTCTCAGAGATCTCAATAGAGGGAGGAAACTCCCCTTCTACTGGTTCTATCCGGGACAGATGATCAGCCACTTGGTTCTCTGTCCCTTTTATGTCTCTTATTTCTATATCAAACTCTTGCAGAAGCAACACCCATCTTATGAGCCTGGGTTTTGAATCCTGCTTTGTGAGTAGATACTTAAGAGCAACATGGTTAGTGTACACAATCACTTTTGATCCTACTAAGTATGATCTAAACTTGTCAATGGCATAAACCACTGCAAGCAATTCTTTTTCTGTGGTTGTGTAATTTTTTTGGGCATCATTTAGAACACGGCTAGCATAATAAATGACATGCAGAAGCTTGTCATGCCTCTGCCCCAGTACTGCACCAATGGCATGGTCACTGGCATCACACATTAATTCAAATGGTAAAGTCCAGTCTAGTGTAGAAATAACTGGTGTTGTGACCAGCTTAGCTTTCAGAGTCTCAAATGCTTGCAGACACTCTGTGTCAAATATAAATGGCGTGTCAGCAGCTAGCAGATTGCTTAGGGGTTTTGCAATTTTTGAAAAGTCCTTTATAAACCTCTTGTAGAATCCTGCATGCCCCAGAAAACTTCTGATTACCTTAACATTAGCAGGTGGTGGTAATTTTTCAATTACTTCCACTTTAGCTTGATCCACCTCTATCCCCTTGAATGAAATTTTATGCCCAAGGAAAATTCCTTCGGTCACCATAAAGTGACATTTTTCCCAGTTTAAAACTAGGTTGGTCTCTTGGCATCTTTTCAGAACAAGTGCTAAATGGTCAAGGCAGGAGCCGAATGAGTCTCCAAATACTGAAAAGTCATCCATGAAGACTTCCAGAAATTTCTCTACCATATCAGAGAAGATAGAGAGCATGCACCTCTGAAAGGTTGCAGATGCATTACACAGACCAAAAGGCATTCTCCTGTAAGCAAATACTCCAGAAGGACATGTGAATGTTGTCTTCTCTTGGTCCTGAGTATCTACTGTAATTTGGTTGTAACCTGAATAGCCATCCAAAAAGCAGTAATATTCATGACCTGCTAGTCTCTCTAGCATCTGGTCTATGAATGGTAAAGGAAAATGATCCTTTCTGGTGGCTGTGTTGAGCCTTCTGTAGTCAATACACATGCGCCACCCTGTAACTGTTCTTGTAGGAACCAGTTCATTTTTTTCATTATGAACCACTGTCATGCCTCCCTTCTTGGGAACAACTTGAACGGGGCTCACCCAGGGGCTATCAGAAATAGGGTAAATAATCCCAGCCTCCAGTAATTTGGTGACCTCTTTCTGCACCACTTCCTTCATGGTTGGATTTAGCCGCCTCTGTGGTTGAACCACTGGCTTAGCATCATCCTCCAATAGGATTTTGTGCATGCATCTAGCTGGGCTTATGCCCTTAAGGTCACTTATGGACCACCCAAGAACTATCTTATGTGTCTTCAGCACTTGAATTAGTGCTTCCTCTTCCAGTGGATTTAAAGCAGAGCTTATGATCACTGGAAAAGTGTCACCTTCTCCCAGAAATGCATATTTCAGGGATGGTGGTAATGGCTTGAGCTCGGGTTTAAGAGGTTTCTCCTCTTCCTGAGGAAATCTCAGAGGCTCTTTCAGTTCCTCTGAACCCTCCAAATCAGGCTAAACATCTTTAAAGATGTCTTCCAGCTTTGATTCGAGACTCTCAGCCATGTTGACCTCCTCTACCAAAGAGTCAATGAGATCAACTTTTATGCAGTCTTTTGGTGTGTCTGGATGCTGCATGGCCTTGACAGCATTCAACTTAAACTCATCCTCATTGACTCTCAGGGTTACTTCCCCCTTTTGGACATCAATGAGAGTTCATCCAGTTGCTAGGAAAGGTCTTCCTAGAATGAGAGTAGCACTCTTGTGCTCCTCCATTTCCAGCACTACAAAGTCAGTGGGAAAGGCAAATGGCCCAACCCTGACAATCATGTCCTCAATCACGCCTGATGGGTATGTAATGGAGCCATCAGCAAGTTGGAGACATATCCGGGTTGGTTTAACTTCTTCAATTAAACCAAGTTTTCTGATAGTGGATGCAGGTATTAAGTTGATGCTTGCCCCAAGATCACATAAAGCTGTCTTGGTGCAATTATCCTCTAATATGCATGGTATCAGAAAGCTCCCGGGATCTTTAAGCTTTTCTGGAAAGCTTTTCAGAATGACTGCACTGCATTCTTCAGTGAGGAGAACTCTTTCAGTTTCTCTCCAATTCTTCTTATGACTCAAGATCTCCTTCATGAACTTGGCATAAGAAGGTATTTGCTCAAGTGCCTCTGCAAATGGAATCTTTATTTCAAGAGTCCTGAGATAATCTGCAAAGCGAGCAAATTGCTTATCCTACTCCTCTTGGCGGAGTTTTTGAGGATAAGGTATCTTGGCTTTATATTCCTCAACCTTAGTTCCTGCCGGTTTATTTCCTACAGAGGTGGTTGGAGAAGCCTTTTTAGAGGGGTTGTTATCAGAACTTGTGTGTGTCTGATCCCTCACTGGCATTTGAATGCCAGGGTTAGAAGCTGAAGTGGCGTTGGACGCCAACTCCTTACTTGTTCCTGGCGTTTGAACGCCAGAACTGAGCTTCCATTGGGTGTTTGACGCCAAATCCTTGCTTGTTTCTGGCGTTTGAACGCCAGAGTTATTCCTCTTCGGGATCTTACTGTCCTCAGAGGGATTTTGGGTAGCAGTTTGTTCTTTTCTTGGCTTCCTACTACCTTGAAGTGAGGTATTTAATGTTTTCTAACTGCTGTTCTGTTTGCTTCAACTGTACTTCCATATTTATATTAGCCATTCTTGTATCTTGTAATATCTCCTTGAATTCGGCTAGCTATTTTGTTAGAAAATCTAATTGCTGATTGACTTCAGTAATTTGTTCTGCAGGACTAATGAGCGGATAATTTATACGCTTTTTGGCATTGTTTTTAGTATGTTTTTAGTAGAATCTAGTTACTTTTAGGGATGTTTTCATTAGTTTTTATGTTAAATTCACATTTCTGGACTTTACTATGAGTTTGTGTGTTTTTCTGTGATTTCAGGTATTTTCTGGCTGAAATTGAGGGACTTGAGCAAAAATCAGATTCAGAGGTAGAAGAATGACTGCTGATGCTGTTGGATTCTGACCTCCCTGCACTCAAAGTGGATTTTCTGGAGCTACAGAACTCAAAATGGCGCGCTTTCAATTGCGTTGGAAAGTAGACATCCAGGGCTTTCCAGCAATGTATAATAGTCCATACTTTGAACGACTTTAGACGACGTAAAAGGGCGTTGAATACCAGTTCTACACTGCTGTCTGGAGTTAAACGCCAGAAACAAGTCACAAACCAGAGTTGAACGCCAGAAATACGTTATTGATGACATGTCACCATGTCATGTTTTTCTATGCTTTTTCATTTGTTTTCAATAGGTTTTATGCACTTTCTTGAGCCATAAGCAAGCCAATTGGGTAGATTTTCATGTTTCCTTTGATTTAATCAACCATGTATGAATTAATGCAATTTCATGAGGTTTTATGCTATAATTGTCACATATTATGAAAGAATGAATATCTCATGATTTTGAGCATAGCTTTGATGTGTTTGGTTGATTAATGATAGGTGAAGAAAGCTTGGAGAAAGGTTGAAGCAAGAAGGAATGGCTAGGAGGAAGAGAGGACAAAAAGTTTGAGCAAAAGTTTGCCTCAAACTTTAGCTCAAACTTTTGGATTAATTGAAAATGAACCAGGGAGCAAAAAGCTGGAGCAAAAGTTAGCCCCTAACTTTTTGGCTAATTTTTGGGCAAAAGCTGGAGCAAAAGTTAGCCCCTAACTTTTTGGCTAACTTTTGGGCAAAAGCTGGACCAAAAGTTAGCCCCTAACTTTTTGGATAACTTTTGGCATGAAAAACACTCCCTGGATGCACAAAAAGTTTGCGCCAACGTTAGCCCCTAACTTTTTGGCTAACGTTGGCGCATGAAAAACTCTCCCTGGATGAGCAAAAGTTTGCGCCAACGTTAGCCCCTAACTTTTTGGCTAACGTTGGCGCCATGAATAAGCAAGGGGAGGCCAACGTTGGAGCAAAAGTTAGACCCCTAACTTTTGCCCCAACGTTGGTATCAGCAAAACAAGGGTGCTGATGTGAAAAGTTGGAGCAAAAGTTAGCCCCTAACTTTTACTCCAACTTTTACTCAAGCTTTCATGATTCCAACCCGGTTCAATTCGGTTCTCTCTCCAACTCCAAGAGCAATCAACCAAGGCCTCTATCAACCCAATTCCATCAAGAGCAAGGGCCCAATTGACACCACTCAAAGGCACAAGAGATAGTTAGAATAGAAATTTCATTTTAATTGTAATTTGTTTTGAATTTCATTTTCATTTTGTAAAAATGCCTATATAAGGCATCATTCTCATTTTAGAAAGTAAGCCCGAATAGAGAGAATAGGGGGGCGAGCTCCACTAGGGAGCATTAGGAATACAGAGCTCTCTCTCTGAGTTTCATTTTCTGTTTTGAATCTTAAATTGAGATTGGAAGGAATTCTATTTTCATTCTCTATTTGCAACTTCTCTTTACTTCTTCTGCAATCTTTTTTTTACTCTCTGCAACTTTTCTCTTGTTGGATCAAGGAAGGATCCACTCCTGAGATCTTCAACATCCTTTTAAATTTCTGCAAATTAAGCACAGTCACTTTGCTCTCTGATCTCCTTGTTCCCAATTTACTTTCCAGCACTTTTGTTCCTCTGCACTTTACATTTGAGTTGTTGTGATCTTGATTTATTCTTCCTGCAATTTAACTTTCCAGTTACTTGATCTACTGCTCTCTTTAATTTCCAGCACCCACTCCCCTTTAATTTCATGCAATTTACATTTCTTGCAATTTAAGATTCTTGCAATTTACATTTCTTGCCCCTTAAGCTACTTGCCAATTTACTTTCTGCACTTTAATTTTCCTTGTCATTTACTTTCTGCTGCATCAATTATCACTCAAATGTTGGCTTGACTAAACTAATCATCCACTAAAGTTGCTTGATCCATCAATCCCTGTGGGATCGACCTCACTCCCGTGAGTTTTATTACTTGATGCGACCCGGTGCACTTGCCAGTTAGATTTGGGTGTTTTGGAGAAATTCGTTTTTTCTGCAAAAATATCCCATCAAGTTTTTGGCGCCGTTGCCGGGGATTGATTTAGATCAACAATGATTATGTGGGTGAGAAGTCTAGATCAAGCATTTTCTTTATTTTTGTTTTCTGTTTCAAAGTGAAACCAAGGTGTTTGAGTTTTTGCCTCACTAAGAAATTCTCATCTCTGATATGAGTAATTTCAATTTTTCTTGGTTGTGTGTTTTACAAAACTCAAATGGAGTTCAACTCATCTTATGATCAAACAAATTCTATGGGATATCACCCACCATCACCAATCTCTAATGATGGATGGGAATATCACCAAGAAACTTCAAATTCTGGGCTCTCCAATTCATGGAGCCTTGCTTCAGAACCACAAGATGAGAAAGAAAATCATATGGGATATTTCCCTCCACCACAAAATGATTCAAGTCATTCTTCCAATGGTGGCTGGGAGTGTTACCAAGAAACTGCAAATTCTGAGCAATCAACTCACATGAGAGATTGTCCAACCTCACCTCCCACTTCTACATTTGAAAATTCTTCATCACCTAAATATGCCTCAACACAAACTTCCACGAACCTAGGCCTCTCAAAGCTAGAGATCATGTTTGAAAAATATGAGAGGGAGGCGCAAAGATCTTAGAACGAGCAAGAGAATTCATTCAAAAACATAGAAGTGATGGTAAACCAATTGTTAAGTGCAAGGGAGAAGGTGGAAGAGCAAAATGAAGATCCCCTTCAAAAATCTAGAGAATTGTTGAAAAGACAAGAACAACTCATGGAGGAACAACAACAATCCTGGAGAGAACAAGAAATCCATCTTCAGAAGAGGGATGAGCAATTGGAGAACATGGGGAAATGCTCGGATCCACTAAGCAAGGAAAATGAAGACCAATTTGTGAGTGTGGAAGTGGAAAAACAAGATGAGGAGGCTACTGCATCAAGTGAACTTTCAATGAAGAATGAGGTGGTTAAAAATGAAACTACACTTGAGATGACAAAGGAACATGAAGAATCACAACTCTCACAAATTTCCCTGACCCAAAAGCTCTCGACAATTGAATCTGTGATTGAAAAATATGAAGAGGAGATGAAGAAATGTTGGGAAGATCAACAAACCTCCTCAATAAAAAAGCTATTAAGTCAAATGTTGGGTGCAAGGAAGGAAGTGGAAGAGCAAGAAAGTGAGAAAGACAACCAAAGAATTCCAAACTCAAGTGAAGCAGAGAAGTACATGAAGGAAGAATCCATAGAACCACCATTGCAAGAGACTCTTGATGAAGACAAAACTCCAACAATCACACAGCAACCAAGTCGTAAATTCAAGGAAGTGAAGGCAATTAACAAAAGCACCAAGAAGAGGATTGTGACCAAGATACCAAGGACAACATTCATGAGAAGGTCAACTGCAAACAATCCTCCCCCTGATCCAACAAGCAAGCTCAATCAAGCCATGTACAAAAGAAAGCTTGCTGAGAGGAAACCAAAACAGGGGGCAATAGCTGAATCTTCTCCTCTCTTGAAGTCATTCCTCTTAACAAATTGGAAGAAGAGGAAGAAAGTAAAGAACAGGTAGACAGTAGGTACATTTTTTCTCCTTGCTTTGTTTAAATTTCAATAAATTGGCATATGATCACATTCTATGTTTGGTGTTGCCTTGCAACAAATTGTTTTCAATTCCGTTTGGATGATTGCATCAATTCTACATGAAGTGTCACGCTAGGATTCTAAGTTTGGTGTGCCACTTAATTTTCTATGCAATGAATCCAGCAACATCACTTGTCTGCATAATCATATTGCCTTTTACAGTGTTATTTTTCTTCTTAGTTGGATAATTTTTGTTTTCTCCTTGTTTCATTTATTTACTTGTTTTTAATGCTTTCCGTCATTAACTGTTTTTGTTAATACATCACCAAGACATCCTTATTCATAACAGACTCTTCATTTGGTGATTGTATTTAACATATAACAGTTTCTTTTGTTTAGTTTTAGTTCAAATAAATTGACATATGTTTGCATTCTAAGTTTGGTGTTGCTATGCAACAAAATTTAGTTCCAATTCTTACAAGATACTTGCATTAATTCCAAGTGAAAGTGTCACACTAAGTTTGGTGTGCCACTTATCTTTTATGCAAAGTATTATGCTCACCTTCTTAAGTTTGCAATCACAATGTCTCTGTCTCTTGTGCCTTGATTATTATCTTTAATTTTGCTTGCTTGAAACACATGTACTACTAACATTCCTTGTGTAAGACATTCATGATCCATCTTAGCCCCAAAGCCATGGTTCTAATAGTTGCTTGAGGATGAGCAAGCATTCTGAGTTTGGTATGGGAAGGAGGAGAATGGGAGGAAAATGACAACAATAGAGAAGATGAACTACAAGGTTGTAAAGTTCCTTTTCCTCTCATTTGTTTCAAGAACTATAAACTGCATGATTGTCTTTACCTTCTCTGTATGCATGTGTGTATGAAAAGGCATAGTTTGATTTCTAAATTGCAACATGGTGCTGTGCCATTATGATTACCAACTTGAGTTTTGTGAATTCAAAAGTAATAAAGTATCATGAACATAAACAAACCAGGAACTAAAGAAGAATTTAGCATGTGCATACAAGTATTGGAAAGCTAGTATGATTAATTGTTGCTCAATTGCATTGGATTTTATTTAATTGAAGTTTTCATCTAGTATATTTTGTGAAATCTTTTGAAAATCATGAAAACCTTGAAGAAGCAAATACAATTAAAGCAAGAAAAGTAAAAGGGAAAGAATGAGAAAGCTGAAGGCTCTGAGTACCAATGGCAATTTATTTGTTAAGTACTTGTGGTGTTTATGTATCAAGCCAAATGCTTGAAAACAAAACACTTAGAAGTCAAGGTTAGGCTCAAAGTGCAAAAGCACTCCCTCAAAGCTCAAGGCTCTGAGCATCAATGATTAGAGAGTCAAGAAAAGAAAAGAAACAAATGAGCTTAATGAAGTCCTCTAATCAAATGCTTGTGGTGCTTATGTATCAAGTGGTAATACTTGAAAACAAAGCATTTAGAAGTCGTAGCTTTGTTATCAACTCATGGGGCAAAGCACCCAAAAGGAGAAGCTAAATAAGAAAATCAAAAGCTTGTTTCAAGGAAGAAATATAAAAGAAAGATTTCATAAATTAAGCTAGAGGGAAGCATCAATCATTTACATCTCTTTTGTAATTGTAGCATGCATAGAAAACTAGCTTGCCATGAACATTGAGTTGCTATTCTTCTTACCTTGGATTGTCAATCTCTATTGCATGATTCTTTTCTTGCTTGGGGACAAGCAAGGTTTAAGTTTGGTGTTGTGATGACATGTCACCATGTCATGTTTTTCTATGCTTTTTCATTTGTTTTCAATAGGTTTTATGCACTTTCTTGAGCCATAAGCAAGCCAATTGGGTAGATTTTCATGTTTCCTTTGATTTAATCAACCATGTATGAATTAATGCAATTTCATGAGGTTTTATGCTATAATTGTCACATATTATGAAAGAATGAATATCTCATGATTTTGAGCATAGCTTTGATGTGTTTGGTTGATTAATGATAGGTGAAGAAAGCTTGGAGAAAGGTTAAAGCAAGAAGGAATGGCTAGGAGGAAGAGAGGACAAAAAGTTTGAGCAAAAGTTTGCCTCAAACTTTAGCTCAAACTTTTGGATTAATTGAAAATGAACCAGGGAGCAAAAAGCTGGAGCAAAAGTTAGCCCCTAACTTTTTGGCTAACTTTTGGGCAAAAGCTGGAGCAAAAGTTAGCCCCTAACTTTTTGGCTAACTTTTGGGCAAAAGCTGGACCAAAAGTTAGCCCCTAACTTTTTGGCTAACAACCACTTAATTATTAGTTTATAAAAATTTTTCGAAAAATTTAAAAAGAGAAAATAAGGATTAAAAAGAAAATTTCAACCAAAAACAATAATATAAGACTCTAAATCAAAAAGAAAAATTTTTCCTAATCTAAGCAACAAAACAAACCGTTAGTTGTCCAAACTCGAACAATCCCCGGCAACGGTGCCAAAAACTTGGTGCACGAAATTGTGTATGTCAATGTCAATATTACTATTTCTCACAAATTCGCACAACTAACCAGCAAGTGCACTGGGTCGTCTAAGTAATACCTTACGTGAGTAAGGGTCGAATCCCACGGAGATTGTTGGCTTGAAGCAATCTATGGTTATTTTGTAATTCTTAGTCAGGATATCAATTATATTTATCAGTTTGAATTGCGAAAAATAAAAGAGCATGAAATAAATACTTGTTCTGCAGTAATGGAGAATATGTTGGAGTTTTGGAGATGCTTTGTCGTCTGAATCTCTGCTTTCCCCTATCTTCTTCTTCACGCACGCAAGGTCCTCCTATGGCAAGCTGTATGTTGGTGGATCACCGTTGTCAATGGCTACCATCCGTCCTCTCAGTGAAAATGGTCCAGGTGCGTTGTCACCGCCCGGCTAATCATCTGTCGGTTCTCACTCATGCTGGAATAGGATCCATTGATCCTTTTGTGTCTGTCACTACGCCCAACCTTTGTGAGTTTGAAGCTCGTCACAGTTTTTCAATCCCTGAATCCTACTCGGAATACCACAGACAAGGTTTAGACTTTCCGGATTCTCAAGAATGCTGCCAATGGATTCTAGCTTATACCACGAAGATTCTGATTAAGGAATCCAAGAGATATTCATCCAATCGAAGGTAGAACGGGAGTGGTTGTCAGGCACGCGTTCATAGATTGAGAATGGTGATGAGTGTCACAGATCATCACATTCATCATATTGAAGTGCGAATGAACATCTTAGATAGAAACAAGCGTGTTTGAATGGAAAACAGAAATACTTGCATTAATTCATTGAGACACAGCAGAGCTCCTCACCCCCAACAATGGAGTTTAGAGACTCATGCCGTCAAAGAGTACAAAGTTCAGATCTAAAATGTCATGAGGTGCGAAATAAACCTCTAAAAGTTGTTTAAATACTAAACTCGTAACCTAGGTTTACAGAAAATGAATAAACTATGATAGATGGTGCAGAAATCCACTTCTGGGGCCCACTTGGTGTGTGCTGGGGCTGAGACTTAAGCTTCTCATGTGACTAGGCTGTTTCTGGAGTTAAACGCCAGGTTGTAACCTGTTTCTGGCGTTCAACTCCCATTTGTAACCTGTTTCTGGCGTTTGACGCCAGACTGCAACATGGAACTGGCGTTGAACGCCAGTTTACGTCGTCTATCCTTGAGAAAAGTATGGACTATTATATATTGCTGAAAAGCCCTGGATGTCTACTTTCCAACGCTATTAAGATCGCGCCAATTGGACCCCTGTAGCTCCAGAAAATCTATTCCGAGTGCAGGGAGATCAGAATCCAACAGCATCAGCAGTCCTTTTTCAGCCTGAATCAGATTTTTGCTCAGCTCCCTCAATTTCAGCCAGAAAATATCTGAAATTACAGAAAAACACACAAACTCATAGTAAAGTCCAGAATTGTGATTTTTATTTAAAAACTAATAGAAATATAATAAAAACTATCTAAATTATACTAAAAACAATGCCAAAAAGCGTATAAATTATCCGCTCATCAGATTTACATTGAGAATAATGGGAACTCTTAATTTTTACTTGTTTGACATATATAACTGATATATGATTTTTGAGTTAGAGAACACACAACCTGTGAGTTTTGAGCTTAATTGCATGGTTACATTTAAACCATGATATTTTATTCCTGTGTGTTCCACCCTTCTTATTTATTCTGGTGTTCTTTACTTTGTTTTAATCTATATGTCCGATTGTAGAATATAGATACATACCAAGAAAGTGATTGAGGCCATTGTTTGATTCTAGCTCATTATTCCCAAATTAGCCTACCTTTTACATCACCCTTGTTAGCCCCCTTGAGCCTTTAAAACCCCTCTTGTTTTATAACCACATTACTAGCCTTAAGCAGAAAAACAAAATAAAAATTCCAAGTTGAATCCTTGGTTAGTTTAAGATAGAAATTGTGTGTTGTGTAAGTAGGGAAACCTATTGGGAACATGGATGATAAAAACAAAGGGTAGAAAGTTAAAAAGAATAAAATAATTCAAAATAAAAATTTTGGGGAGGCATGCTCATGTGAAATCAAATAATTGAATTACCATGTGCATTAAAAAAATATATTTTATTTTCCAGTATTTGAATAAAGGGGATACAAAAAAATTTCTCAAATGCAAAAAGCAATGCACATGGGATAAAAATAAAAAAAAATAAAAAAATTTAAAATATGAGCATGTAACATAAAAAGTGGGAAAAATATGGAAAAATAGGTAAAGAAGCTTTGCTTTACAAAATATGTATGTTAGGTGAGATCTTAGACTAATCAAGGATTCACCTATTAGCTTACTTAGCCTTATATATATACCCTTACCTTTACCTTGGCCCCATTACAACCTTAATTAAAGACCTCATGATTTTTGTATGCCTATATTCTATAATTGTTGATTGGTTAGATGAAGAACAAAGTTATAGAAAGTAAGGATAAAAAGAAGAATAGAGTGATTAACCTAATAAACACTGAGTGACTAGAGAGTAAACACAAAATCCAGTGAGGGTTCAATAGCTCATCAACATATATCTCTGCTTAAATTGCTAATTGTCTTGCAAGTTTGTAAAATATTTTTTCTTTCCCATCTCAATTGTAAAAGTGCTTTATCATTATCTAAGGTTTGGCTATGCATATATGACTCCTTGAGAATGTAAACTAATTCAACTACATGTAAGTTTTATATACAAGTGAATAAAAAAAATTAGAATTGCATGATTCATTTAGGTAGTTGCATTTAGAATAGATTGCATTGCATGAGATTCCACCACTTCAACCTTACCTTACTCTTTATCTTGGATTTAGCATGAGGACATGCTATTGTTTAAGTGTGGGGAGGTTGATAAACCCATATTTTATGATATATTTTGTGCCTAATTTAAGTGATTTATTCAATCCTTCACTCACTTATTCATATAAATTGCATGGTTTTACTTTCCCTTCCTTATTATGTGTTGTATGTGAAAAACATGTTTCCTATGCTTTAAAAGTAATTATTTTAATTACCCTTTATTTCCATTCGATACCGTGATTCGTGTGTTGAGTAGTTTCAGATCTTCTAAGGCAGGAATGACTTAAAGGATGGAAAGAAAACATACAAAATTGGAAGGAAAGCATAAAATGGAGTTTTTGAAGAAACTGACAATGACGCGATCGCATGGACGACGCGGCCGCATGCCAGCACGAAATGGCAGTGACACGACCACGTGATTGACGCGGACGCATGATTGAAGCGACCGCGTGACAAGGAAAACTCCAAATGACGCGACCGCGTGACCCACGTGGACGCGTGACAGAGGCTACGCACTAGAAAGTACAAAAAACGCTCCCAGCGATTTCTGAAGCCCTTTTTGGCCCAAATCCAAGTCTAGAAGGCACAGATCAGAGGTTATGATGTGAGGGAATGCATCCATTCAGAGAGGAGTCTCCAATTAGTTATTTTTCATGAATTAGATGTAGTTTTGAGGGAGAGGTTCTCTCCTCTCTCTTTTAGGATTTAGAATTAGGATTTCTTTTGCTTTCAGAATTATCTCTTTTTATCAGGTTCAACAGTCCTTTTTATTTATCTTCTCAATTTAATTTATGAACTCTTCTATGTTACAGATTATTCTTTGAATTAATGTTATTTGAGGTATTTCAGTTTATTATTGCTTTCTTTTATTTATGTTACTGTTGCTTCCAATCTGAAGACATTTTTATTCCAGTAGATTTACTTTTTTCCCTTTTGGTCTTGGTTAAGAAATCAGTGACTCAGGAGTTATCAAACTCAACATGATTGATAATTGTTATCTTTGCTAATTGAATTGAAATTCAATAATCCCAATCTTTCCTTAGGGATTAACTAGGATTTGAAGATCAACACAATTAGTCACTTGACTTTTTTTTACTTTAAGTAAAGGCTAACTAAGTGGAATTAAGATTCAATCTTCATCATTATTGATAAGGATAACGAGGATAGGATTTCTAATTTGTTTTACAGTCTTTTACTTATTTTAATTGCAATTCAAATCACTTGTTCCTCATCTTCAAAACCCCGATTTACAATCTCCATAACCAATAATAAGAACATACTTCCCTGCAGTTCCTTGAGAAGGCGACCCGAGGTTTAAATACTTCGGTTATCAATTTTTAAGGGGTTTGTTACTTGTGACAACCAAAACGTTTGTACGAAGAGATTTCTGTTGGTTTAGAGACTATATCTACAATGCGACTGTTTTTATAAAATTCTTTACTGGCAAAAAATCCTAACGTCAGTTACGCACGTTCACTGATTTATAAAGTCACATAATTCATAAGAATCTCCCCTAGTTGATTCGATCTCACTTATCATGTCTAGTTTCAAAACTTAAGAGTTTTGAGAACTGGTTTTCAAGCTTAATTCAATTAATCAACTTTTCTAAGAGGTTAAAAGAATTCAAGTCAGAGAAGAATTGTTTCCCAACACATTCAAACCCTTTAAGATGAAGAACAAAAACCTTTTCTTGAGAAGGAATCAATGCATAAATTAAAGGTAGAAAAGCTATTATATTAATCCATGAAATTAACAGAGATTCTAACCACAACCAAGGAGAATTAGTCATGTTCATCAGAGAAATCCTTAATTATTGAAAGTTAAAACTACCAAAGAAGAGGAGAAGTTAATGCTCTCTTCCCTTATATACTAAACCTAGAAAATAAATTCAAATTTTAAATTTAAATAGAATCAAAACTAAAGTAAAATCAAATATCTTTCATAACTTCTTTCTTCTCCATAAAGATCTCTTCCTTGATTGTTTGCAATCCTCAATTAATGCCATCGTTGGTGGGCCTTTGATTGATCATCCAAAGGTTGAAAAATTGGAGATAGGATGGCTTTGTTTGAAGCCCTGGAAGGTGCCTAAGAGTCCCACGTCCCACGTGAGGATTCCTATGCGTGCCATGTGAAGTCCAACCTTGTATGGATTTGCTCTCTATGAAGCCCACGTACCACGTGAAGGATGCTGCATTGTACGTGGCCTTATCATGCTCAATTGTTTCTTCTTTCGGTCCTGACGTCGTACATGAAGAAATCTACGTCCCACGTGAAAGTCCACTTGTGTGTACGCACACATTCGTGCATACGCACAATTGCCTGAAATATTCTCTTCATGCGTATGCTCACATTCATGCGTGCACACAATTGCCATGTCCTACATGAAATCTCCTACGTCCCACGTGAAAAGGTGAAGTCATGCATACACACGGTGTGTGTGTACGCATGGTAGACAAATTATCTGTGCTTGTCCACACACACATGTATGCGTACACATAAATCCCTGTTCTTCCCCAACGTGGTATGTGGTCTTTCCCACGTCACACGCTCCTTGCCCTATGTTTCCAGAGAGCTTTCTATTTATCATAGAGAGCATTCTGGTCATTAAAAAGAGCTTCCTGTTTGTTGCTTTCTATCCTCTTTTCTTCTTTGTTCTGACTGTTTTCCTTTCAAGCTTTTCTATAATCAATAGATTCAACTAAATCAAAGTAATGCTCATTTTAACCATGAAACCATTGCCTATTCAACAAGAATTCTTAATAATTCAAATAAAATCATGAAGGAAAAATACTAAAGATGCAAATGCATCACAACACCAAATTTAACAATTTGCTTGTCCTCAAGCAAAAGAAAACAGAAAGGAATAGAATTGTATTAGATCAAGTGAGGTTAAATATTTTTTGAAGTTCATGTCCTTCTAGGAAGCAGGGTTTAACAACCTCTGTGATCATCTTGGATTTTCTTCTTCAATGAGTCTTGTACTCCTAGAAATGGATGATCCCTGAGAGTTAAGACTCAGATAGTAATATGGGATCCTTTTTTAGCTTTAGATTGATCCCTGAATCCTTGTTTTACATCAGAGAGCTTTTCGGGTTGACAACTCTAAATACTCTATTTTCAAGGCAACTCTTGATTGTGGGCGTTCGATCGGTAATCTCAAGCCAGTTGACTCAACTTACCGGGTGATGAGGAACCCCTCGAATCTAATTATCCAAGCCACTCCTTGATACGTTCACACCACAAGCATATAGTCAAAGATTTTAAATTCTCCACCATCGATATCCAGAATCTCTTTGGGTTTCTAAATGCTCTGTCTCAAGGAAACTTTTGATGGTGGCTTTTCGATCGATAATCCCGAACCAGTTGGTTTAAGTTACCGGGTGATAAATCACCCCTTGGATCTAATCACCCGAGTTCTATCGTTGGACAATCACACCACAGCACATAGTAGGGCTCTTTAACCATTGATGCTCAGAGCTTTACATTGATCTTCTTGATTTTCTTTCTTTGTTTTGTTGGTTGCTATTTCTTTTCTCTCTTTTTTTTTCAATTCAAGTTCAAGGATTTTTTCTTTTGGTCAGAGATCTCATAATATTTTTCTAAACCTCATGCTCAAAAGGAATCATCTTTCTCTTTTATGTAGTATCATCATTTTGTGGCTCAGTGATAACCAAAATTCACTCCCCATATAAAATAATGAATCTATTCTTTTGGCAAGCGTACCAAAAATATCGTCAAGTAATAACCCACTAGGAGTGGGGTCGAAACCACAGAGATTGGTAGATTTGAGCAATTTTAATCAATGGGTGAATTAGTCAAGCTGAGCAATATAGATTGTGATTGCAGAAATCTAAATGAGCAGAATTGTGAATGACTCAAAAGTAAAGAGAAGAAGTAAAGTGCTGAAACGTAAATGACTGAATTATAAATGGGAATGGGGAATGGCAGAATGTAAAGAAAGCTATAAAGAATATGGAAGATAAGAATAGGGAAAATTCATTGAGATCAAAAGATGTTGTTCTCTTTGGATTAAATCCAGCTCATCTCATCTTCAATCATGCAACTCATTGACCTCTTGGCAATCATGATTGATTGAACCCCAATTCCTTGGTGATTCAATCTCTCAAATCTTGATAATCAGCTAATTCCTTGGTCTAATTTCTCATGAAGAGAGATATGCTTGGTCCCTGATTATACCATACATCCTCATAGATCCAAATAGTGGGTGGATTATATGTCACCATATCCAATCACCAAAACCCAGATCTACTCAATTGTGAGAAGGG
This sequence comes from Arachis ipaensis, assembly GCF_059453495.1. Lineage (NCBI taxonomy): Eukaryota > Viridiplantae > Streptophyta > Magnoliopsida > Fabales > Fabaceae > Arachis > Arachis ipaensis. The sequence goes on along the minus strand of NC_142444.1, from coordinate 113,727,635 downwards.
ATTTCAAGCATGGTTTTATGTTTCCTTTTCTAAGGTTCCCATGAAACCCATTTTGCATTCAATCTCTTTCCCAAGATGATTGAACACTAGTATTAAAATAAAATTCCTTCTAGCAAATCAAAGAGAAGATGAAGAGAAGAAGAAATTCAATATCATTAATCCATCAAGTACAACAGATCTCCCTCTCTCAAGGAGAGGGAATTTAGCTACTCATAGCTTAGAGAAAAGTACAAGAGATGGAATAGATGAAGTGAAAAGTAAAAGTTAACTACGCTACTTGCCAATGAACCAACCCCTTTCTCAGTACTTTCAGGAGTTATTTATACTACTCATATCACTAAAATTAAGAAAATACAAAAGAGAAAAGAAAATTATAGCTGGAGGGAAAGAAAAACTCAATAAACGTGACTCCCCAAGCTTGGCGTGTGGCTGGTGTTTGAGTGGCGTGCCACGCCTTCGAGCCCAAGTGGCACGCCCAGGGTCTTTTCAACAATTGGTTAGCCTGGCGTGCCATGCCTTCTATCCCAAGTGACACGCCTAGGCTTTTTCTTCTTCTTCTCCTCTCTGGAAAATTGAACTGGCGTGGCACGCCCACGGTCTGGCGTGCCACGCCCACTGTGTGATTCATCTTCCTCTCTGGAACCTTGAACTGGCATGGCACGCCCAGGGTCTGGCGTGCCACGCCCATTTTGGGTGCACCATTTTTTTCTCTGAAAAATTGAACTGCCATGCCATGCCCATTGTGTGTGCTTGGTTCTTTGGTTGGCGTGCCACGCCCAGAATTCAAGTGGCATGCCCATGGTCTTCTAGTCTTGGCGTGCCATGCCTTGAAGCTCAAGTGGCACGCCCAGTTTTCTTCTTGTTGAGTGATGAGGCTGGCGTGCCACGCCTGAGACTTAAGTGGCATGCCCAAGTGAGGAATGATAGTTGGCGTGCCACGCCTTCGATACCAAGTGGCACGCCCAAGTGTTTGGTCCTTTACCTCCTCCTCTGGAAACTTGTACTGGCATGCCACGCCCTGATGTTCAAGTGGCACGCCCATATTAATGTGTTTCCTTCAAGCTTGGCGTGCAATACCTGGGTCCTCAAGTGGCACGCCTAAGTGTTGGGTTAGAGTTGGCGTGCCACGCCTTCGATACCAAGTGGCACGCCCAGTATGTGTCCTCATCTAGCATGCCACGCCCACAAGTCCAAGTGGCACGCCCATGGTGTACAATGGAGTTGGCGTGCCATGCCTAGCCTGGCGTGCCACGCCCCCTTTGTGGCCTTCAACTTTGCTCTCTGGAAAATGTAACTGGCGTGCCACGCCTGGCTCTTGACGTGCCATGACCATGTTAAAGCTTTGAGAACCCTTTCTGGAAATTACAACTGGCGTGCCACGCCTGGCTCCTGGCGTGCCACGCCTGGCTCCTGGCGTGCCACGCCTGGCTCCTGGCGTGCCACGGCCATCTTAAAGCTTTTGAGAACCCTTTCTGGAAAATACAACTGGTGTGCCATGCCTGGCTCATGGTGTACCACGGCCATGTTAAAGCTTTTGAGAACCCTTTCTGGAAAACACAATTGGCATGCCACGCCCACACACTTTCATGGCGTTTATTCCAAGTGGCACGCCCAGCTCCACACGCTGAGCCTTATTTGTTGTTTTCTTCCCTTTTTGTTTCTCTTTTCACCTTAAATTCAGCACAAACCCATTTCAAAGCAATGTACCATAATATTTATCATTTAGTTCATGAATTACAATGATTTAATGAGATTATGCTCTTTTATGGTCCTTTTTAGATAAGAAAAAAGGGTAGATGATGCAAGTCATCACAACACCAAACTTAAGCTTTGCTTGTCCTCAAGCAAATCAATATGAGTTATGCTTAAATGGGCTGAGACTTGACCTCAAAAGAAATGTATTCATAACCATGAGTATGGATTAAGTGTTAACACATGCATGAATCTTATTGTTTTCATGTCACAAAGAATTCTTAGACTCTTGAGGATTCTTTCAAGTGTTTGCCTTAGGAGCCTTTTCTATTGATTGTCACCTTGAAGTAGCAAGAATGGTTCCTTTTTCTTTTTACTCCTCTTTTCAATTGACCACGATTCTAAGTGTTTTGTCTCAAGACGACCCTTTAGGTTAGACTTTCAACTAGCACTCCCAAACCAGTTGGTTTTAGGGTACTAGGTGTTAAAACACCCCTAAGAATTTACTTGCCCAGGTCTCTCTTTTTGACACATCACTGATGCACGAAAAACTTGTCTCATAACAAATTTCCTTCGGCAAGTGTACCGAATTTGTCGTCAAGTAAAAACTCACAATAGAGTGAGGTCGAATCCCACAAGGATTGATTGATCAAGCAACTTTAATTAGAGAAATGTTCTAGTTGAGCGAATCAGAAATTTAGTTGAGAATTGCAGAAAATTAAATAGCGGGAAAGTAAATGGCAGAAATTAAATTGCAGAATCTTAAATGGGAATGGGGGAATTGCTCATAAATGTAAGTGACAGAAATTAAAGAGAATGGGTAAGATCAGAAATGGGGAGTTCATTGGGCTTAGGAGATGTTGCATTCTCCGGATCAATCTCATTTACATCTCTTCCTCAATCAATGCACTCATTGATCTCCTTGGCAATCTTAAGTGATTGAATTACAATTTCTTGTAGTTCAATCTCTCAAATCTTGATCAATAGCCAATTCCTTGGTCAATTGCTCATGAGAAGAGATGAAGTATGGTCACTGATTATACCACATGCATTTCCCAAATCAAGCATTGAGAGGATTATAGTCACATATCCATCCAAACCCAATTTGGTCCAGCATGAGAAAGCATTTCTAGCTTAATCTCTTCATTCCTCTTCCAAGGTTCCGAAGATATCCAAGTATGAATAGTTTCTTTTCCAAGATAACTACCCAATTGGATGAAGATCAAAAGCTTTCAAGTAAAATCAAGAGAAAAGATAGAAGAAGAATAATGAAAACTAGTATTGATCCATCAAATTACAACAGAGCTCCCTAACCCAATGAAAGGGATTTAGTTGTTCATAGCTCTGGAAAATGAAAACAAAGATTGAGAATACATAATGAAAACTAGAAGTGCAGAGTAATTACAGGAAGTAGTTCTATGCTATTTTCCAACTCCCAGAACTCTCTAAAATAATTCAAAGCTACTTCTATATATACTACTCTTCTCATCTTCTAGTTGGCTCTTCAAGTCTTGGGCCTTTGGATCTTGAGTTTGAAGCAGTTCTTTTCTTCATTTGGGCTTGGCTTTACTTACAGAGAGAAAGTGTGAAGTGGGTAGAGACTTGAGCTCAGGGCGTTAGGGGTGTTAACGTTTAGTGAAAATATGAGTTCAAGAACATTAGTGACAATCAACTTTCTCACTAACATTCCTAAATAAAAGCCACGTTAACTTCAACGTTAGTGGCACAAACGTTGCCTCTAGGTCCTTCGCACACGTTATTGGGGCTTAACTTTCCCAATAACGTTGAAAAGCCCCCCTTGCTCCTACGTTAGAGCCCACGTTAACTTAGTTAACGTGGCTCTTTAACGTGGGCTTGCCATCCTTTGAGAACGTTAGTGACACTCAACATTGTCACTAACGTTCCAATGTGCCCCCATGTCTCACGTTAGAGTCCACGTTAACTAGGTTAACGTGGCTCTTTAACGTGGCCATGCTTAGCCATCCCCAACGTTAGTGACAATGTTGAGTGTCACTAACGTTGGCTCATTATTTACTCATCCACGTTAGCTTCCACGTTAACTAAGTTAACGTTGGAGTTAACGTGGCTCATAGTGGCTTGTGTGGCTCTTTCCAACGTTAGTGACAATGTTGAGTGTCACTAACGTTGGCCATCACCTTCTTCTCTCACGTTAGCCTCCACGTTAACTAAGTTAACGTGGAAGTTAACGTGGCATTGTGCACTTAGGCAAACGTTAGTGACAATGTTGAATGTCACTAACGTTTGCTTCCTTTCCCCTTTTTAACGTTAGAGGCCACGTTAACTAAGTTAACGTGGACTCTAACGTGGCCACTTGTGAGTATTGGCCAACGTTAGTGAGAATGTTAAGTGTCACTAACGTTGTTCCAAATTCCCTTCTTCACATTAGAGTTCACGTTAACTTAGTTAACGTGACTCTTAACGTGGGTAATGATGGCTTCGAGAGCGTTATTGGCAGTCACTTTTCTCATTAACTTTGCAAGTTACCTCCCATTCCTTGCTTCCTTTGGTCCTGAAATCAAGCAATAGAGTGCATCAAAGTTTTAGTCCAAGTCATGGGTAATGCAGCATACAATTTGTCACTAAATTCATGCAAAATCCTCATGAAATCATGTAAAACGCACAATGTATGCTTGAATCCAGGTGTAAGTGAATATCTACCCAAAACTAGCTTATTTCCTAAGAAAATGCATGAAACTACCCTAAAACAGTAAAGAAAAGGTCAGTAAAACTGGCCAAAATGTCCTGGCATCACAACACCAAACTTAAAGCTTGCTTGTCCCTAAGCAAGTACTGGAACAAGAGAATGATGAATGAAATGCCAAGAGAAATGAGTCATTCTTGTGGAAGTCATGTCACTGATTTTATGGTGGTTTCATGCATAGCAACTTAGGTTCATTCCTGGCTTTCAGACCTTTATCATTGATGACAAGTCATCTTAGCCTAGTTTCACTAGCCTTTTTCTTTTATTTTCAATTGAATTGTGCACTTTCTTGAGCTACAAGTAAGCTAATTTGGGTAGATTTTCATGCTTCCTTTGATTGAATCAACCATGTATGAATTCATGCTATTTCATGAGGTTTTATGCTATAATTGTCACATATTATGATAAAATGAATATCTCATGATTTTAAGCATAGCTTTGATGTGTTTGGTTGATTAATGATAGGTGAAGAAAGCTTGGAGAAAGGTTGAAGCAAGAAGGAATGGCTAGGAGTAAAGAGAGGACAATAGAATAAGTGAAAATGAACCAGGAAGCAAAAAGCTGGACCAAAAGTTAGCCTCAAACTTTTGCACAAAATTTTGGGTGAAAAGTTAGCCCCAACGTTAGCCCCTAACTTTTGGGCTAACGTTGGCACATGAAAGTTACTCCCTGGGCACCAAATGTTTGCGCCAACGTTAGCCCCTAACTTTGTGGCTAACGTTGGCATGAGAAAAACACCCCCTGGGCACCAAAAGTTTGCGCCAACGTTAGCCCCTAACTTTGTGGCTAACGTTGGCATGAGAAAAACACCCCCTGGCCACCAAAAGTTTGCGCCAACGTTAGCCTCTAACTTTTGGGCTAACGTTGGCACATGAACAATACAAAGGGGGAGCAAAAGTTTGCGCCAACGTTAGCCTCTAACTTTTGGGCTAACGTTGGCGCCATAAGTACACATAGGGAGGCCAACGTTGGAGCAAAAGTTAGACCCCTAACTTTTGCCCCAACGTAGATAGCAGCAAAGCATGGAGGCTGATAGTAAAAGTTAGAGTAAAAGTTAGCCTCAAACTTTTACTCAAACTTTTACTCAAACTTTTGCAAAACTTCAACCCGGTTCAAGTGGTTCACTTTGGTTCCTCTCCAAACTCCAAGAGCAATCAACCAAGGCCTCTCTCAACCCAATTCCACCAAGAGCAAAGGCCCAACTCAAGGCTTGAAGATCATTTGAAGAAAGTGTATAAATAGGATAGAATTCAAGTTTTTCGGGGAGCTTCCCTTTTAGTTTTTCAGAATAGCTTTCTTTTGAATTTTGCTGAGAGCTCACTTTTATTTTTCTTAGCATTGTTGTTTAATTGAAGAGAATTTGGGAGGAGAATTGATCTCTCTTCTTCCTTGTTCTTGCCCAGCACTCTTTACTTTTCTTGTCTTGAATTTTGGGTGGAGAATTGAAGAAATTCTGTTTCAATCTCACCTTGAGATCTTGCTTTATTTTCTGCTCAATTGAATTTCAGTTTCGGTTAATTGCTTTTCATCTACTTTCTTTGCAATTTACAAATTCTTGTGAAAAATTGTTCTTGTTGGATCTAGGAAGGCATTGAGATCTAGACTTGGTTTTCTAGTCTCTTGGGTCCTGAGATCCGGATTTCCCATTTCCCATTCCCTGTTTACTGTTTTCATGCTTATTTACATTTCTGATTTAAGATCCGGTTTGATTCAAGACATCCTTTACTTCTCTGTTTGTTGCAATTTACTTTTCCTTGTTTAATTTCTGCAAATCCAACTCCCAATTCCCTTTACAATTCAAGCCATTTACATTTCTTGCACTTTAAGATTCTGCAATTTACATTTCTTGTGTTCTAAGTTTCTGCCATTTAATTTCTTGTTCTTTAAGATTCAGCACTTTAATTCCTGTTCTCTTTAATTTCATGCCAATTATCCATTCCCTTTACTTTCTATGCAATTTAAATTCTGCAAATCACAAATCTCTCAACCAAATCTTGATTCGCTTGACTAAATCAACCACTAAACTAAAATTGCTCAATCCTTCAATCCCTGTGGGATCGACCTCACTCCCGTGAGTTATTATTACTTGATGCGACCCGGTGCACTTGCCGGTTAAGTTTGGGTGTTTTGGAGAAATTCGTTTTTCCGCGAAAATATCCCATCAATCATGCCCTACAATACTCACTTTGCTTACATCCCATGAGACTTTTATTCATTGATCCTTTTATTGTAATTTCAGGGCTTATTGGTATCCTTCAGGCTAAGTGTTCTGTAAGGGGGCAACTCTTTAAGATAAGCTTTCAGCCAACACTCCCGAACCAGTTGGTTCAAGGTGCTAGGTGTTGAGACACCCCTAAGGACTTACTTGCTCAAGTCTCTCCCCCATACATGCACACCACAGGCATATAGTTTATTCTTTTTCTTTACTTGAGGCCTTGGTGTCCAGCACCTCTTTGGGTTACTAAATGTTCTATGGTGAAGGTTACTCTTGATAGTGGACTTTCAGCTGATAATCCCGAGTTAGTTAACCCAAGTTACCAAGTGATAAGGCTCCCCTAAGAGCTTATTCATCCAAGTAGATCCCTCACACAAGAACACCACAGACACATGCCTCAAGATTTAAAACTATTGGTGCCTAGCCTTATTGCTTACTCTTTTTCTTTTATTCCTCAACCTTGATTGTTCTTTCCCTTTTTCTTATTAGGATCTTCTTACTTAGCTAGTCTCATGGAGTGTGTCTCAAGCATAGTATTCATGACAGATAGTTGTCTTCCCACCTTGAGGTTGAACCAACTTAGCTAACTTATGACCATACCACAAACTCATGGATTTACTCCCTAGTATGAACTCTTCTCTGGTCTTTTGAAAACAATCATTCTCTTTTCATTTGATTCAAAAGGGACAAGCATACAAGTAAGTAAAGAAATGGTGCAGTAACATAAAGACCAGCACACAGAGACCTCTTCATCACACAAACTAAAAAAACAGAATTCAAAAGGGTTTAAACTAACATGGAAGCAAGTTCTATTTCATACAAGATCTTCCTTATTTAAAGCATAGAAAAAGATGGACCAAAGAAGGAACTCCACCACCTTTTACTCTTGTGGTCGTCCATGCTCTTTTCCTTGCTTGTCCTCCTTGTTTCCTCTTGCATTTCCTCGCATCCATGCCAATCTTGCTTGCTTCCAATCCTCAAGTGCTTTCCTCACTGACTCATGACTCTCTTCCACCCTTTGTCTTTCCTCTCGTGCTAATTCATCCTTCATTTCTTCATACCGGGCTATTCCTGGATGCAATATTGGCAGCTGTCCTACTAAGTAGCCGAGCCTGGCTTGAGTGTTTATGTGATGTCCTGTCTCGCTCATGTAAACTCCTTCTGCGAATGCCCTTTGCTCGTCCAATAGTTCTGCCTGTTCTATTTGTCTTCGATGCATCTCATGTATGTGTGCCCCTTGATGTGCTTGGATGTTGATTAGCCTCTGGATAGATTTTTGTTGCTCATTTTGCCTTTGTTCCATCCTGTTGAATGTTTCTCCCCATTGTTGTCCTTGACTTAGTTGCTGTTCCATCATTTGCCCTTGCCACTCACCTTGCTGAGTCATCCATCTTGAGAGTGCTTCCTCTTGCTGCCCCATCATCTGTAGTTGAAGCTCTTTCTGCGCTCCTTGGCTTTCCAAATATTGTCTAGACAAGCCATCAATGGCTTCCTGCAATTGGTGCATGTCCAAGGTCTGTTGTGCTTGCCCCTCTAAGACTTGTCCTTCCACTACTTGAGGGGCTGTCCTCTTCCTTTGCTTCCGTTGAGGCAGGGGGGATGCTGCAGCATTCATCCTTCTTACAGTTATTGGGATGCCTTCCTTTATCCACATGGGGTCCTCATCTTCAAAAACCACTCCAGCTTTCTTGCATATTCGGTAAATAGTGCTGGGGTAACCTAACGTTCCTCTTGAGTCACTTTTCTCTGCCATCTTTCTAATGCCTTCAGCTATGAGTTCATGAACCTTGATTTCTCCTCCCTTCAGTATACAATGCACCATCGTGGCTCTTTTGACATTCACCTCCGAGTTGTTTGCAGCTGGGAGAATAGACCTTCTCACTAGCTCAAACCACCCCTTGGCTTCAGGAGTGAGATCTGTTCTCTTGATGAACTTTGGTTTCTTTCCCGCACCCCTTTCCCAGTCAGCTCCGGGTACACAAATGTCTCGCAAAATGTGGTCATAATTGGGGTTGTCCAATCTTAAGTGATAACTTTCTTCTTCAAACTGTATAGACCGTAGCTTCAGTGCCCTCATGACACTCATGGGACCAAAATCCACCATCTTTCCTCTCACAAAGCTTGTATATGACTCATCTTTCTTATCATATCGGACCGCATTTGTGTAAAATTCTCTTATTAGATTTGCATTTACCTTAGTGACAGGGTCAGTGAGTAGCTCCCATCTTCTCTTTTCTACCTTCTCTGTGATTTCAGGACACTCAGTTTTCTTCACTTGAAATCCTAGCTCGTAAATGATTTCCTTATCAATCATCCACCCGTATTGCAATGCATGATGCAAGCTTCTAAATCTCTTTTCGTCATACGGGTGTTGCTCCATGGGTTCCTTTCCCTTCCTTCTTTTAGAACTCGAAGACGCCATGAATGATAGTTAATATGTGAAGGCGGTAAAGTTGTGGAGACTTTTGGTTGTTTAGGGTTTTATTGTAATGAAGAGAGTGAGGGGGGAAATGTTTGTAATGGAGTAAGGAGTTTCTTGTACCGAAATAAAGAGTTGTGAAGAGTGGGTGATGACCATGAAGGTGGGTACGGAATAAGGGTCATATATAGGGACGTTGTGAGAGAATGGAAGGTGTGGATTGATGGAGTGGTTACTTGATGAATGGTTGGGGTTATGCATGGACAAAAAACAAGGATTATCACTTTATGATGGAGATTGCTCGGTCTTTTAGGGGTCTCATTTTTCCAATGTTGCATGGCAACATTTTCCAATATATTCCCTCTTTAGAACAAGTGTGTAGCCCCTCCTTTTGTGGTGTCCGATCCTTCTTTGTTTAGTTGTCCAATCCATCTCTTTTAATGCTTCTTTTCTTTTCCTATAAAGATAAAATAGGGAAAGTAAGACATAATATCTCAAAGACAATTTAGCCTTTACGGCTATAATTAATAAAGAAAAGAAAAGATTAGATTGTTTATTCATGAACTCCAACTAACTAACTAACTGTGTATCCTTATATGTATTTTGGTGGCACCGTGGGGTGACACCAAACTTAGTTTGGAGCACTATGATCAAAAGTCTTGTTCAAAGCTCCAAGACTAGCATGCTCTTTGTTGCATTCATGCTTTCTTGGTACGCTTTGAACACCAAACTTGTTTTTCACTATATACTGCAATATAAGGATTTCACCAAGTTTGGGTTGGAATTCATGAATATTGACTCATTCAATAGTAAATCTAATAAAACATGGGTTGCCTCCCATGAAGCGCTTCTTTAGCGTCACTAGCTTGACGTTTCTTCTTCATCAGGGAGGTTGATAATGCTTCAAGTCCTCCCCTCTTGCCTTGGACTTATATCCATTGGTTGTATCAATGATCTCTACATGTTCCAAGGAGAGGACTCTGTTAATAGTGAAGACCTTAGGTAACTGAGATGGTACAGTGGGGAGATTAGGGGGGATATCTGGAAAGTAAGCTGAGATCACTTTATCTCCTGGAGAGAAGTTTTCCGTAGGGATCTTCTTGTTCCTCCACCCCCTTGGTACCTTCTTCTTTGTCCCTTTTGATGTTGCCTTGCTCTTGGTGACTTCTTCTAAGGGAATTTTGTTGTTGTGTTCACATGCCTCTGGTGGTTTAGGTTCCTCCAGCTTCTCCTTGAGCTGTGACAATGGCTGTTTGCCTTGTTCCTCATGCAATGGGGTTTTAGGATGTGTTGGTGGTGCATCAGTGCTTGTTTCCTCTGTCAGCATCTCAGTATGATCATTGCTTGGTTCTTTATTTTCTTGGTCAGCTTCTTGGGAGAGTTTGAAGACATTGAAGCTGAGTTGCTCATCATGGATCCTCAATATTAGCTCCCCTCGCTCCACATCTATGAGTGCTCTGGCTGTAGCTAGGAATGGTCTTCCCAATATGATTGGGTGAGTGTGACTCTCTTCCATGTCCAAGATGACAAAGTCTGTGGGAAGAAAGTATTTCCCCACCTTTAACAACATATTTTCCACCACTCCTATTGCTTGTTTTTGAGTTTTGTCAGCCAGCCTGATGACCACATCTGTGGGCAGTATCTCATTGATCTGCAGTCTCTTCACCAGGGCTAAGGGCATTAAGTTGATGCTTGCTCCCAAATCGCATAGTGCTCTATCAAATATTGTTTCTCCTATGGCACAGGGGACATGAAAACTCCCTGGATCTTTTCTTTTCGTAGGCAACTGCGGTTGAATGAGGGCACTGCACTCCTTGTTCATCACTATAGTTTGGCCTCCCTTGAGTGAGCTTTTCCTAGGAAGCAGCTCCTTCATGTACTTGATGAATGCAGGCATTTGTTGGATAATCTTGATGAATGGTATGTTCACATGCAGAGATGCAAACAAGTCCAGAAATCTTGAGTATATTCTCTTCTCCACAACACCATTGAGCAGTTGAGGAAAAGGTGCATAGAGTCTCAGCAGCTCCTGTTTTGATATTTCTGGTTCTTGGTATTCTTTTTCCTCCTTCTCTGCTGAAGTATCTTCAGGTTGTTCTGACAACTTGCTTAGCTTGTCCTCAGTCTCCTTATCACTTATAGTGACCATCTTGCAATCTTCCTATCTTACTTTCTTTGTTTCACCTCTCGAATTCTTCTCTGTGTCACTTGGGAATCCATATGTGGGTTTGGGAATTTGCTCAGAGAGATATCCTACTTGAGATTCTAACCTCTTGATTGTGTCTCCCTGATTCTTGAAACTGGCTTGCACTTCTTCCTTGAACACCTTGTTGTCTTGGATATCCTTGCATATGCCTTCAAGTAGATTTTCAATCCTTGAGATTCTTTCATCAAATGATGATAGGTTAGGTTGAGGAGGGTTGTTCTGGCCTTGATATGAATGTGGAGAGGTGTTGTTATTGGGATGTTGATATGGTCTAGATGTGAAGTGTTGGTGAGCTGCATTGTTTGGATTTGGGCGTCTTTGATCAAGGCTTTGGTCTTGTTGATTTCCCCACCCAAAGTTTGGGTGATTCCTCCATCCAGGGTTGTAAGTCTTGCAGTATGGATCATGGTTCTGCCTAGGTGAATTCCCAATGTAGTTGGCTTGCTCCTGACTACCCTCTGCTTCCTCATTCACTCCTTCTTGGGTTGTTGACGAAGTAGAGATTGCTGCCACTTGGTTCCTCTCTATCTTCTTGGTGAGGTTAGCCAGCTACTGGGTAATGAGCTTGTTTTAGGCCAGCAGAGCATCTACATTGTTTAGCTCTATTACTCCTCTTGTGTTCCCTCTTTTGGAAGCATAGAAGTAGTCGTTCTCTGCTACTATTTCAATGACATCTATGGCTTCCTCAATAGTCTTCTTCTTGTTCAAAGATCCTCCGGATGAATGGTCTACGGCCTTCTTTGACTCATAAGAGAGCCCTTCATAGAAAATGTGCAGCTGCACCCATTCATTGAACATATCTGGTGGGCACCTCCTTGTTAGGTCCTTAAACATCTCCCATGCCTCATATAGAGTCTCACCATCTTGTTGCCTGAAAGTTTGGACCTCAGCTCTCAGCCTATTAATTCGTTGAGGAGGGTAAAATCTTGCTAAGAATTTATTCACCACGTCTTCCCAAGTTGTCAAGCTTTCCCTTGGGAAAGATTCCAGCCACTTGGCTACCTTATTCCTGAGTGAGAATAGAAATAAGAGCAGTCTATAAGCGTCAGGATGAACACCATTAGACTTCAGTGTGTCACATATTCTCAGGAAGGTGGTTAAATGTTGATTTGGGTCCTCTTGGACACTTCCTCCGAACGAACAGTTGTTCTGCACAAGGGTGATGAGCTGTGGCTTCAGTTCAAAATTGTTGGAATGGATGGTTGGCTTTTGAATGCTACTTCCACAGTTTCCTGGGTTTGGATTGATATAAGAGCCTAAAACTCTTCTATCCTCCCCAGCATGATTTGCTCGACCTCTTCCGCCTTGGTTGTGAGCCTCTTCTTCATGATGGTTTTCCATGTTTTCTTCCATGTTGGGTTCAAAGTATTCCTTAAAGTGTTCCTCCTTTTCTTCAGCACCAACTACACGTTTGTCTCTTGCCTCCCTCCTTAGTCTAAGGAAGGTTCTCTCAGGTTCAGAATCAAAGGAAGTTGAAGCCCCGCTTCTTCTCCCTGTCATACAACCAACAAGTATAAGCAAAGAGAATAGGTGCAGAAAGTATATCTGTCAGAATTACTGTTAGTGTGAGTGATGCAATATATCAAACAGTTAGTGGGTTAGTGCGATGAAGTGTAAATAACAAAGAAAAAGTAGGGGGAAGGGAAGAAATTAACTAAAATAGGAAGTAAATAACTCAAACAGAAATTTAAATCAAACAAAAAAATAAATAGCTCAATCTAGTTATCCTCCAATCTAATCATTGTTGATACACAATCAATCCCCGGCAACAGCGCCATAAACTTGATGCACGAAAAACTTGTCTCATAACAAATTTCCTTCGGCAAGTGTACCGAATTTGTCGTCAAGTAAAAACTCACAATAGAGTGAGGTCGAATCCCACAAGGATTGATTGATCAAGCAACTTTAATTAGAGAAATGTTCTAGTTGAGCGAATCAGAAATTGAGTTGAGAATTGCAGAAAATTAAATGGCAGGAAAGTAAATGGCAGAAATTAAATTGCAGAATCTTAAATGGGAATGGGGGAATTGCTCATAAATGTAAATGACAGAAATTAAAGAGAATGGGTAAGATCAGAAATGAGGAGTTCATTGGGCTTAGGAGATGTTACATTCTCCGGATCAATCTCATTTACATCTCTTCCTCAATCAATGCACTCATTGATCTCCTTGGCAATCTTAAGTGATTGAATTACAATTTCTTGTAGTTCAATCTCTCAAATCTTGATAAATAGCCAATTCCTTGGTCAATTGCTCATGAGAAGAGATGAAGTATGGTCACTGATTATACCACATGCATTTCCCAAATCAAGCATTGAGAGGATTATAGTCACATATCCATCCAAACCCAATTTGGTCCAGCATGAGAAGGCATTTCTAGCTTGATCTCTTCATTCCTCTTCCAAGGTTCCGAAGAGATCCAAGTATGAATAGTTTCTTTTCCAAGATAACTACCCAATTGGATGAAGATCGAAAGCTTTCAAGTAAAATCAAGAGAAAAGATAGAAGAAGAATAATGAAAACTAGTATTGATCCATCAAATTACAACAGAGCTCCCTAACCCAATGAAAGGGGTTTAGTTGTTCATAGCTCTGGAAAATGAAAACAAAAATGGAGAATACATAATGAAAACTAGAAGTGCAGAGTAAATACAGGAAGTAGTTCTATGCTATTTTCCAACTCCCGGAACTCTCTAAAATAATTCAAAGCTACTCCTATATATACTACTCTTCTGATCTTCAAGTTGGCTCTTCAAGTCTTGGGCCTTTGGATCTTGAGTTTGAAGCAGTTCTTTTCTTCATTTGGGCTTGGCTTTACTTGCAGAAAGAAAGTGTGAAGTGGGCAGAGACTTAAGCTAAGGGCGTTAGGGGTGTTAACGATTAGTGAAAATATGAGTTCGAGAACGTTAGTGACAATCAACTTTCTCACTAACGTTCCTAAATAAAAGCCATGTTAACTTCAACGTTAGTGGCACAAACGTTGCCACTAACTTTGCCTCTAGGTCCTTTGCACACGTTATTGGGGCTTAACTTTCCCAATAACGTTGAAAAGCCCTCCTTGCTCCTACGTTAGAGCCCACGTTAACTTAGTTAACGTGGCTCTTTAACGTGGGCTTGCCATCCTTCGAGAACGTTAGTGACACTCAACATTGTCACTAACGTTCCAATGTGCCCCCATGTCTCACGTTAGAGTCCACATTAACTAGGTTAACGTGGCTCTTTAACGTGGCCATGCTTAGCCATCCCCAACGTTAGTGACAATGTTGAGTGTCACTAACGTTGGCTCATTATTTACTCATCCACGTTAGCTTCCACGTTAACTAAGTTAACTAAGTTAACGTGGGAGTTAACGTGGCTCATAGTGGCTTGTGTGGCTCCTTCCAACGTTAGTGACAATGTTGAGTGTCACTAACGTTGGCCATCACCTTCTTCTCTCACGTTAGCCTCCACGTTAACTAAGTTAACGTGGAAGTTAACGTGGCATTGTACACTTAGGCAAACGTTAGTGACAATGTTGAATGTCACTAACGTTTGCTTCATTTCCCCTTTTTAACGTTAGAGGCCACCTTAACTAAGTTAACGTGGAGTCTAACGTGGCCACTTGTGAGCATTGGCCAACATTAGTGAGAATGTTAAGTGTCACTAACGTTGGCCCAAATTTCCTTCTTCACATTAGAGTTCACGTTAACTTAGTTAACGTGACTCTTAACGTGGGTAATGATGGCTTCGAGAGCGTTATTGGCAGTCACTTTTCTCATTAACTTTGCAAGTTACCTCCCATTCCTTGCTTCGTTTGGTCCTGAAATCAAGCAATAGAGTGCATCAAAGTTCTAGTCCAAGTCATGGGTAATGCAGCATACAATTTGTCACTAAATTCATGCAAAATCCTCATGAAATCATGTAAAACGCACAACGTATGCTTGAATCCAGGTGTAAGTGAATATCTACCCAAAACTAGCTTATTTCCTAAGAAAATGTATGAAACTACCCTAAAAATAGTAAAGAAAAGGTCAATAAAACTGGCCAAAATGCCCTGGCATCAATCACCACAAGCATCTACTAGGATCTTTTAAGCCTTTTACTTCTTTCTTTTATCCTAGTAGTTGATGCTCAGAGCCCTGGGTCTTTTTGCTTACTACTTCTTGGTTCTATGGATATTCAAAGGGCATCCTTAGCATCTACTTGTTATATCCTCTAGGCCTAATTGTTCATTATAACTTATTTTCTTTTAGATTCATTTAAGGTTCTATACTTAGCTCCTTATCTCTTAGTCCTAAATTTTCTTACTTGGTCTTAGTCTCTTTACTCTTGTTTTTGCCACAACTCACCATTGACTCGCATGGAAACAAACAACTTTTTATTTGATGTTAATTAAACTTGAACAACATTGCATTTTCTTTCTTTAAATGAAAGCATAAAGGACTCCTAAAACACTTTAAACATAAGGAACTTAAAGCAACAACTACTGTAACTACTATCACTACTAACAGAAATTCAGAATTTTAAAGCTTGAGATTATCAACCATGGGACTCAACAACCTTTGGTTCTTGGACAGCTTCAATTCATTGGCCCTTTTCCCTTGTCTTTTTTCTTGGAGGAGGAGTCATCACCATCCTTCTTTCTTTTGGATGATCCTTCCTGTGCTTTGGTGTTCTTGGGTTTCCAGAATCCCAGCCTTCTCATATAATTCCTTTCACTTTCTTTATGTTTGTCTGCAATTTCCTCCTACCTTGCATTGAGTTCCTCCATCTTTTGCATGTATGTTGGGTACTTGGGGTTCATATCCGCCACTGCGTTACATAAATGGCTTAATTTTGCTTGTGCATAGTAGTCATATTGCCTTCTTGCTATAGTTCTGGCCTTAAAGAGGGCTCTGAATTCAGCAAGATTCCTATGTTGAATTTGTTGTTGCTCCATGATTGTGTTGAGGCAGCCTTGCATTTCTCCCCAGTTGAATTGGCCTTGTTGTTCCTTCATGTACTCCATGCTTCCTTGGAGTTGTTGTATGCTCTCTTGCACTTGGTCCCAGTTTTGTTGTTGTGCCTTGAGTTGGTTGACATCTTCTCTTAGGTGGTGTATGTCTCCCTTCATTTGGTGGATGTCTCCTTGCATTTGCTCCCAGTTGAAGCCTTCAGGGAATTGTGGATATAGTGGTGGTGGAAGTGGTAGGTATTGTGGTTGATCTTCAGCCTCTCCTTCTTGTTGTGGTGGCCCTTGTGGTTCATGAGTATGAGCTTTGTGCCCCCTTACCCTTTGTTATGCTGGATTGACGGCCACCACTTTGTCCATCTTCTTGGCAGTTATAGGCTTCTCTTGGTCCACCAAGACTTCATCAATGATTTTCTCCACCCCAGCCTCATCACACAGCCTTTAGATGATACTTGGGAAGGCCAACCTTGTGCTATCCTTGGTGTTTTTCAGCACCCTATTGATGTTGTTGGCTATCATCTCCCCAACATTGATATTTTCTCCCTTCATTATGCTGTATATGAGCACAGCCCTTTCCAATGTCACTTCTGAAGTGTTGGATGTGGGGTTGAGAGACCTTCTTACAAAATCTAGCCACCCTCTAGCTTGGGAGCTCAAATCCCTTCTCCTTAGTTGATTAGGCCTCCCATCTTTGTCATTTATCTACTGCACATTGATGACGCATATTTCATTAAGTATCTCCTCAAATCCTGGGTCTTGTTACTTCACCCTTTCTTCATAGCTCCGAGTGGAATTTGTTTGCTTCACCATTAACATCCTATCTATGTTGGAAAGGCTATAGTCGATAGCCTTTCCCCTCACATAGCTTAGGTAGCCATAGGGTTGCCCAGGTTGTGGCACGGCATTGGCATAAAACTCCTTAACTAAGCTCTCCACCAGCTTCCTTGGTGGGTTGCACAAGAGTGCCCATCCTCTATTATTGATCTCTCCGTTGATTTTTGGGTGCTCATTCCTTCCCAGTTGGAGGCCCACTTTTGGAATGATTTTCCTCTCACTTACCCAAGCATAGAATTTGTTTTGGTTGAATGATGAGAGGAACTTGTATTCATTGAAGCTTGAGGATCCGGAGGTGGCCTCCTTGGTTTTTCTTTTCTTTGATGAGGTCGCTCTTAGTGGTGCCATTTGGAGTGAGAAAAGAGGGTTTGAAGGTTGAAGAAGAGTTGAAGAAAGAAGCAAAGAAGGAGAGCAAAGCAAGGGTTTGCTCCACAACACCAAACTTAGGACTTGATTGTCCCTGATCAAGTAGAAGAGAAGAGTAAAGAAGGGAGTGCAGATGGTTGTTTCAGATGTGAGGTTGTATTTTGAAGTGTGGGGGAAAGTAGGAAACTGAGTGACTTTTATAGGGATGAGGAAGGGAGTTTGGAAGGTGGGTGGGAAGTAAAAAGTAATTGAATGTTTCCCCACTTGGGAGTGGCGACTAGCGTGGAGAGAGGCGCCAATCCTTGCCTTTTTGCTTTCTTCAGATGTTGAGTTCCAAAGTGAGAGTATACTTTGACTCCTTGACTTGATCAGCCATCAATCATGTGGGCCCCACCCTTTTCCTAAAAGTTAAATCCGAAACCTCCATCAGTAATGAGAAAGAAATTGCTTCACATTCCCTCAATTTAACTACAATTAAAACACAATTGATGAGTGTCCCTTGGGACACCAAACTTAAATCCAATGCATATGGTGAATTGGTTTCATCATTGGACTTTATTATATACATTATGATTAGAATAATTCCGTTCATACCTTCCACTTTCCAATTCATACGTATCTAATAAAGTACATATTTATGCCCCCACCAATTCACTAAATGCTTTCAAACATAAACCATGTTTGGGCTTGCTGTGTGAATTTCTTATGGTGGTGGCCACACCAAACTTAATTTTTGGGCTTACTTTCAAAGTTAATTCAATCAATAAGTTGTAAGCCTAAATTAAGTGGGTTAGTGGCCATACCAAACTTAGCTGTTTAGCAAGTTTCTCAGCCCATTCAACCAACCTCAATTAGTTAATTATGCAACCTTGCGCTTCCAGTAAACAAAAGAAAAAAAAAAGAACTATCAACTAATAGACTGAAACTTAAACTACCTGAATTCATAATCCTAACTACTTTTTGAAAACAGAAAAGAATGAAAGGATATGAGTGTTGGGGTGCCTCCCAACTAGCGCTTCTTTAACATCACTATCTTGACGTTCCTTCCTCCTTAGTTGAGGTTATAGCTCACTCTCTGCTCATCCAATGAGTCCTCCAAGTAGTGCTTGAGCCTGTGGCCATTGACAGTGAAAGTCCTCTGTGTCTTGTCCTCCATAAGCTCTACATGACCATAGGGAGACACCTTGAGGATTGTAAAGGGGATTTTACCGCCTTTTCCCACATTTATTCAATGAAATGCCTTGGTTTTGTAATTCTCCCTTGAATTGTACTTAAGTGTAAAAACATGCTTTTTAGGCCCTTAAATTGGTGATTTTGATTCACTTTAATTCCATTCGATGCCTTAATGTGTTTGTTGAGTGATTTCAGGCAAGTATTAGATGGAAGAAATGAGGAGAAAAGCATGCAAAAGGGAGAATGCATAAAGAAACAAAGATTGGAAATGTACCAATGGACGCACACGCGTACAAGGCGCGCACGCGCAAAAGTGGTTTCCGTAAAAGACGCGCACGCGTACATGACGCATCCGTGCGGATGAAGAATTTGCCAATCGACGCGCACGCGCACATGGCGCGCACGCGCCAATACTCTCACATGGCCCACTTAAAGACAAAATGTTGAAGGCAATTTCTGAGCTGCCCAGACCCAAATCCAACTTGTTTCTGAGTTATTTCATGCAGAATTGAAGTCCAAGCAAAGGGGGAGCAATTGTTTGAAGTGTTAGCATCATGTAGTTTAGTTTCTAGAGAGAGAAGCTCCCTCTTCTCTCTAGAATTAGGATTAGAATTTCTTAGATCTAGGTTTAATTCATGCTTTGATTTACTTTTCCTTTACAATTTCTTGTTCCTCTACTCTTCCTCTCTCTAATTTTGTATTTCATTCTTGTAATTGCTTACTTTGTTGTTGATGCACTCTTTTTTCTTCTATTTTCCTTTAATGCAATTTATGATTCATGTTCTTTTATTATTGATTTGCTTTATTGTTGTTTAATTCCTTGCAATTGAGTAGTGTAGATTTACATTCCTTGCAATTTACTATGCTTTCCTTTTATGCCTTCCAAGTGTTTGATAAAATGCTTGGTTGGATCTTAGAGTAGAATTTTATGGTCTTGGCTTGGGAAGGTAACTTAGGAATTTTTGAGTTACTAATGTCCAAGTGATTGATGATTAGGAGCCATTAATGCCATATCTCACTAATTAATTTGGTAGAGAACTAGGACTTATGGACTTGGATTGATATAGCTCACTTGACTTTTCTCTACTACTAGTTAGGGGTTAACTTAGTGGGATTGATCCTTGCCAATTCTCATGTTGTGGTTAGTGATTAAGATAGAAATCCTTGACCACCTAACCTTGCGAAGACCTTTTTGTTAGTTTATTTCCTTTGCCATTTATATTTCTTGTCCATCCTCTCAAAAACCCCAAAACATACCCCATAACCAATAACAAGGCACTTTGTTGCAATTCCTAGGGAGAACGACCTGAGGTTTAAATACTTCGGTTTATAAAATTTAGGGGTTTGTACTTGTGACAAACAATTTTTTGTATGAAAGGACTATTGTTTGGTTTAGAAACTATACTTTACAACGAAAATTTATTGGTGGAATTCTAGACCACACAAAAGTTTGCTCATCACCAGACCATCTTGACTTAAGCTTCCCTGGAAGAACTTGAGCCTTGAATTGTATAGCAACACTTTTTGGCCTTCTACAAACTCTCTTCTTGATAGCTTTTGATCATGCCATTTCTTTGTGTTTTTATTGTAAATCTTAGCGTTCTCATAAGCTTGATTTTTGAATTCTTCCAGCTCATTGAGGTGTAGTAGCCTTCTTTCCCCAGCAGCTTGATCATCAAAGTTCAACATCTTTAGAGCCCAAAAAGCTCTATGTTCAAGCTCCACTGGTAAGTGACAAGATTTTTCAAACACCAATTGGTATAGAGACATGCCAATAGGTGTCTTGAAAGCTGTCCTATAAGCCCACAATGCATCATCCAGCTTCTTGGACTAATCTTTTCTTAAGTTTCCAACAGTCTTCTCAAGGATTCTCTTGAGCTCTTTGTTTGAGATTTCAGCTTGACCATTGGTTTGTGGATGGTATGGGGTTGCCACTTCGTGCTTCACACCATATTTAAGGAGGATTGTCTCAAGTTGCTTATTGCAAAAGTGAGTCCCTCCATAACTTATAAGAGCTCTTGGAACCCCATATCTGCTGAATATATTCTTCCTCAAGAAGTTAATCACCACTTTGTTGTCATTGGTTGATGTAGCTATGGCCTCCACCCATTTTGACACATAATCCACAGCCACCAATATATAGTTGTTTGAGTATGAGGATGGGAATGGTCCCATGAAATCAATCCCCCACACATCAAACAACTCCAATTCCATGATGAACCTCTGTGGCATCTCATTTTTCTTGGGTAGTGACGTCGGGTTTTCTACCAGTAAAGAAATTCATAGAAATGGTTGTGTTGTAGATATAGTTTCTAAACCGGCAAAAATCCCTTCGTACAAACGTGTTGGGTGTCACAAGTAACAAACCCCTTTAAAAATTGTTAACCGAGTATTCAAACCTCAGGTCGTCTTCTCAAGGAACTGCGAGGAAGTATGTTCTTATTATTGGCTATAAAGGTTATAATCAGGGTTTAGAAGGTGAGAAGCAAGTAATTTAAATGACGAGTGAATTAAATGGCAATTAAGAATAAATAATAACTGTAAAGCAACTTTAGCAAGGTAGAGAAATTAGAGGTCCAACTTAGTTATCTCTCTCAACAATAATGAAAGTTGAATCTAAACTCCACTTGGTCAACCTTCACCAGGGCAAAGGAAAGTCAAAGGACTAATTAAATTGACTTTCGAATCCTAATTATTTCCTCAGAAAAGGTCGGGATTATTTAAGTTCAGCTCAATTAGCAAGATAACGATTATCAATTATGTTGAGTTTAATAACTGTTGAGTTACTAAATTCTTAACCAGAACCAAAAGGGGAAAAGTAAAATTGCTGGAATGATAAAGAGATCCTTAGATGGGAAGCAATGGTAACTTAAATCAAAGAGAACAATCATAAACTGAAAATACCTCAATTATCATTAATTCAAATAACAATCTGTAACATAAGAGAATTCATAAATCAAATTATAATAATCAATTCAAATGTTGGAATAAATAAACAGAAGTAATACTAAAAGAACATTAAACTTGGGATCCAGAGTTACTCTTAAAACAAGAAGAAATCCTAAATCCTAAAAGAGAGAGGGAAGATCTCCCTCTCAACTAAATCTAAATCATTGAAAGGTAAAAATATACGAGCTCTCCCTTTGAATGGAAGCATTCCCACACTTTATAACCTCTAGTCTATGCTGTCTGTACTTGGATCTAGGCCAAAAAGGGCTTCAGAATTTGCTGGGGGCGTATTCTGTAATTTCTGGTGCGTGGCCTCTATCACGCGTCCGCGTGGGTCACGCGGTCGCGTCATTCGGAGCTTTTTCTTGCCACGCGGTCGCGTCAGTCATGCGACCGTGTCATATGCGTTCTGCTTAAGACGCGCGGTCGCGTCAGTCATGCGGCCGCGTCGCTTCTGATTCGTGCTTGGCACGCGATCGCGTTGTCCATGCGATCGCGTGGATACCAGTTTCTTTAAAGCTCTGTTTTGCTTCCTTCTTCCATTCTAGTATGTTTCTTTTTTCATCCTTTAAGTCATTCTGCCTTTAGAAAATCTGAAACTACTCAACACACTAATCACGGCATCGAATGGAAATAAAGGTAATTAAAATAATTAATTTTTAAAGCTTAGAAAACATGTTTTTCATTATATGACATAACAAGGAAGGGAAAGTAAAACTATGCAATTAATGTGAATAAGTAGGTGAAGAGTTGAATAAATCACTCTAATTAAGCACAAAAGAACTCATGAAATATGGGTTTATCAACCTCCCCACACTTAAACACTAGCATGTCCTCATGCTAAATCCAAGGTAAATAATTAAGGTTAAAGTGATGGAATGTTATGAAATGCAACCTATGCTAAATGCATCTACCTAATGAGTCATACAATTCTAATTCATCCACTCATATATAAAGCTTACATGTAGCTAAGTTAATTCACATTCTCAAGGAGTTATGTATATATATATAGCCAACCCTTAAATAATAAAGCATTTTAGCAAATGAGATGGGAAAGAAAACATTGTACAAACTTGCAAAACAATTAGTAAATTTTAAGCACAGATATATGTTGATGAGTTATTGAACCCTCACTGGATTTTATGTTTACTTTCTAGTCACTCAGTGTTTATTGGGTTTATTCACTCTATTTTTCTTTTTATTCTTAATTTCTACAGCTTTGTTTTTCATCTACCCAATCAACAATTATAGAATATAGTCATACCAAAAAATCATGAGGTCTTAATTAAGGTTGTAATGGGGCCAAGGTAAAGGTAAGGATTTATGTATAGGGTTAAGTGAGCTAATAAGCGAATCCCTAATTAGACTAAAATCTCACCTAACATACACATCTAGTAAAATAAAATTTATTTACCTAATTTCCCGTAATTTTCCACTTATTATTACATGCTCATGTTTCACTTTTTATTTTTATTCCATGTGCATTGTTTTCATCGGGGAATTTCTTTTTGTATCCCCTTTTATTTAGATGCTGAAAAATAAAATTTATTTATTTTTTGCACATGATAATTGAATCACTTAGATTTTCTCATGAGTATACTTCCCAAATTTTATTTTATTCCCTTTTACTTCTCTACCCTTTTGTTTCTATTATCCATGTTCCCAAAAGGTTTCCCACATTTAACTCTATTCATAATTTTCTATCTTAAGCTAACTAAGGATTCACTTGGGATTTTCTTTTGTTTTTCTGCTTAAGGCTAGTAATTTGGCTAAATAGAATAAAGGGGTTTTAAAAGGCTCAAGGGGGTTAACAAGGGTGATGTAAAAGGTAGGCTAATTTGGGGTGAGTGAGCTAAAATCAAATGATGGCCTCAATCATTCTCTTGGTATGTATCTATTCTATATTCTATAATTGGACATATAAATTAAAGCAAAGGAAAGAACATCAGAATAAAAAGAAATGTAACACACAGAAATGAAATTATGGTTTGAATGCAACCATACAATTTAAGCTCAAGATTCACAGGCTGTGTGTTCTCTAACTCAAGCATTATATATCATTCATATATTGTATGCAGGTTTAGTTAAAAATTCCCATTATTCTCTTGAAAAAAATTATTTAGGGTAGCTTTTAAAGTTTTAATGTTCCTCCTTGATGAAATGTTGTCAACTAACATGTAATGCTATATATACAAGGTGTGGGTTATTTTGATTCTGTTAAAGTTTCTAGTTTACTTCCTTTTTATATTTTTCTATTTAAACTATACTATCTTTATGCTAAAAAGGGTAAACTATGCTAATTAATCCACTAATAAATCAGAATTGCAAACTAAACTAAATAACTAAAATAAGCTAAATAACTAAAATATGAACAAAAAATGCAAAATGCAGAAAATAGAGTAAAATACACAAGTAGCAATGTATAAGTACTCAGAAAATAACAGTAAAAGAAAAAGAGAAAAATACAGAAAAAATATCCAAAATAAAAGAAAAAGTATGTAGTAGTTCACCAAAATAAACGCCAGAGATGGCGACCTCCCCACACTTAAAATGAAGCATCGTCCTCGATGCTCAATCAAGCCTGGTGTGAGAGAGTGTCATCAATGGTAGGGATGGTAGCTGGGGTCTCCGTGGCAGTGGTGGGCTAGGGGTCTGGCTGCTGTGGAGGTGGGACAGACTGGAGCGGGATCTCCGGATCTGCAGCCTCTATCTGGGGCATAACCTCCTAATGCGGGGCAGCTTGCTCTGTGGCTGCCTGCTGATGAGTCTCCGCCTGGGAATGAGGCTCCTCCTCGTGCTCATCCTCTGATGGCTCTGTTGTCGGGCTTGGAAGGGATGTCGGCGCCCTGTCTGATCATCAGCTTCAGATGGGAATAGCGTCGCCTGCTGCGGTGCTCTAATCTCTCATACCGGCGCCTGTTACGGCGCTCCATCTGATCAAGCTGGCGGAATAGACGGTGCACGAGGCGATAGACCGGCTCAGAGGCGGGTGGAGGTGCAATGGTGGCAGCAGGGGCAGCTGGGGCAGCTATGGATGAAGAGGGTCCAGCAGACGGAGGGGCTGTCTCGTCAGTAGCAGTGACAGGTGGTGGTCTGTAGCCCAAGGCAAGGAAGTTCCTGCTGTGCGGGATGATCTTCCTGCAGTCCGCTACTGGTGGTCGCTCATCGGCATCCTCCCAAGGCACATTAGCCTGACGGCCTAGCCGTGTAACCAGGTAAGGAAAGAGGAGGGTGCCTCGGACGTGGGCCCTGGCCATATAATGCCAGATAAAACGAGGCAGATAAATATCCTTACCCTCCAGCACACACCAAAGGAGGGTGATCATGGTAGCCGGGATCTCCGTCTCGTGAGTACTCGGCATCACAAAATTACTCAAGATCTGATGCCATAGCCGAGCCTCATCATTTAAGTACACTTTCTTGATCCCTCTAGGCAGTGGTGTTCTGACCCATCTCCCAAGGAACAGCAGGGTCAAGAGCTATCCGTGCTTTCACAGCATCCCAATCAAACTACATCTGGCCCATGTCCTCCTCAGCCTGTGCAAAACTATCTGGCTGATCGGACTTGGCTGGGAGCTGAAGAATGGTCTCTATGGCATCCTCAGTGACCAGAATTTGCTTTCCCCTCAGGTTCACTGCATCTAGGGTAGTAAGGTAGTAGTTGCAATAGAATTCCCGTACCCAAGATGCATTCACCTCTGTCAGTTGTCTCTCCAGAAAGAACCAGCCCCGTTGCTTGATTTGCTCAGTAGTGTACTGCTGGAGGGCTTCTGGAATCTTCAAGGTACATTCCAGGTATAGGTTTCTGGAGTTTGCAAAAGCCGGGTACTTCAGTTCACAATACCGGTTTGCAAATTTTATAGGATCATCTGCAGGAAGCAGCTGGTTAGCTTTCTCCTGCTGTGTGAAGTTCTTCTTCCGCCATGATGAATCGTGCATTAGAGCAATGATGGACTGGGAGGAATCTCCTCTCTTGCGCTTGCCAGTAGCCTTGCCTTTGCCTTTCCTCT